>NC_138995.1:33817130-34350935 GCF_964341445.2 Mesoplodon mirus
ACGTGGGCTTTCTGTGGGTGCAGCCGTCTTAGGTCCGCAGCCGCAGGAGCAGACCCCGAGGTAAGGACTCAGGCACACGTGATGTGCTCAGGAAGTGCTCCCAGGGGGACTGGCGAGGGAATAGCGGGGAGCAGGGTGGGGAAGGACAGGACTAAGCATGTTGTGATCTCAGGCAAAGCCCCGCAGAGGGCAGCTTCAACCTGATCTCAGGGGGATCGCAGGGGGATCTGGAGGGTGTACTCCACCTTGGAATTGCCCCAGCCGGGGCAAGGGAGCTCTCATACACCACTACTGGTGGGGCGTGTTAATTCCCAGGCTCTTTAGACTCTCCACGGTGTGGACAAAATGAGCTGCAAGCCCCTAGGAGTCCTCCAAAGAAGAGTCCCAGGTGCTGGCCCTTGACGGCACACATAAGTGGGGTGAGGTGCTCAGAAATGATAAAAAGGGACCCGGGGGTTGTCCAATCCATGACCTTCTTTGGCCCTGCCCCTTTGAATACTTCCTGCGAAAAAGCCTCTGGGGGCAACCTCAGGGCATGGCAGGCATGAAGAGTTCCCCAGATGCTCAGGGAAGATCCAAAAGTTCTGAAGGACCTGTGGCTCATGGTCCGGGTACCTAGTGCTGTTGAGCTGGGGGCCTTGGCACATGTGGCCTGAAGGCCACATAAAGTCATGATTTGACCAAGCTACTGCCCAATTGAAAAAGGCTCCCTCTCAAAGTCAGGGTAGGCCAGGGTTTGAGAGCCCGAGAGTGTCACAAAATCTGACACCCCATTTACCAGTAGTGTGTGCTTGGGCAAGTTGTTTCACCTCTCTGAGCCTCAGCTTCCTCAGCAATAGAATGGGGATAATTATACCAAATGTGGGGCACTTACAATGAGCCAGACACACTGCCAAGCTGGTATTAGACTGCTGGGCTTCCCAGGTCCTTACATCTCATTTTTCACCGGCAGTGAGGCCTGTGCAACCTTACCCACCAAGCCCCTATCTTGAAGTCCATTTATGTCACCAGTATTTAAAAAGAAAGCTACTTCCAACAATCCTCAGGCTAATTAACACGTTCTCTGTGTGTGTGTGTGTGTGTGTGTGTGTGTGGTACGCGGGCCTCTCACTGTTGTGGCCTCTCACGTTGTGGAGCACAGGCTCCGGACACGCAGGCTCAGCGGCCATGGCTCATGGGCCCAGCCGCTCCGCGGCATGTGGGATCTTCCTGGACCCGGACACGAACCCGCGTCCCCTGCATCGGCAGGCGGACTCTCAACCACTGCGCCACCAGGGAAGCCCTAATTAACATATTCTTGATGTTGATTTTGATAACGGTATTTGAAGGTGTGGATTCCTGATGAGGACCCTTCATATATTACTTAACCACCCCTGGCAGGGGCACCATGTGCAAATGCACAGGTTGTACACTGCACAACTCCAGGAAGTAACATGACAAAACCGCAGTATGAACGGCACCTCCTGGAACTCTCTGAGTGCTAGACCGGCTCAGCCTGCTCCCTGCAGCCTTGAACCCTACAGTGTGGATTCCTGATTGAGGTAGTTCTGGTGTTAACCTCCACCTCTACGATGTAGTCAGTTTGTGTGCACATTCCACATGATTAATAGCAAAGCATTTTTAAGGTAATCACACAGGCAGTAAAGCAAGCGCTTACCCCATGCCTGGCACACTCTAACTCAGTAAACCGTGTTATTATTTTGGTTCTGCCTCCAGCATTTTTCTGCCCAAGCACAAGCACTAGAGTGAACTTTGGCTTTCAGAGTCCCAGCTCCGGCTTTGGAGACCCTTTAGGAGATCCCAGCAGGCTAGGAACTCCTACCCTGGCCCCCCGGCTCCCACCCACCAAGTCTCTGTTCCCATTGAGAGGGCCCCTCAGAAGCCAGTCACTTCCCCTAGGGAGATAAAAGGTTGGACCGAGATGTCCCTTCTCTTCTCAGGGTTCAAAGCTACCGCCAGCCCCCACGTGGCCGGCTTGATTTGTTTCTTATCTTTAATTTTTTTTTAATCGAGCAGATCCCCTCCGGTTACTTTTTCCACAGCATCTTACAGCATCTTTGGAGCCGGCAACAAAAGCATTCTTTTTGGAGCCGGCGGGGGGCCAGGGCAGAGCCACTTCAAAGGGAATGCAAAGCGGCAGCGATGTCCCTGTCATTGTCTTCGCCTGCGTGTCTGCCCCCCATTGTCCTGAGGCCGCCCTGAATAGGCAGGCACAAAGGCCACTGTTCAAAGTGGGCACCACATGCTCCATCAGAAGGCCAGCCTTTGCCTCTGTGCTGTTCCCTTCATCCTCACACACACAGGTTTCCAGCTCAGGAGGGGAACTGGCCTTGAAGAAGGCTCCCTCCCCGCCCCCCGCTCTGTCCCTCTGTCTGTCTCTCTCTCTCTTCCTCTCTCTCCTCCTGAGCCCAAACTTATGATTATATTTTGAGGTAGCCCCTGATTGGCAACCTTTCCCTCTTACTTTTTCTACAGAACAGGGGCGATTCACCCCATGCTGCGGATCTGCCTTAGGACTGCTGGAGCTTTCTTGTGGGGTGGGAACCTGGGTGGGACTGTTTTCCCCTCTGCGAGGGAGGGAGAGGGACAAATGCCACTCCCGGCACCAGGGGGTCTGAGGCCTGCTGAGCTGAATGGGAATTTAGAAATGGATTATCCAACCTCAGTATTATAGAAGAGGAAAGTGAGGCCCTGAGATGGGAAGCAACTTGTCTATTACTATCCTCATTTGAGGGAGAAGGAAACAGAGGCTCAGAGAGGTTAAGCAACTTGCCCAGAGTCACACAGCTGGTTCGTGGCAGAGTTGGGGTTTGAACCCACCTCTGCCAGACTCAGTGGGGCATTGAACGTTTGTCCTGTGGTCCTGTGGTTCTCTTCGTAGACACACTGTGTGCAGTGTCTTGGAGCGGTGGCTGGGATCAGGTCCTTGGGGAGATGAGGGGGAGGGTGAAATAATCACAATGAGTCTGGATTCAGGGACTTACTGCTGTCCTCAGCCCTGAGCTGGGAAGGCCGAGGGGAGGGGAGCAAGCAGGGCAGACTCCATCCTCAGAAGTTTCCAGGGCCCACAGGAAAGGTAAGAGGTGCTTGTGTGGAGGCAGCCTGGCCACAGGACAACGATGGGGTCCCTAGAGTCAGCCAGAACCTGGGTTCAAATCCCGGCTCTGTTGCTGAGCTGTGTGACCTTGAGCTTTTACCTGCAAGACGGGGGCAGTGCTGTCCACCTTGCAGGGAAAGGGTCTCGAGCAGCACCCAGCACACAGTAGGTGCTCGAAGAGAGCTGTAGTTGTCATTGTTTTGTAAAAATCAAGAAAACTGGACAAGGGAGTGCGAGGTCTATTTGAGGCCTGAGTATAAGCTCTGTGGAACAAGGAGAGCAGTTAGAGGGGCTGCTGGATGGAGGGCAGGACCCGGAGACTGGGACACAGGATCGCGGGTAAAAGGAGGCAGGGAGGGGGCGATACGGGGCCTTGGGGTTGTCTTTAGGGACTATTCCAGAAAGAACCCAGCCCTACAGGAGAGATGGGGCAGGGATGAGAGGAGGCCTGCAGGCTGCCAAGGGGGCTGGGCTGGGCTCACTCGGCCTGGACGCTAGGCCTAACTCAGCCCATTGACGTGCTGCATGACCAAGGGGCAAGGGAAGTCCCCTCTGATGCTCAGCTCCCCCAACCTGTGAAAGGAGGGCGATGATCTAGTTTTGGTGGGAGACTTGCTCCTGTGCTCCAGAAAGGTGGGGCAAGGGCAGTAGAGGGCCTGCACAGGGGACAGGGCTCCAGGTCCCCAGCCCTGGCTGCACCCAGCACAGCCCCTCTGAGCCGGCACAGACTGGGCCTTGGAACACAGGTGAGGTGGCTTTTAAAAACCAAGCTCAAAAAACTGCCACAGACTTGATTGAACATGAAGGTACTGAGCACAAACTGAGGGCCAGATTTTAGTGAAGATGAATCAGAAGCAGTCCCTGCCCTCAAGGAGCTTACAGTCTGCTGTGACGACAAACACAGAGAGGAACTTGCAGGGAATTGGAGTGACAGAGGTTTCTCCAGAGCTGGAAAGATCCGGGGCTACAAACCCAAGTTTCGGGAGCCTTAGGTGTATTGAGCTGATACCTCTCTCCCTCTTTTCCTCTGCACACACGCGTGCGCATGTGCACACACACACACACACACACACACGGCCTGAAGCAATCCCTAAGATGCCCAGAACCCACTCACATCCACTTGCCTGTGGTTGGAACCCATAGACGCAGAGATGGGGAAGTCCATACTTGGCACCAACCAGGGTTATGTCTCTGGCACTCTTACCAAGTTCTGCAGGCCAAAAAAATCAGTAAAAATATTAAAACCAGCTAATGTTTATTGAGCACTTCCGGTGTGCCTGACACTATATTAGACACCATCTATTTACCATTTCACCCTCCTATCAACCCTAGGAGATGTGGACAGGTACTGTGGCCATGTCCCAAATGAGAAAATGGACATTAAAAATGACTCTGCCTGGGTCAGGTCGCACCCAGGCAGTCTTGCTCACTGGCTGAGCTCTAACCACTGCTCTTATGCCATTTGGGCCAGGCCAGCTTCCTGGAGGAGACAGGACACAGCTAATTAATTTAATAGGTGCACAGAAAGAAACTGAAACTTAGAATGAGCTTCCCTTACTTTTGCTCCATGGCCTCCTGACTAGGGGGTCAGTTCTGGATGGGAATTCCATCTCAGTGTTAAGACACACAACTCTGCTTAATCTCATTCCCCAAGACACATCAGCCTAATGAAATCTTCTCTTTCTATAAATTAACATGTCGAGGAAACAGCTGAGTGTAAATAGAGTTGCAGTGTCTTCTGTTTAGACGCCATTGACTTTCAAATCAGCTTGCTTCTCCAGCCCCCATGGCAGAAATAGAGTCAAAATGCAAATGTAGCATAAACGACTCTATAATAAATGCTCATTCAACATTTATTCTCTCTCAAATCATCTCTTAAAGCCCTTTCATGCTAATGTCTAGGAGATGTGACATTAGAAAAAGTGCTTTGACATGCTAAGGGGCTCCAAGATTAACAAAAAAAAGAAAGGACAAGATAAAGCTTTTGGAAGACCTATTTCAGAGGAATTATTCCTGCCTTTGAAAGTGTTCCAAGGTTGCTGCACATTTCAGCTTGTTGGCATACATGTAAATGAAGTGCTACAAAAGTCCTCGGCTAAATTCCACTTGAATGAAAGCTCCCCGCCGCCGGCACAGCGACAGGGAGGGTGGCCAGACTTCAGGATGAGCCCTGAAGGGGGCTGGAGGGGGCTTTCTTGTCCTGAAGGCAGAAGGAAGGCAGGCTCTAGCCCAAACCGTGGATAAAAATGTCAGGGTCCGGCACGGTTGGTATGGCCAGTTCCTGACTGCCTTGTTGAGGAAGCAACATCTGCATCTTTTACCAAACAAACGATCCAACCCACCAGCCTTGCCTCTCCCTTGTGTTTCTTGAGTGACTTCTGTAACCAATCCGGGCTGCTCTTAAATGGAGATAAAAAGAGAGCCCACTTAGAGAGGAGGCAGTGGCATAACTCACCAGGAGTGCTCTGTGGAGTGTCTGACACTTAGTAAGAGCTCAAGGAATTGTTTGCGGTTGATGTCATTACGCTGACTTGCTCTCGTAAAGCCCTGCTGAAGGACACGTTGGAGGCAGAAGAAAGAGAAAGAGCAGGGAAGGAGAAGTAGGAGTGTCACCGACAAAGTCACCGAGACCCAGAGAGGCTCCGTGACTGTTCCAGGGTCCCCCAGAGCAATGGGATCACAGCCAAGTCTGCCATGTGGTCCGTCTTGCTGCCCCTCCCCCAAGCCCAGCTTGGACCCATCCTTCCGGCACAGCCCTCACACTTGCTGAACTTCATCTTCTAGAGTCACAGCATCTTCTAAGCAGTTCCAATGAGGATTAGACTTTGAATTAAGGGCCTATGTGACAACCCTGGACACCACATTTCAGAGCAAGTTGGATGTGCTGCGAACATCATTCTTAATTACTGGGGTATCTTAGAGTTTCCTGGAGTGGAAGGGAAGGAGTTTTCACTGAGCATCTGCTTTAGGCTGAATTGTGTCCCCCAAATTCATATGCTGAAGCCTGAACCCCCAGGACCTCAGAATGTGACTGAATTCGGAGACAGGGCCTTCGAAGAGGTGATTAAGTAAAAATGAGGTCATTAGGGTGGGCCCTAATCCATAGGACAGTGTTTGTATAAGAGGGATATTTGGACACAAACATATGCAGAGGGAAGCCATGTGAAGATGCAGGGAGAAAGCAGCCGTCTGTAAGCCAAGGAGAGAGGCCTCAGAAGAAACCAACCCTGCTGATCTCAGACTTCCAGCCTCCAGAACTGTGAGAGAATAAAGTTCTGTTGTTTTAAGCACCCAGTCTGTGGTCCTTTGTATGGCAGCCCTAGTACACTTGTATAGCATCTTTGAAACAGGTTGTATCGTTAATGTAGGCAACAGCCCATCGATATTGATATTTATTCTCATTTTAAATACTTCTACATTATTCCAGGTGGACAAACTGCTCTAACCATCCTAAACTGTCAGTAGCTTGGGCTTCCCTGGTGGCGCAGTGCTTGAGAATCTGCCTGCTAATGCAGGGGACACGGGTTCGAGCCCTGGTCTGGGAAGATCCCACATGCCGCGGAGCAACTAGGCCCGTGAGCCACAACTACTGAGCCTGCGCGTCTGGAGCCTGTGCTCCGCAACAAGAGAGGCCACGACAGTGAGTGGCCCCCACTTGCCACAACTAGAGAAAGCCCTTACACAGAAACGAAGACCCAACACAGCCAAAAATTTAAAAAAATAAATAAATTAAAAGAAGGCTCAACAGCAACAAAAAAAAAAAGTCAGTGGCTTACCACAGAAAAAGTGTATTTCCTACTCACAGGGTAGCCCATGGGGCCGTCTGTGGGTGGGGTCCCCCTGTGCAGCTCTCCTTCCGTGGTGACGGGGGCCAGCCACCACGGGTAGTGGTTCCTCCAGTCTTTAGTGGCAGATGGAGAAAGACAAGGAAGGATCATGTCTGGGAGGGCTTAGGGAGAAGCTTGCAATGGGGGCATCACCTCTGCCCACAGGCCCTTGCTGGAACTCAGTCCCACAGGTGGCCCTAACCACCCGGGAGGCAGGGAAGTGTGGGCGAGCTGAGTTCCCAGGAGGTAAGCGGGAACCATTTAGAACAACTAGCAAGTCTCTGTTTCAAGGAAAACAGATTGAGAGATTAAGTGACCTGTCAGAAGAAACAGAGCAAGTTGGCTGCAGAGCGAGCCCCAGGCCCTCTCATCGGAGACCTCACCACTTTCACCACCACCATCCTCAGACCCTTAACACTAACAGCAGGCTTTTACTGAGCGCGTACTGTGTCGGATGCTGTTTGGGCACTGAGACTCAGAGCTGTGTAAGACTCAAGCACACTGTCACTTAGGGGAAACAAGCTATACTTTGCTGGGAAAGAGAACACCAACCAGACCCAACTCTGGTTAGGACAAAGTGAGCACTACAGATGGCCAAGCTCCCAGAAGCCTTTGGGAAGCTAGAGACAGGGGTGCTCACTGAAGGATGAGGAGCTGATCTGTGCAGGAAGAGGACTCAGGAGGATGGATAGAATAAGGCTGGGCATTCCAGAGAGGGAAAGTGATATGTGGGGGCGCAAATCCCAGGGGCCCCCTCTGAGGAGGGTTTGTGGGGTGAGAGGTAGGCTGGCAAAGTGGGAGATACCAGGTGGCCAGGGTCTCGAAGTTCAGGGCTAAGTTGTGCGGAACAGTGGAGAGGTTTGGGGCAGGAGTGTAGAAGATGTTGTTGCCACCCAGCCCATCACTCTGGGTCTTTCCAAATGCCAGCACCCACATCTGTTTCTCTGATGGACAGAGTCCCACACGTCCACTCCACCCACAGGACAGCAGTGCTGGAAAATTACCACCACCCAGGAGCAAGCTCTTGAGCTCTGTCAGAAGGGAGTTGGTGTATCAATACCCCAGCTCCCACCTGCGCATGGAGGTGGGGTAATTCGGAGGTGGGGTAACTCATAGGTGCATGTTCTACACTGGCTCCCAGGGCTCCCCGGCAGGGTATGCCCCAGTTGTCCTCAATGGTAACAAGCTCGAGAACATGCCCTCTGTGACTGCCTTCCCTTTCTCATCTCACTATCCTGCCCCTTTGCTGATGTCTCCTGGGATCATCTTCCAGATGAACTTTTGGCAACCAAGCTGACACAGGTATCATGTGATTCTGTCATAACTACAGTAGAAATTGCTGGCACGTATCCAGCAGGTGACAACCTACCAACCTCATCCCTCATCACAGGAGCCCAATGTGGCCGCAGATGTATGATCAGAGGAGGGGATCCTGAGACTTTTTTTTAATACTAATAAGCCAAGAGCTTTATTGATGCAGCAGACACTTTACAATGAACCCAAGAGAGCCCACCCTCTCTGGGATGATGGGATGTCTGTACAAACTCTCAGGGGGTTTCCACTTCAAAAAAAAAACAAGCTCTCCCTTCTACCACAGCTCTTGGATTGGCACCTGCCCACATCATCCCTGCCCCATTTTAAATAGGCAGTGCACCCAGGTACACCTGACAAGCACTGGCCAGGCACTCGGTAGACAGTCACAGTGTCAGAGGGGACTCTAGGGCCTTCCCAGCCCCCTGCCTACCCATCTTCTCAGAGCTACCCATTTCCAACTCTCCCAGAGAAAGTCACCATGACTTAGTACATCTGGGGGGCACCTGCCTGGTCTCTCCAGCCTGGAACCTGTCATCTATCCAGCAGCTTCTAGAGGCCCAGGGGTCAACCATGTCCATAGCCTTCTCCTCTCCTCCCACTCTGGACCCCTGGAGCATCTTGAGTCTCATCCCACCTCTCTCCCACAAGATTCTCCAAACACTCAAGTGTGAGCCAGCATACACTTTACATGCAAAGTCTTAGGTCTGCCAAGAGTCTCACCTGGGAAATACTTCTCAGGGCAACCCTACAAGGTGTCTCTGGAGCTTTCATCACCCCTGATTCTCAGTCACATTGAACTGGCCCAGCCTGAGACGGTCATTCTCCCTGGATGGGGCTAGCCCTCCTCTGGGCTTGGGGTGGGTGGCAACACAGGAGCTGCTCAGGGGTTCCCTCTTGGGAAAGCTTGATATGGGCTGGGGCAGGGGGACCATGAGCAAGTAAAGCTTCAGGGGAACACTTCCCCTTCCTGATATAGATACTATGAAGTCAAAAACAGATCAAAAACTGTCAAAGGCACATGGAATCAGCTAGTAAACTGTGAAACCCAAGTCACAGTTTTGTTTTACAGTGGAAAAATTGCAAGTAGTTTATCAAGAGGGGAAATCACATTTTTTATTTAAAAAAAAAAACAAAAAAACTATATGCCCAGGAGTGGTTGCCTGGATTCCCCAGTGTCCCAGGACTAAGCAATATGACAGAGCTCACTTGCCTTGGGACCATGAGTGAATGGCTCATGTGGATTAAATTCCCCATCCTGTGATTTTCTTTTTTCATTCTGTTACATCTATTGTCTTCGTCAGGGCTTCCCAGAAGCAGACCCTGAGACCAGGATTTGAAACATGGAGTTCATCTGGCATGTGATGCCAGGAAGCACCAGTGAGGGTCGGGGGATGGGAAGCAGAGAGGGGGAGGAAACCAATCGGGGGCATAATGATCACACCTGTGCCTGCCGGGGCTCACTCCCCACTGGGGACTGCAGAAAGATCACCCCAGGCGTCCCACCAGAGGGGTGAGAAACTGTCAGTCATTGGCTGAAATCTGATCCCAAGGATGTTGATTCCACCGCACTTTCTTTTTTTCTTTTTTTTTTAAATTTATTTATTATTTATTTATTTGGTTGCTCCAGGTCTTAGTTGCTGCAGGCAGTCTCCTTAGTTACGGCTCATGGGCTCCTTAGTTATGGCATGCGAGCTCTTAGTTGTGGCATGCATGTGGGATCTGGTTCCCTAACCAGGGATCGAACCCAGGTCTGCTGCATTGGGAGCTCGGAGTCTTAACCGCTGTGCCACCAGGGAAGTCCCTCTCCCACACTTCATGAGGTAAATCCCAGCAGCCAGAGGAAGCATCCAGAAAGAGCCACAGGTGATGCTACACGGTCATCCTGAACATGTGCAGCGTAGGGAGATTCAGAGCTGAGCACCAGCCATATCTGTCACACCTGTGGGGATAAGGACAGGCTTTTGTTCTCCCTACAGGCTCATCCAGCTCTTTAACTGCTGCCAGCGTCCCCAGTACATGGGACGTGTGTACAAACTTTTTACTATTAATACGTGAAATCTGAGGTCGCCCTCTGGAATAAAAGCTAAATTCTGCAGAGTTGGGCTTGGGGAAGGGCTTGGATTAGGGATAGGTAGGGATGGGACAAAGAATCCTGCACTGCGTTATGTAGAAGTAACCTAAGGGACGAGGATCAGACCAAGACATGCGGGCCCCTCAGGCAGGCCAAGAGAATGTGAACATCTATCCGCTTTTGCTTAGCAGAGAATCAGCACCCTGTGTCAGCCAACCTCAGCCTCTCTCTCCTCAGCCATTCCTTCAAGCAATTCAGCTCTGGCCCCAAACTTGCACCTTTGTTCAGCCAAACAAAACCTTAAAGTCAACAGAACTGTCCACCTTAGAAAGCAATTTGGGGACCATCACTTGTTACTCAAGCGTGCTCCTTAGGACCTACTGTGACCCTCAACTGGCTTAACAGAGAATTTCTTCCATCTGTATTCAGTACAGTCACAGATGATGGGGCCTCCCAAATACAACTTTTCCCAGCTTGCTTCATTTCCAGTGACTCCCCTCCCCACTCCCTGCCACTTATCCAAGTCCTGTTAGGAATCATCTTGTCTTCATTTTATAATAGAGGAAGCAAAGACCCAGAGAGGTTAAGGAATTTGTCTAAGGCCACACAGCAGGTTAGAGGCAGGCCAGGCCTCCCAACTGTCCACTCAGTACTCCTACCAAAGAACCCATTCAATGCCCTACACCTGGCTACATATGGCCAGCACACCCCTCATCGGCGCTTTTGACCTCCAGGGACCCAGAGCCAGCTGTTGGGAGCTCTGGTGAAAGAGATCAAAAGTGGGTACCAGATTCTGAGGCTGAGGCCCTCACGGCCAACACTGAGCATTTCCGCCCATGGTACCACCAACCCCGCTAATACATATTTTATGGGGCTGTTCTCCCTTCCTTGCAAACAATGTCATTAATCTGCTCCCTGGCTGTGTGGAATAACATCCCTCAAGAACAGACCGCTTTCTGAATATTTTATCATTTCTCATTCCTTCTCCCCAAACTAATATATTTTACAGTCTACCTCCTGCAGGAGAACTATATTGTTTTCTCTCAGTGCCCGAGAACTTAGACACAGAATCGTGCATAAATAAAAAAAATACATATATATGCCTTGCTCTTGATGATGAAAGTGAGAACCAATCAGTTATCAAGCTGTGAAGGAAGCCGAGAGAAAGATTTGCATATGGTACAAAAAAAAAAAAAGGAATAAAACAGACTCCACCCCGCAGAGGGACCAAGTGAAAAGGAGGCAGGCATCTCTCCTCTAACAGGGAACCTCACAGTTTCCGTGCCATCCTTCCTGCATCCGGCAAATCTCAGCAGTGGGAGAGCAAAGAGTTATTTTGTCAGCAAGGTCAAAAACTTCCTACTTGGAGATTCGAACTGAAGAGACCAAAGGTCTTGCAAAGTTTTACAGCGCCATTTTTATCAGCCTGGAATATTTATTGCAACAAGGATTTGAACATTCCTGTGGCCCTTCTGTTTCCTTGTTTATTATTCTGTTTTAATTTTTTTTAATGGTTTGTGAGATGGAAAGGTAGAGATGGTGACCCCCATTTACAAATGAGGGCAGACAGACTTAGAAAGGGGAACAGTGCTTCCCTGGTGGCACAGTGGTTGAGAGTCCGCCTGCCGATGCAGGGGACACAGGTTCATGCCCCGGTCCAGGAAGATCCCACATGCCGCGGAGTGGCTGGGCCCGTGAGCCATGGCGGCTGGACCTGCGCATCTGGAGCCTGTGCTCCGCAACGGGAGAGGCCACAATAGTGAGAGGCCTGTGTACCGAAAAAAAAAAAAAAAAGAAAGGGGAACACACTGGCATACAAGTAAAAGAGTTAAGAAAAAAAAGTTATTTAACAGTTTGTCCCAAGGCCATTTTAAAGAGAAAATTTTGTTTAGAAAAATATCTTGCTGGGGTAGTTTGTGTGCAAAGGTGGGACCTTGGCACACATGCACAGAAGATGGTGATAAATTCAATCACTCTGCATAAGGATTTAGAAGGGATTAAGGGTGAGCTGGAGAAAAAGTGGGGCTGATGTGGCAGAAGCCCAGATAGAGTGAAAAACTTCTACAGGGGCCATGGCTAAGGGGTTTTTCCAGATAAGGATGACTAATATTGTCAGTTTCTTTCTTTTTTTTTTTTTTTTTTTGCGGTACGCGGGCCTCTCACTGTTGTGGCCTCTCCCGTTGCGGAGCACAGGCTCCAGGACGTGCAGGCTCAGCGGCCATGGCTCACGGGCCCAGCCACTCCGCGGCATGTGGGATCTTCCGGGACCGGGGCACAAACCCGTGTCCCCTGCATCGGCAGGCAGACTCTCAACCAGTGCGCCACCAGGGAAGGCCTTAACTTGTCAGTTTCTGTAATGTACCCTTCCTCCTCCTCAAAATGCCAGCCAACAAAGTCGGCCATGCAAAGGAATGACTTGTGTGAGTGGCATTTGGGGGGATGTGGGGAAAGAGTTAGGGTCCACTTCAGGGCTAGTACAGGGCCAAGAAAAGAAACAGTCCCGGGGGAGAGAGGCGAGTGAGAGCAGAGGTGGGGGAGCAAGGAGTCAGGACCAGAAGTAAAAGCACGGGCACCTAGGAATTTGCAGGAATCTCAGGAGGGCGTGGTTGCCCACCCACCCCGACTCCAGAATGTGAATGCAGGATTGGAGTCTATGTTATATCCCTCTTGTAAATGGGGTGCCCTCTGCTGACATGTGGGTTTCACGGAGGTGAATAAAGCAGAGTCTCAGCTCAAAGGAGCTTACAGTTTACAGTTTAAAAACAGAGGCAGGTGCAAGGCCAAGAGATATCAGCCATGCACGTGAGAGGACTTGGCCGAGGACTCCACGCTGGTAGGACGCAGAGTGAGGGTAGAAACTGCCCCCAGACTCCCGAAGCAGTACCCCTGCCCTCACCCCTCTCCCTCTCCCCAGTGAAGGCGGCCTAGGCCCAGTCTTGGCCCTTAAAAGCCTTTTGTATCTAAAGGCTTTTATGAATTATTATGATCTTAATATTTATTTTACTGTCAATGAATTGCACGTGAAATATGTCAGGACACCTGTTTTCCAGGCCCAGCTCTCCAATCAGTTGGCCTCGCGGTAAACAATGAGACTGCTGCTCCCATCCACCTCGAAGTGGTCCTGGTCAAAGTGGTCTGACCTGCTGCCCTGTCTTCTGTGGCCCTTGTGAGTCTGTGGCTTCAGCGACAGTCACAGCTCTTGCAGGAGCCCCTGGCCAGTGTCCCAGAGCTTCGAACACATGGATCGCAATCCCTCCTCCCGGGTACACCTTCCCAGCACTGGCCTAAGCCACATGGCAGCGTCCTCCCAGTTTGTCTCTGGGGTCTGTAGGGGCAGACGGCAGCCACGGACCCATCTCCGAATGGACATGTGGGAAACACTGAGCAGGTGCAAGTTGTCCTCGTTATTATGGAAGATCACAAAAATCATCACAACAGGTGCCCTTTGTTAAGCATTTATTCTGCACCAGGCTGTAGGTGTCCCCATTTGATCCTCACGGTGAGAATAAATTAATGATGGTAGGTACCATCATTATCCCCATTTTATGAATAAAGAAATGGAGCCTCAGAGAGGTTAACCAGTTGTCCAAGGTCCCATAACCGGCCAGAGCTGGGATTTACACCCCAGCTGTCTGACTACAGATCTCTCACGCCCTTCAACACATTGAATTATAAACACTCCCTGGGATCCTTCACCTGAAAGAACACAATAAACATGGGTTGGGCTCACTTGTCCTGAAGTCTTGTCCCTCTACTAGGGGCAGGGTCTCTGTCGCCTCCCCAAGGTGAATGCATCAGAGCTCCAGATGAAAAGACAGATGGGATGAAAGGAGTAGGTCCCAGCAGTACGGCCAGGTCACCGGCTGGATTGGCTTCCTGGTTTCCCAAGGCTGAGGTCAGCGTGAAGAGGCTGGTGCGTGAGGGAGAAGGGAAAGGAAGAGGAGTGGGGAGAAGCAGGCAGATCTGGTGAGGAGCGCCGCAGCCCCCCACCCCCAGATGGCCTGTGCGGACCCCTGTGCGGAGGCCCCCCTCCCACACCGTCTGAGTTATCCAGGCGAGGAGGCCGCAGGAGCCCAGGAGGTCTATGATGTCTGGGGGTTTCATGACCGCTTAGGTGGACCGAAAGAGAAAAGAATTTCGTTCCGCCCACTTATCTCCTAACCTTATAAACTCAGGATTAGCAGATCAAAGGCGGATTTGGCACAGCTGAGGGACAGCAGTGGCTTCAGAGAATAGTTTAGGCTCCATCCTTCATGATCAAATGAGCTTAAGTCATTGATAAATAAACGGCGTTTTGAATTCCTCTAATTGGGCGTGCGGGTCATGCCTGAGCCACACCAGCCCGGCCATCCGGGCAGAGTTAATGAGCTAGAGAGGGCCGTGGGAGGAGCCAGACGGTGGCCACGAGAAGGGGTTCCAGGGAGCACCCAAGACACGGGCAGGGGACCCAGGACCGCCCTCCTCAAGAAGCCCGAGAGTAAAGGGCATGCATTCTGGAGCCAGGAGAGATGGGTTCAAACTCCCAGCACTCCCACCAACAAGCTAGGTGAGCTGGGGGCGTGGGGGAGGGGAGGGTCCCGTGACCTGTCTGCACCTCCATTTCCTCAGCTGTAAGATGGGGAAATGACCCATTTAACAACCACCCTGTGTTGAGGAAGGCGGCACTCAACCCAGAGCCCATGCCCCGAAGCACGGCTGGGGACCAGCCCTGGAGGGTATATGAAGCAAGGAGGGGGGCATGAGGTCGGAGCACAAGGCCCAGGGCTAAAGCCAGTTCCCCCACTGCCTGGCTGAGACACTTCATTACCCTGTGCCTCTGTTTCCTTTTCTGTAAAAGGGTTGTCATGGGCTTCCCAGGTGGTGCAGTGGTTGAGAGTCCGCCTGCCGATGCAGGGGACACGGGTTCGTGCCCCGGTCCGGGAAGATCCCACATGCCGCGGAGTGGCTGGGCCCGTGATTCATGGCCGCTGAGCCTGCGCATCCGGAGCCTGTGCTCCGCAACGGGAGAGGCCACAACGGTGAGAAGCCCGTGTACCACACACAAAAAAAAAAGGTTGTCATGGGGTAAAGAGGAGTTACTGCATGTAAGCGCCTGAACACTCAACCAATGGTTGCTGATACAGTCTCAATGCTGTCTGCTCAGCGATATTGATGACCTTGTACCTGTTGATCCCAGATCCTAGCCTTGCTCCATATCACAGGAACTACATTTCCCAGACTCCTTGGTAATCTGGCTTCTATGTTGGTCTGGCCAATGGGAGGCACTGCAGAGAGTGAGAGGAGGGAAAAGCCAAGTTTTTTCTCCCCTCCTCCCCCACCTCTGTGTTTCCTGTGGTTTCTCCAACAGAGACCGTGCTGGGCCTCTAGTCCCACCCCCATCAGACAGTCCCCGCCCAGATTCTAGTTCCCACCCCAGCTCCCAGGCTCTGCCCCCATCCCTCCTCTCTCTGCCCCCATCCCTGGGGTAGCAGTAGCTTCCTGCTGCTGCTAGGCTCCTGGCTTTCTTATTTTTCTCTGCTTGGCTTCTCAGCTCTTACACCTCTTGTGTAATCAACTCCCTCTATTGAATTCTGTCTCATTGAAAGACCTTGAGAGACTTTTGACCTGTATGGACCTTGGTCATCCATACAGGGTTAATTCAGCAACCGCTCTTGGTCAGGCCCCAAACATGAGACATTTCAAACCAAAGCCCAGCCTCCCACTCAGCCTGTAACCAATCTGCCAAATGGGGCGGAGGCCTCACCAGACCAGCAGTGAGCCCATCTGGTCACTAAGCACCTTCACATCCATGAGAGCTTGTGAGTGGAGCTTGAATGACTGTTCCTGTTGACAGATAGGCAGATGGACGTCTGGGGAGATAAAGTGGTGGCATATCGTGAGCTGGAACAGAAGGAGCCCTGGAATAGAGTCAGCACACTGGGGACTGCCCCTGGGGCACCAAGTGGCCTTGAGTAATGCCCTCCTCTCCCTGGGCTTCGGTTTCTCCATCTGAGAAATGAACAGCATAAAAGGGGTGATCTCCACTGTTCCTTCCATTTCCACATTTAGTAGCTTCTGATTATTCATCAAAAGGAAAGAACACAGGAAAAACACCTCTGAGCTGTGGGGTTTGACCCTTAACCTAAAGAAGCTGCCAGGTCAGGACTCAGAATATACAGAGAGCACTGCTTTGGGTCCGGCAGTCTTGGGTCTGAGTCCGGCTCTCCTGTAACTCACTAGGTGGCCTAGAGCAAGTCAGTCTCCTCTCTGAGCCTCAGTTTCCCCATTACAAACATGAAGCCCATAGCAGTACCTACCCCAAGGGTTGTGTGGATTTAAAAAATGATGTGCACAAAAGCACTCAGCACAGAGTAAGGCACTCAATAAATGCCAGCCACGTTGCAGCTGAAAGTTAGTTGAAAGCAAGGCGGGGTGGCGGACGTGGAAACTTGACAGGAAAAGATGTTAATCACCTAGGATTCACTGACAATCTACCCTGAAATGGACACTCTACCTGCTGGGGACATTGCCCAGGAGGAAGCTGGGAGTGATGAAAGCTGGGCACCCCTAGTAGCCAGATTATGTTTTGCAGCAGCAGAGGAATTTCAAAAGGCTGACAAAGGTTACGTCCTCTCGCACAGAGTCTCAGAAACATGCTTGCCCCCCTCCCCCGGGTTTAGCCTTACCCAGAGCCAACACCTGGAAAGGGAGGGAGTGAGCTCCCCATAGGAGTTGGCCACGCAGGTGTTGAGATGGTCGGCTGCTTTAGTTGCCGCACAACAGACAGCCTGGAGCGACGAGACCCCAGCCCCGCCCCCAGTGGAGGCCTGGCTTAGGCCAGTGCCTAACCATGCTGGGCATGGTTTGGGTTAACATTGCCTAGGACCACCAGGCAAAGGAGAGGGCCCTGGGGTGGACAGGTGGGTGACTAGCCTGCTTCTTTCAAGCTCCCAGCTCACTCACGTGCTCTGGCTAAAAATAATACCTCCCCAGGTGACCTGCTGTTGCTGGCATGGCTGGACCATGCATAAAACATTGGCCGGTTGGGTTTCCTCCTCTGAATGGCTTCATTCAGAGAATGCAGGGGTGAAAGGCTTATGGGAGGGATCACTTGGCTTCCTGGAGGGACAGAGCGCCCCAACCTCTGCCTGGGGCCCCAGGCTCCCTGCTCTGTGCCTGGCACCTTGGCCCCCAGTGGCAGCGGGCACAGAGGGCTACCAGGTGGGGCCTGGCCGGAAGCAGCTCCCTTCTCCTAATATGCCCCCCCAAGGCCTTTTTCTAGACCCCCTTAATGGACAAAGAGGAACTGCCCTGGGTTTGAATCCTGTTTCTTCCACATTCCAGCCATGTCAAGTATTTGCATGTGCCTCACCTGGCAGGTAAGGAAATGTGCTCAGAGAGGTTGAGTGAGTTGCACAAAGACACACAGCCAGCTGTTTGACTCAGAGTCATTTACTGCTGTGTCCTTCAGTCATGGTCCAAGGGCAGAGTGGTTCAACGGAATGGGTCATGGAGGAAAGAAACATCCAGGGGAAGCTCGTCTGAGCTCTGTGATTCCTGAAAGGGATGGAGTTAGGGCTTTCTCATAAAAATGGTTCACTGGCTCCTTTCTCCCTCCCTCTCTCTCTCCTTTTCTTTAATTTATTTTTTCCTTTCTTTATTTCCTCTCTTTATTCACTCAACAAACATTTCCTTATAAATCTTTTCTTAACAATAAAAAACATATGCTCATAATAAAAAACCTTGAAGTTTCTAAAAAAGTAGAGTTAAAAGAATAAAAATATCCCATAATCCCTCTGTTCCAGTTATCTAATCACTATATAACAAACCACCCCAAATTACTGGCAGAGAACAACCATTTAATTATGATCACAGATTCTGTGAGTCAGGAATTTGGACAGGGTACAGTGGGGATGACTTGTCTCTTTTCCATGATGTCTGAAGCCTCAGCTAGGAAGACCCAAACAGCTGGGGACTAGAATCATCCAGAAGCTTCTTCATTTGCATGTCAGGTTCCTGGACTGGGATGAATCAAGTGCCTAGTCATGGCCTCTCCACGAGGCTCAGGCTTCCTCACAATATGGAAGCCTCAGGGTTGTTGTACTTCTTACCTAGATGCTCAGGGCTCCAAGAGAGAAGGTTCTAGCAAGTGAATGGAAAGTGTATGGCCTTTTGAGACCTAGTCTTGGAAGTTACATAGAGTCACTTCTGCCGTTTTCTAATTGGCGAAAGCAGTCACAAGTCCACCTAGGTTCATGGGGGAGAAGTCTCAGGTTCCTCTTCTCAGAGGGAGGAGGTCAAAGAACTTGAGGTCATGTTTTAAAATCACCCTCACTGAGATACCAGACACTGATATCACAATGTATTTATTTTCTTCTGGGTACTTTGTGGTGTGTAGGTGAATTAACACTGGACAATTTTGTAACCTAATTTCTTTTTTCAACTTAACATTGGAATATGAGCATGTTCCCCTGTCATTAGAAACTCCTTATAAACATTTTAATTTTTCAGGCTCTTAAACAAATGCATCTTCATGGTTGAAATTTTGTTAATTGTGAAAAGTCTAAAAAAAAAAACTAAAAATCACCACTGTCTCACCTACTACATGTACAGTTTTATCATGGTCTGTTCAGGCTGCTATAACAAAATACCACTGGGGCTTCCCTGGTGGCACAGTGGTTGAGAGTCCGCCTGCCGATGCAGGGGACACGGGTTCGTGCCCTGGTCTGGGAAGATCGCACATGCCGCGGAGCTAATGGGCCCGTGGGCCGTGGCCACTGAGCCTGCGCATCCGGAGCCTGTGCTCCACAATGGGAGAGGCCACAACAGTGAGAGGCCCGCATAACGCAAAAAAAAAAAAAAAAAAAAAAAAAAACCCAAAAAACCCCACTGACTAGAGAGCATATAAACAACAGAATTTTATTGCTCACAGTTCTGCAGGCTGGGAAGTCCAAGATCAAGGAGCCAGCACAGTCACCCTCTGGTGAAGTCCTGCTTCCTTGTTCATAGTCCGCATCTTCTCTCTGTGTCCTCACCTGATCTAAGGAGCAAGGGATCTGTCTAATGTCCCTTTTATAAGGCACTAATCCCATTCATGAGGCCTCCATTCTCATATCTTAAGCATCTCCCAAAAGCCTACTTCCTTCTACCATCAACTTTTGGGGGTTAGGATTTCAATATATGAATTTTGAAGGGATACATTCAGACCATAGGGAGTTTTAATCCTGGTTTATTTCCACTTAACATTGTAGGATAATCAAGTTCCCACATCTTTCTTCTGCAGCATCATTTTAATGGCTCCTTCTCATTCCACTGTAATCTAGAATTGACTTAAAAGATTCCCACTGGATTGGAGGCTGTTTCCAATTTTGCACTACTGTAAAGATCAGCACTGACATTTTGAGCACTAACCAGGCACTGTGATGGGTACATTACAAATGTCGTCTTCGCAACTGCCCTGGGATCATTATCCCCATTTTACAGCTATTAGGAACAATAAGACCTAACATTCACTGAGCACCTGTTTTGGGCCCAGCATTTTTCTGAGCGCTTTATGTAGATGACTCACTTGAAATCCTCACTACAACTTACGAGTTAGGTGTCCCCCCCTTCACACCACAGACAAGAAAACCGAAGTACAGAAAGATTAGTGACTTGCCCCACGATGCCACAACTTGTAGTAACTGGCAGAACCTCGACCCAAACCAGATCTGAAAGCGCTGCACTGAACCACTGAAGACGTCAGGACTGGCTTCCGCCTGGGAGGGGCCCGCCCTCTCCCTGAGCCAGGAGGAGAGAGGGTTGGAGCCCCGGCTACCCCAGTGTAGGAGGAGGGGACAGAGACTTGAACCTTCCTGGGTATCTGGAAAGAGGCTGGGAAGTGTGAGCGTGTGGAGGGCCGTGTCCAGATCAGCGTTTTCGTGCTTTTGGTGGCTTTAAGGGTCAAGAGCCAGGCGCAGGACCACCTGCCCGGAACCGAGTGTGACTTGGATGGGCCCAGCCAGTTCTCTCCACTCCATGGGAACTTGGGGCTCTGACGTTCACTCCCAAGATCCTTCCAACAGCCCACCCTACATCCACCGTAGCAGCAAGGCCTTTCGGATCGCCCAGTCCTTTGCACCCCAGTTGCCACCGTCCTGGTCCAAACCACTGTCTTCTCTCATCTGGACCACTGGAAAGGCCTCCTAGCTGGCCTTCCGGCTTCCCTCCTGGCCCCCTGTGCCCCAGGTTCCATATAGCGGCCCGGTGATCTTTATTAAAGTACTGATCTAATCAAGCCACCACCTGGCTAAAACATTTTAATGCTTCCTGTTGATCTTAGGAGAAATGCAAAATTCCTCAACTTGGCTTCCAGGGCACCCCAAGGTCTGGCCCCTCCCCACCTCTCCAGTACCACCTCCCACTCCCTATGGTCACTCTGCCTCCAGCCTCACTGGCCTTACCTCAGCTCCTTGGGTCAACCGGCTTCCTCCCGTCACAAGGGCTCTGCACGTGCTCTTCCCTCTACCAAGAAAGCTTGTCCCTCCCCCCTGTACCCTCGGAGCTTCCTCATCATTCAGGTCTCAGCTCAAGCACCCCCAAAGTCCTCCAGAGTGACTTTCCCTGTCTTCCCATCTGGTGAAGACCTCCAATCGTAGACCCAGTTCTGAGGTCACGTTTGCTTTGTCTCCCATCAGCCCTCTGCACTGTTAGCTCCACAAGGGCAGGGACCACAACTGATCTACTCCTCCGTGTACACCTGCAGGGCCTGGTAGGTGCTCCCAGAGATGTGTGACGTCCATGTCGGACTTTCAGAAACAGCTAATAGCTGCGGAGCCCCAAGGGTGGGCCACACTCAGTTCTCTTGGCTTATATTAATCCATTTAATCCTCACACATGAAGCAGATAGCATTATTCCCACCCCCAGTGGGGCTCAGCAAAGTTGTCACTTGCCCAAAGTTCGCGAGTGGCTGAGGTTAGGGACAGCAGCGGAACTGGTAAGATATGGCTTTAGAGCCCCGTGTGGAGCCTCTGGACTCAGAGGTCATCTCCACTGAGCCCGCCCCCAGGAGGCAGACATCTCAGGGCTTGGCAGCGCGCGGAAACCCAGTGCCACCCGCCTTCAGCCAGCCAGCCACCGGAGCCAAGGGACCGATGGCTTTGACAACGTGACTATGGGCCCAGGGCGGCCAACCCACCAGGAAAGACATCAGCCCACACATAGGACGAGCCCTTCTTGTTTGCTTTGTATCTGGTTCCTCCTCGGCAGCGCCTGCCAGGAGCTGCCAGGGCTGTGCTTTTTTTATCTAATGGTTAAAATTCTTAGAAGTATTATGCTCTGCTTTGCTTGGCAGTGCCTCAGAACATACCTCTGATGCGGCAGGTAACTGGATAGGGTCTTGGTCACAGCGATTTGCTGAACACGGGGTTTTTGTGCAAGAAAACACATTACGGCACTCAGGGGTGTCACTCAGGAACACTGCCAGCCATGATCGGAATTTTGTGTATCAGAGAGGAGGGTGCAGGGTGGGAGCCCCAGAAGAGGGAGGCTTGTGTGACGGATGCAGGATCCCTAAAGTGCTCAGTAAAGAGGACCCCAGGACTCACCCCAACATTACTCAGCCTGGGCCCGAGGGTGAGAACACAAGCTTGATGTCAGATGGGCTAGTGGTTAGGTCTAGCCTTACTGCCCCAGCTGTGTGACCTTGTAACAGACAATTAACCTCTCTGAGCCTCATTTTCCTCAGATGTAAAATGAACAAAATTGAAGGATTTACCTCCTAGGGGTCCTGCAAAGTGCACACACGGTATCAATTCTGTTTGGTCACTGCTGTATTCTCCAGACCTGGAGCAATGCCCAACACGTAGTGGGAACTCCATAGATATTTCCTGTGTAGACTTGAATGGCTCACAGCTGTATCCTCAGTACCTAGAACAGTGTGTGGCATGTAGTAGGTGCTAAAATTGTTTGTTGAATTGGCTTAATTGTTCATAGCTGGACCCAAATACCAAGCCCAGCACATGGCATGTAATACTTACTCAAAAAGTGTTTTTTTGAATGAATGAACGTAAAGGATTTGGCATAGGATATAGTGCTTAATTTATGTTAACTTTATTCACTCAACAAATTTTTGTTCACTCAACACATATTCGTCAGGGGCTTGTACGTGGTTTTTTCTGACACCACTTCTCTGATTCTCCCACACCAACTAAGTGTCCAACAATTCAATTTAATTCTGATACTAACTACCCAAGCCAGCATCCAGATCCACCAGTTTAGGGATCAGTCCCACAAGACTTCTCTCCCTTCAGATGTCAGCCACAAGTGGGGTCCCCAGGTGACCCACTTCTGCCCAGGCAACTGCAAATTCAGGGATTCTCACAACTCCCTCCTCAGGTTCTATCATTCAGTAGAATGACTCAGGACTCAGGAGAGGGCTTTACTTAGGATTACTGGTTTATTATAAAGGATAAAACTCAGGAGCAGCCAAATAGAAGACATGAATAGGGTGAAGTATGGGGGTGGGAGAGGTGTGCCACCCGCCCAGCACCTCAATGTTTTCGCCAACCAAGAGTGTTTATAGGGCTTCCTCATGGCGCAGTGCTTAAGAATCCGCCTGCCAATGTAGGGGACATGGGTTCGAGCCCTGGTCCGGGAAGATCCCACGTGCCACGGAGCAACTAAGCCCGTGCGTCACAACTACTGAAGCCCGTGCCCCACAACTACTGAAGCCTGCGCACCTAGAACCCGTGCTCCGCAACAAGAGAAGCCAACGCAATGAGAAGCCCGCGCACCGCAACGAAGAGTAGCTCCTGCTCGCCACAACTAGAGAAGAGCCTGCGCGCAGCAACAAAGACCCAACACGGCCAAAAATAAATAAATTAAAGAGTGTTTATAACCCAATCTCCAGCCCTTCCCCAGAGGTCAGGAGTAGGGCTGAAAGTTCCCACATCTAATCACTATTTGGTCTTTCTGGTGACCAGCCCCCAACCTGAAGCTTTTTAGGGGCCCACTCTGAGTCACCTCATTAGCATAAACTTCGGTGTGGTCACAAAGGGCTCATTAGGAATAAGAAAAGAAACTCCTATCACTCAGGAAAAAACAAGGGTTTTTTTAGGAGCTCCATGCCAGGAACCAGGGAAAAAGACCAAATATATTCCTTAAACCACAGCCTGCTACACACATGTCACCATCCTGGGCACTGGGTGAACTAGCCAGACAGGGCCCTGGCTTCCCACAGCTCACAGGCCTTCAGATTTTACCCCCAACTCCCACCTCACCGTAAGTTTCACGTCAATGGCAAGTCTTTGCCAAGGCCCAGCCCAGCGCTGGCACTGAGGGAGGGGCAAGAGCCCTTCATGAGCTCACATTCCTTGGCTGGAGAGAAAAGACTGACACAAGGGGAATCATTAGGAGAAGGGAGCAGAAAACAGAAGAAGGAAGATCACGGATGGTGTCAGCACAGAATCTCTCAGAATCAGAAGATAAATATGGATCCTGGGACGGGCTGCAGGCCCAACAGTGCTGGGCAGTCTCCAGGAAACCCATGGAAAGATGTATCTTGTTATGGGGCAGTTGCCATGGTGTGGTGTCAAGCTGACATTTTTATGCTTTTATTGAAAAGAAAGAACTGCAAACACTATGGGCCTTACCAGCGTATTCCCAGCAACGGTGGGCAAAAAGAAGTGTGTGTGTGTGTGTGTGTGTGTGTTAGGGTGGGTGGGTGACAAAGAAAGAAACAGAGAGAAAGAGAAAAAGAGAGACACAGAGACTAAAAGACAAAGACATCAGCTTCCCATCAACAGGCATTGCAAATGAAGTTCTTTGGGAAGCAAAGCTGAGATGAAGTTAGAAACAAAATCTTTATTAGGGCCGATAAGCCCACAAAAAGATGCTCAATCACATTAGCCTTCAGGGAAATGCAAATCAAAACCACAATGAAATACCCCTTCACCCACTAAAGTGGCCACAGTTAAAAAGACAAACGATAACAAGTGCTGACAAAGGTGTGGGGAAATGGGAGCCCTTGTGCACCACTGGTGAGAATGTGAAATGGCCCAGCCCCTGTGGAAAACAGTCTGGAGGTGCCTCAAAAGATTAAGCATAGGGCCTCCCTGGTGGCGCAGTGGTTGAGAGTCCGCCTGCCGATGCAGGGGATACGGGTTCGTGCCCCGGTCTGGGAGGAGCCCATATGCCGCGGAGCGGCTGGGCCCGTGAGCCATGGCCGCTGGGCCTGTGCGTCCGGAGCCTGTGCTCCGCAACGGGAGAGGCCACAACAGTGAGAGGCCCGCGTACCGCAAAAAAAAAAAAAAAAGATTAAGCATAGAATAACCATAAGAACCAGTAATTCTACTCCTATGTACAGCTGACCCTTGAACAAAGTGAACCCTTTACACCATCCAAACATCTGCTTTATAACTTTACAGTTGGCCCTCCGTATCCATGGTTCCGCATCCGTGAACTCAACCAACCTCGAATCGTGTAGTCTGTAGTATATATTTATTGAAAAAAATCCATGTAGAAGTGGACCACACAGTTCAAACTGGTGTTGTTCAAGAGTCAACATATACATGCAAGATAAGTAAAAATTTATGTCCTAACGAAAACCTGGGCATACATATTATGGCAGCATTCTTCAGAAATGACAAAAAGTGGAAATGATGCAAATGTCCACGAACTGATGAATGGGTGGGTGAAGCGTGGCAGAAGCCCTGTTCTCTCCCCATCTTACAGATGAACAAACTGGGGGGTGGGGCTAGAATTCAGGAATCCGACTCCTAATCCAGGGTCTGTGCCTCCATCTCTCAGGCAGGAGCCGTGCTCGTCCCACTGCTTGCCTGACTGGCAGTAGACATGACCCCAAGAAGTGAATCCCGGACGAGTGTGCCCGCCTTGGGGGAGGGGTGCCGCTGAGGTGGAGAGTCTCTGCAGAGGGAACTGTGCAGCCAGAGCCCTCGGTAGAGACTACTTGCCCCCAGATACAGCCTAGGTTTCCGCCTCTTCCCCCACCTACTTTATGAGTTCAGATCTGGTCCATGGGCTCCAGGGACAGCAACAGCCACTGAGGGGCAACTGGATGGCCTGGGAGGCACCTTCTGTCTTTTCCCACCACGAAGGCAGGGACCACCAGCCCAGCGCAAGTCCCAGGTCCTCTCCTCCTGTGGTCCTGGAGCGCCCGTCCAACAAGATCAGGGCAGCATCCAGGGAGCCAGGAAGGGCTCCACTGAAGAGAGTCCAGCCCTTGGGACACACCCCACCCTGAGACCTCTGAAGTGCCCCGCTGGATGCTGGGGCCCCACCCCAGTCCAGGGTCTCTGGATTCTGGCCCTGCTGAAGAGGCACCCAAGAGTGTCGCACACTCCTGAGACGGTGTGCGGGGTCAGGAGACCCGGGTTCAAGTCTCCAGCTTGCCTCCCGACCCCCTCTCCCACCTGAACAATGGCAGGGTTTGAGGCTCTCTGTTGCCTTTAGAGCGAAGATGCTCTAGGATTCCAAGTGGGATCAACAGGGAGGTCCTGGCAGTGGCCAGCGTCAGAGAAGTCAGCGTAGGCCAGCTTCAGTGAGCTCTCCAGGCTGGTGGTTCACCTCTCAGCTTAGCAGGACCTGGCCCCAGTTTTATCAGTTACCCCTGAGACTCCAGGCTCTGGGAACTTCCACGTGGCTCAGACTCACAGAAGACAGGACACACTGATGTCCAGGAATACCCACCAACATTAACCTTGGGCTAACAGAGGGCTCCTCTGACGTTGCTACCCCGAAGGGCAGAGAGGGATGCTACTGAAGGGAAAGGGAACAGATTCTATAAGAGGAAGAGGAGATGGAGAAGAAGAGCCTCAGACTGCTCACAGTGGGAGGCAATGAGAACCAGAGACCCCAAAATACCTGCCTCCCATGCCAACCTCTCCCACTCCTGTCCTCCTAGCAGACATTGCTAGTCAACCATCACCCTCACCCTCTCTTCTGCAATCTTCCAGACCTTCATAATCGATTGATCACATGCGACTCTTGAGATGAGACCTCTACCAGCTTTCGGGGTGGAGAGGCTGTCTCTTCAACAGGAGGTAGATTCTGAAGTCCTCCCACAAAAGGTAAACCGCATAGCGTCAAAGATCATCCTTGGGGCTTCCCTGGTGGCGCAGTGGTTGAGAGTCCGCCTGCCGATGCAGGGAACACGGGTTCGTGCCCCGGTCTGGGAAGATCCCACATGCCGCGGAGCAGCTGGGCCCGTGAGCCATGGCCGCTGAGCCTGTGCGTGCGGAGCCTGTGCTCCACAACGGGAGAGGCCACAACAGTGAGAGGCCCACGTACCGCAAAACAAACAAACAAACAAACAAAAGTTTAGGATAAAGCCTAGGACTTGCCTCTAAAAATAACAGCGCTCCACTTTGCTTTACACCAGAAATTAACACAACATGGTAAATCAACTAGCCTTCGATTAAAAAAAAAAAATAGCAGCACTCCACAGAAAGTGAAATTCTCAACCCCAACAAATCTACTTATGTCAAAACTAGCACCCTGGTTGGGAAAGAGCAGGACCTTGGCATTTGGGATGGAGTCAATGTGCTCAAGAATCTTGAAATCTTAGATCCTCCTGAACCCTCTAGCCCTACAAAAGTGGCCCCTCCTTTCTTAAAAGCCACTGCTTCGGGGGCTTCCCCTGGTGGCGCAGTGGTTAAGAATCCTCCTGCTAATGCAGGGGACGTTGGTTCAAGCCCTGGTTCGGGAAGATCCCACATGCTGCGGAGCAACTGGGCCCGTGCGTCACAACTACTGAGCCTACATGTCACAACTACTGAGCCTGCTCTCTAGAGCCCGCGTGCCACAACTACTGAAGCCCACGAGCCACAACGACTGAGCCCGCGTGTTGCAAATACTGAAGGCCGCCCTCCTGGAGCCCGTGCTCCACAACAAGAGAAGCCACCACAATGAGTAGCCCCCACTCACCACAGCTAGGGAAAGCCCGCATGCAGCAATGAAGACCCAACACAGCCAAAAATAAATTAAATAAATAATTTTTTTTTAAAAGCCACTGCTTCCCTTTGCTTAAAGATAGTGCAGAGGCTTCTTACCTTGTAAGACAGGACTTATTCTTACCTCTCCTCCTGGCCACCACCAATAACTAGGGTCAAGTCACAACCTGGTCATGGTTCTGGGCCTGCTAAGGAAGGGAAAGGACTACACCCCAAAGGAACTGTGGGGTCTCAACCTCCGGCCAGTTCTGGCAGGAGCCAGGAGAATGTCATGAAATTAGATCCTGAGTGTTCTGAACTAAGAGGGACAGACTATAAAATTGGATGAAAGAGAGTGTATTGATTTGGGAGCCCTCTCCCATGATCAGACTTAACACCCCAGCAAGGACCTTAGGAGATGGTATTCACATGCTACTAGAGTCGACCTTGTAAACTTGGAGAAAGTGATAGACCACACAAAGTGAAGAAAAAATTCCACAGCAGTCATGGCAGATGGTAAAGGAAGGAGTCAGAATGCTCACAGACTTTGGCATCCTAGAGTGGATATGCTACGTAAGGGTGAAATACCTATCAGTGGCTATGTTCCATGGAAAGCCTAGAGGACACTCCATTTACCAATGCGATAAGGGATAACGTGGTGAGGTGGCGCCAGCCTCACTAAGAAGCTTACTCTCTAGGCAGCCCTAGAAACTAAATAGAAGGCTGTTATAGAACTGACTCCCTCATAACAGTGGGGATGATAAGATCCTGAATTAACCATCAAAAACAGAATGAGGGGCTTCCCTGGTGGCGCAGTGGTTGAGAGTCCGCCTGCCGATTCAGGGGACACGGGTTCGTGCCCCGGTCTGGGAAGATCCCACATGCCACGGAGCGGCTGGGCCCGTGAGCCATGGCCGCTGAGCCTGCGCATCCGGAGCCTGCGCTCCGCAACGGGAGAGGCCACAACAGTGAGAGGCCCGCGTACCGCAAAAAAAAAAAAAAAAAAAAAAAAAAACAGAATGAGTGCAATTATTGTTAATGAAAAGCAAAACTGAAGTGGCAATCCGAGGGCATGATCCAAAGAAAGATTATGGAAATCATTAATGGAATAAGACATCCCCAGAGGCAAGATAAACAGCAATTAACAGGGTAATGCTCAACCTATACAACCAAAAGAAATCGAGGATGGATTATCAGAAGGCCAAGGGTAGCAATACTAATAAAAGTCATAATTCCTTGGCCAATTTCTGGACCTGAGCCAGTTCTCACACCCAGAAACCACTGACTAAAGGAGAAGCCAGATTGCCATGAGGAAGAGCCCTCAATGCCATGGCAAGTGTATATGGAAATAATTCCCCCAGTTTTTCTCCAAAAGTATCTACAGTCATTTACGTGGATAACCAGACACTAGAGAAAGAGGAATACTCTTACATTTCAGCAACTTCCAGATACAGGCTCTGAATTAACCCTGATACTCAAGAAACTGAAGAGGTACCATGCCCCCACTGTTAGAGAAAGACATATAGGGGCCAGGAATAAATTATATCCTGGCCCATATTTGATTCACAGTGGGTTCACTGAATCCCTAAACCCATCCAATGGGTGGGTCATTTCCCCAGCCCCAAATGTGGAATGGAAATAGACATTCATGGTGGTTGTTACAACCCCCCACATTGGCCTATGGGATAAGAGCTATCACAGTGGTGAAGGCCAAGTGAGAAGCCTCTGACACTACCACACCCCCCGTTCTAGCCAAGGATAGTAAATCAAAAACATATCGCAGCACAGGGAGAACAGCAGAGGTCAGTGCCACCCTTAAAACCTAAAGGATATGGAGGTGTGGCCTCTAGCCTATTCCCATTTAATTCTCTAGTCTGGTTCCTAAATAACAGATGGATCCTGGAAGATGATAGCGAACAATTGTAAACTCAAGCAAGTAGTAGCCTCAATTGCAGCTGCTGACTGGTGTGCAATCCTTGCTAAACACAGCCCCCAGGACTGTACATGGCATGCAGCCACAGGTCTGGCAAATGCATTCTTTTCCCTTCCTTTCAGGAGAAGGATCAGAAATGTTTCCCATTCATGGAAGAAGAGCAACAATATACATTGACAGTCTTCCCAGGGCTAAGTGAATTCTCCCTCTCTCTGTCATAATATAGTCTAAAGAGATCCAGACTGGCTGGACATCAGACAGAACATCACAATAGTCTACTATACCAGCGACATCATGCTAATGGGATGAACAAGCAGTTATGGGTATCTTGGAGGACTTCATAAGATAAACGTATTTCAGAGAAAGAGATACAACCCTATGTAAATTCAGGGTGCTACCACATTCGTGAAGTTTTTAAGAATCCAGTGATCAGGGACATTTCTTCCAAAGTTAAAAAAGTAAATGATTGCAACTTGCACCTCCCACCACAAAGGATAATGTCTGGCAGGCTGCTTCAGGTTCTGGAGGCAGCATATTCCATACCTACTGGAGGCAGCTTCAATCCATATACCACATGATATGTAAGGCTGCTAGCTTTGCGTTGGACCCAGAGAAGGAAAATGCTTTGCAGCAGGTCCAGGTTTTAGTGTAAACAGGGCTGCTACTTGGGTCATATGATCCAGTAGACATGATGGTATTAGAGGTATTTATGGTATTAGAGGCACATTTGGGAAAAGACACCATGTGGAGTTCATGGCA
Organism: Mesoplodon mirus; assembly: GCF_964341445.2. Classification (NCBI taxonomy): domain Eukaryota; kingdom Metazoa; phylum Chordata; class Mammalia; order Artiodactyla; family Ziphiidae; genus Mesoplodon; species Mesoplodon mirus. Next base: position 33,847,040 of record NC_138995.1, read on the forward strand.
AGCCTCTTAGAAGAGCAAGAATGTACCATTTACAACAGAAAGTTGTTTATAAAACAGCCCCTGGAGTGCTACCAAGCCCTGGTTAGAGGTGGACCATCTGACCTTGGGACATCAAGTGACCATGCAACCCAATCATGAGCTGACTTCCATCAGCCCCACTAAGTCAAAAGGTTGGCCAGGCCCAAGAGCAATTTATTATATGACAGAAGTGGAACACCTAGGATCAAGAACAAGCAAGGCCTGAAGGCACAGGAAGCTGCATGACTGGGTAGCCCACGCTTTCATGTGATCCACCACTGTTGCACTGGTTCTTCTCCTTCAGCTGCCACCAATGGCTTCATGGTTGGAGAAGACTCTTGACCAGATGGTGGAAGAGGGAAAAGCCCAAGCTTGTTCACAGATGGGTCATTTCAGGACGTGGTATAAGCCAAAAAATGGACTGTTGCTCCTCTACAGCCTTGAAAGACAGAGATGAGGGAAAATCTTCCCAATGGCAGAGCTTTGGGTGGTGTGCCTGATCATTCCATTGGTGCAGGAAGAGAAGTAGCCTGAGGTTAGCCTTTATATGGATGCAGGGGCAGTCGTGAGTGGCTTGGCTATTTGGTCAGAGGCCTAGAAGGAGAAAGAACAGAAGATCAATGTCAAGGAGGTCTACGGAAGAGGGATGTGATAGATGTATGAGAGTGAGTATGAAGTGTAAAGCTGTTTGTAGCTTGTGTTAACTCCGTTAGAGAGCAACTATCATAGAAGAGGACTAAACAACAACTTGATCAGTCAGTGTCAGCCAGTCACTGTTTTCGGCCACCTGATGCTGGTAAAATGGGGTCATAAATGGAGTAGCCATAGTGACAGGGATGGAGGCTATTTGGGGGCCAAAAAACATGAGCTTCCACTCTCCAATGTGGATCTAGCTACTGCCACTGCAGAATGTCTAGTCTGCCAGCAACAGAGACCAATGTTGGGACCTCAATATGACACTATTGCTTGAAAAGATGAACCAGTCATTTGGTGACGAGTTGCCTTCACTGGACCTCTCTACCCTGAAGGAGTCAGCAAATCTTCTTGGCTGAAATCAATACACATTCTGAATATGGATTTGCCTTTCCTGCCTGCCGGGTAGCAGTCAGCAACACTAGTCCAGGATTTGCGGATTAGTTTGATCTACCAACATGGGATCTTATATAACACTGCCTCAGATCAAAAAAACCCACTTTACAGCAAAGGAGGTGCAGCAGTGGGCAAATGACCACAGGATCCTTATCACATTCTGCACTACTCAGAAGCTGCTGGCCTGAGACGTGTAGCTGAGTTGTCAGCTTGGAGATGACATCCTGGGAGGATGGCGTACCATCCTTCAGGATGAGTATAAACTCTAAAGCAATGATCACTATGCATGGAATTCCCAATAGATTAAAAGTTGATGAGTCCAGGAACCACAGATGAAGGTAGCCATGGCCTCATTACCATCATTTCCCTAACCTCACTGGGGAATTTAGCATTCCCATTTCCTCAACTTTCGATTTTGTGGATCTGGAAGTTCTGATTCCCAGCGAAGGTATGCTCCCACCAGGGGACACAGTGAGACTCCCATTAAACTTAAAGTTATGGCTGTCACATGGTTCCTTCAGTTTCCTCATGCCAGGAGGACAACAGATAAGAAGATGTGTTACTACACTGGCAAGGGAATTTCACTGATAGCAGAAGGATGTAGGGCTGCCATTACATAATGAGAGCAGAGAACCCAGGTAATCTACTGAGTGTCTCTTAGCAATTCCCTGCCCAATGCTGACAGCTAATGGGCAAATACAGTAACTATGGCCTGAGAAGAAATGATGACCAAGGGTTCAGCCCCTCAGGGATGAGAATCAGGGTCACTCCAGCAGGAAAGCCACCTAGACCAGCACTGGTTCTAACAGAAGATGAAATGAACATAGAATGGATATAAAATGAACATGAATGGATAGTAGAAATGGGAGATGATGAGATCCTGATTTGGCCTCAAGGGGCCAAGGGCTACAGTTTGCCCAACTAACTTTTTTTTGTAGTTTTCCCTGGAAAAAGAGACCAACCAGAATCCTGGAGGAACTGCCCCCAGATGTGGTGAATATGAAACAAATGGATCCAAGCAGCACGACGGGTGGACTGTAGTGGATGCTGCTGTCAACTGCCCAGATCCCCCTAAGGACAGAGACGTTCACTCCCTTGGCTGCCACGAGTGTTGGCTGCAGATGGTCCGCAGAAGAGTTCTCTCTGGCGTTTGACTTTTGGTAGATGGAACTGCCTCACCCTTTCTTGAAAGCAGCCTTCATCCAATGCCTGGGCAATGAGTACAAAGGCCTGGAACCTTGTTTTGATAGGTCGTCCCAGCTCCAGCACTCCCAGTAGAGATCAGTTGAGGTCTCTGCCCAAGTACGTCACAGTTTAACCTCTCTCTGGTCAACTCTGATGCCCTCCCTCCTTCACAGGTGGTGCTCCAGGGAACACTTCTAAATAAACCCACTGCTCAGAAATCTGTCTCCAAGTCTGCTTCCTGGGAAAGCAAACCAAGTGGATTAAGTGGGGAAAATGTATTCTCTGTGATTTATTCATAAATGGAATTTCATACAGATCCTAAAAGGAATGAACCAGAACTAAATAGATCAACAAAAATCTTAAAATTTTTCAAAAGTATAAACTTATGTGAAAAAGCAAGATACTAAAAGATATGAACATGTAAAACATTTTAGACACAAGGGACAACATTATATATTATTTATTGCTGGACAAAACTGTAATAAAGATATAAAAACATGGGCTGGGGCTTCCCTGGTGGCGCAGTGGTTGAGAATCTGCCTGCCAGTGCAGAGGACACTGGTTCGAGCCCTGGTCTGGGAAGGTCCCACATGCCGCGGAGCAACTAGGCCCGTGAGCCACACTACTGAGCCTGTGCGTCTGGAACTTGTGCTCCGCAACAAGAGAGGCCGCGACAGTGAGAGGCCCGCACACCGCGATGAAGAGTGGCCCCCACTCGCCGCAACTAGAGAAAGCCCTTGCATAGAAACGAAGACCCAACACAGCCAAAAATAAATAAATAAATAAATAATAAATAAAATTTTAAAAAATTCTAAAAACATGGGCTGGCTCACGAAATTCATCAGAGTGGCAGTTTCTGGGGAAGGGAGGAAGAGAATGAATACTAAAGGGTTTCTGAAAGGACTTTCATGGGTTATTTTGTTTGTGTGTTTATTTGTTTTGTTTTTTTGTGGGTTTTTTTGTCTGCATTGGGTCTTCATTGCTGCGTGCAGGCTTTCTCTAGTTGCAGTGAGCAGGGGCTACTCTTCTTCACCATGAGCAGGCTTCTCATTGAGGTGGCTTCTCTTGTTGAGGAGCACGGGCTCTAGGTGCACAGGCTTCAGTAGCTGTAGCACATGGGCTCAGCAGTTGTGGCACTCGGGCCCTAGAGCATGCAGGCTTCAGTAGTTATGGCACATGGGCTCAGTAGTTGTGGCTCGCGGGATCTAGAGTTCAGGCTCAGTAGTTGTGGTGCACGGGCTTGTGAAATCTTGTTGTTCCACGGCATGTGGAACCTTCCTGGACCAGGGCTCGAACCTGTATCCCCTGCATTGGCAGGCAGATTCTTAACAACTGCGCCACCAGGGAAGTCCAGGACTTTCATGTTTTAAGTGATATATTGTACCTTTTATTTTTTAAAAACAATTTGAAGCAGAGATGACAAAATTTTGTCATATGTTAGTTCTGGGTTGTGGGCATATTGATAATTGTTACCTATATTCGCTATAACTTTCTGTATTAAATTTTTCTGAGCTTAAAAAATTGCAATATAGTACGATCAACCTTCTGAAAGACGCGTGAAGGTGTGCAGTTTTCTCATAATAGAACTAGTGATCCTTGTCTCTGGGGCATCAAGAGAGAAGGAATCCATCAGGTAGAAACCTAGGAACAGCGTTCCAGCACCAGGGATCATTGAAGCCAAGCAAAATGCTCCAAGACCAAAACAGCAGGGCCATTTGGTGTGCCCAGAAGAGAAGGCATGAGGAAAACAGTGGCAAATGAGGCTGGGCAGCCAGAAAGGAGCAGATTGGGCAGAGCCTTAAACACACACATAGGAGCTCTAGATCCAAGTCAACCTTGGTTCTTCCAGGAGCTTCTGCCCTGATCCGGGGACCTCACACAGACACACTGGAGACTCTATGGAAAAGAATAAGCACTAAACTGTACAAAATGTGACCACATCTGGCCCAGGTTGTGCATTTTCCTGGATCTGAGGTCCTATAATAAAGACACAAAATAACACACTCTATCAACATAATGAACCACTTTGGGCCATGACCCTGTAGTCAGGCCAAGCTGGGTTCACAGCTGGGCCCCTCCATCAACCACCCAACTGGCCTTGAACAAGATAGTGACCTCTCTGAGCCTCTGTTTCCTTATCTGTAAACTATGGATGACGATAGGCCTTCTTGTGGGGTGGCTGGGAAGACGCAGTGAGGTGGCCCATGCAGCGTGCTCGACACAGTGCCTGGCACAGAGCAAGCCCTCCAGGGATGTCAACTTCCATATCATCAGGAAAGACCCCCCAGAGCCCCTGCCAGATGCCCATCCTGAGGAAAAGTCACTCTGCCTTGGGAATTAGTGAGGAAAGGAGCCCTTTCTAGACAGTCCCCAAATTCCTCACTCCTCAAACAGGAGGGGATAAAAGAGTTCCTTCATTGGTACCACAAAGACTTTTCCATGGAGAAAGAAATAGAACTTCTAAATTAAAGGCAGATTTCTCGGCAGGAGGGGCAGCTGGCCTGGAGTCGGAGCCCAGCTGCTGAGCCATTTTCCAGGAGGGAGGCCAGGGTGGAGAGAGTGCTGTCTGGGGAGCATATGCGCCCCACCCAAACTCGTCTAAGTGTCCCCATGTTTGTTATCTGATGGGCACCATGTTGGATGGGTGGCGCTGCCAGTGTTGTATGGCTGTACCTCCAGCTGCAGCTTGGCCTGGCTGGTTCACTGTGATGGGGCCCCAGGGAACAAGCCAGTGCCTCAGAGAGTCCAATCCAGTAGGTGGGCAGAGCTCTGCCTCAGGAAGCTCTAACCCCAGCCAGGCCTACTAAGGCATTGGGTGGAGGAGGGGTCTTGGCACATCAAAGTGGGCTCCCCTGAGAGGTCTCCTGATGCATGTCTGGGCCTCTTAAATTGCCTCTAGCTGAAGAAAGGACTGGGGGACCCAAAGACAGGTGTGGATTTCAGGACGATCAGGAGCCCAGCATTAGGGCTAGATAAGCATTCAATCATTCACTTACCATGCATTCAGACATTCACTTGTCAAGAAGCATTTGGGAGGCATACGACATGCCCCAGGGCCCGGAGACTCAGCAGTGATATGGACTGGCCTCCAGGAGGTCTCAGTGAAATAATGCATAATACCTGATTTGCTTGCAAGCTGTGGTAGGACTGTGTCTCCCCACCCCTTCCCATCTCAGGCCACCTCCGCCCCTGGGCCTGGTGAGGGTCTACGCCAGATGGTCCCAGCTAGTGGGAGGACAGGCCTCCAGGGGCCAAAGTCCGGCAGATTTCAGACCAAATCCTCACCTCGCAGAGTGGAAATGCTGGGCCCCAAGTCCCCCCTTGGCCCCTAATGAAATCACTGATTCAGGCAAGGATTATCAATTGATGTGTTAAAACCATTAGGTGAACAGTGGATGTATAAATGGACATCTGAATTATGCAAAGAAAGACCCCACAGATTTCTTTCTGGCTCAAGAGAAAGAAACAGAACTAGAAGGGTAAAGCTGTGCCCGCCCTGATCCAAGAGTTAGTCTTGCACCAACAGTGGGACTATCAGAAATCATGTATCAAGTGATACAGGTGGAAGCTCTCAGCATCTCTCATGATATGTTCCAGCCAAAAGATGTTTACCTGGGTCCATCAAACTTAGATTTGACTTCCAATTCACAGGATGTAAAGTGGATAAAGGAACAAACTAAACGGTGACAAAAGGAAGCCACCACGCTAATCCAGACAGCAGACTCTTCTGCCAGATGATAGAGCCACAGTCTTCAACCAGCCACAATAAAGGGCACTGACTGAGCTAGATGGAAAGCAATGGAAGGGACATGTGCCCAGAGGCACTGAAAGGTCCTAGACCAGATTCTGCTTTGGACAAACCAGCTAAAAGACATTGCTAAGACAACCGCTCCCCTCACTAAATATGGGCCAGGTATAAGATGATATTTAGAAATAATTATTTATTTTGTTAAGTGAGATTGTGTTATTTTAGCTCAATAGGAAATGCTCTGATTTTTTAAAGATACACACTTGAATAACAAAATGACTCCAGAATGTTCATAGTTGTTTGTGGTAGACAGAATTCCAAGATGGCCCCCAAGATTCCCATATCCTGGAATACATGTCCTGAGTGTGAATATGATGGGATATTACTCCTGTGATAGGTTATGTTATGCGACAAAGGTGAAGAGATTTTTCAGCTGTCCCTAAGCAGCTGACTTTAATCAAAGTAGAAGTTATCCTGGATGGGCCTGACCTAATCAGGTGAGCTCTTTAAAAGAGGGTCTAGAGGTCAGAGATGGAAGAAGTCAGAGAGATTTGAAGCAGCAGCAGATGTACCCCTGTTGGCCTCGAAGAAGCACACTGCCACATTGTGGAGAAAGTCAGGTGGCAGGGAACAGAAGGTGACCTCTGAGAGCTGAGAACTTCAGTCCAACAACCACAAAGGAACTGAATTCCACCAACAATTCTATTAACTTAGTAGAGGACCCTGGGGTTAGGATGAGACCCCAGCCCTGGCAGACACCTTAATTCTAGCCAGGTGAGACCCTGAGCAGAGGACATAGAAACTGTGAGATAATACATTTGTGCTGTTTTAAGCCATTAAGTTTATGGCAATTTGTGATAGAGCTATTGAAAACTAATATACTTCTTTATTCATAATCGCCAAAAGCCAGAAATATCCATCAACCAGAGACTAGATAAACAAACTGTGATACATTCACACAATGAAATAATAGTCAGCAATAAAAAGAAATGAACTACTGATACAGGTAACAATTTGGATGAATCTCAAAAACATTATGTTGAGCAAAAGTAGCAAGACACAAAAAGATTGTGAGTCTATGTTTATATTCCATGATTTCATTTACATGATATTTAAGAGCAGGCAAAAACTAATCTATGGCAATAGAAATCAGAACTATGGTTGCCCATGTGTGGGAGGGAGAAGATTCACTGAAAAGGAGCATAACGAACTTTCTGGGGTGATGAAAATGTTTTATATTTTCATTAGGATATAGGTTTTACATCCTAATGTATGTTACTCATTTGTGAAAACTCATCAAACTGAATACTTAAGATCATATATTTTACTGTATAAATAATTCCTCAACTCCAAAATAATAATTCTATCTTAGGTGTTTAGAGGTTGGCAGATGGTTCTTCCTGAATCTGGGGGCAAGAAAGCAGTGGGTGGAGGGGATAATTCTTCATTAAGCTCCCTCTCCCATGTTTGCACACACACACACAGATGGCGGCATTCCAGGCTGAGTAAGGTTCCCCTTTGGCCTTTGCCTCGTTTAATGTGGAGAAGGCAGCTGCCTCCCAGCTCCCAGGTCACTGCTCTGTGTGTCCGCCTGTCAAGATAAGAAGGCAAAGGCAGATGCTGCTAATTACCTGGCCTTTCAAGTGGTCCCGCGGCCTCACATCTGGCTCCATCTCCAACATCCAGCTTGAGCCAATAAAAGCCACATAAAATCACGAAGGGCTAATTTGGTGGTCAGGGCTCTGACAGGCTGCACATGAGGAGGTGTATGGGCAGGACAAGGACATAGCTGGGAGCATGGGGCAGGAGAGAAGACACACCGAGCAGGCCAGCGGGGCAGAGAAGGTGAGAACACCATCCTCTCCCCATGGAAAACTGCTTCTGCTCTGGCCAAGCCTGGAGCAGGTCTTGGGCAAATATTTGCAGCTTGGATTTGTTTTACTGAGCACCCAGGGAGGGAGGCACCACCTTGCATGCCAGCCAGAGGCCAGAGCCAGAGCCACCTTGCAAAGTTCACGCCAGACTGCAGGTGTGGAGATGCCAGACAACATATACCCCAGAGTTCCAGTGGTCCTGTTTCCCATGGAAAGCATGCTGTGCCCCCAATAGGTCTATGGGAGAAGAACCTGTCCCAAATATTGCCTGGGGGAGACCTACCCCAGGAACCCTCTGGGACTGGGCAGAATGGACAATCATCTAACATTTGAGGGACTTTTGAAAAGCCCTCATCCTACTGCCCTGTCACTTTGTCTGAAGTCCCACCATCGAAGGGAGACATTTCTTTGAGTTACAGAAGCTTTTGGGTCTTCCTTATTAAAATGCAAATCCTGGGGAGATGTCGCTCCTTTAGTCTCATATCTTGGGGAGTGACATTCTTAAGTCTTGGAGGAGAAAGGCAGTAGGTGGAGGAGAAAGATCAGTGAGATCTCTCAGAGATGGGCCTCAGTTTCTCCATCTGAGACCTTGGAACCAGACAACCTCTCAGATTAAAGAGAAAAGGTGAGTCTGATTTTCCCACTCCTTATCTCTGCCTCCTCCATCAAAGATTGCAAACGGGCAGCCCTGTGAGCCAGATTCAGCCAGCAGACCTGTTTGGTTTGGCCTGCAGAGTGTTTGTAGAGAACTGGGGCCAACATTTAAAAATGGACAGATTTCACATTTTTAAAATGCCAGTGCTTCTTTGGGGAAATGGGAAGCTCTGAGGGCACTAAGCCCATATTCCCACAAGGCAACAATTGTTCTACGCTAAGGCCAGCTGCCCCATTTAGGTAGGACCTGTCGTCTCCGGTTCGCCTCAGTCCTCACCACTCCTCAATGTTTGCCCCCAGTTCACTTGGCGCATTTCCTTGATTTGCCTGACCCTTGCAGGCATCCGAGTCGGCAAGCCTGTTCTGGATGGGCCTGGCTGGCAGCGCCTCACAGCACAGTGGACGAGTGACCCCTGGCCCCGTGCTCTCCACGGGCCCATAAGCACTGTTCGGCTCCCTCTTTGGAAAGCTGGAAGAGAACTGGGGAGAGTGTGATGCTGAGAGCCCTTTGAAGGCAATGCCGTGGGATTATTCTGCTGAACATAAAAAGCCAAAGGCAGCAGGGCCACTGATGTGTTTTTGCAAATTCCAGCAAATTAAAAAAATGTGTGTGCAGAATTCAATTGGGGGCCAGGGCCTGGCTTTCATGAAAGAATAAATTGTTGGCCAAGACAAAGCAGCAGATTAACTTTTACAGAATATTTTTCTCTCCAGGATGCAGCTCCCACAAGCAGGCTCTTCATGTCTGTGACGAGAGATGCCGCTTCAACCTTTATCTGCAGCCAGTCGAGCCGCCAAGGCCAGAGGCAAGCCTGTAGTAAGACTTTAAATGGCTTGGCAGCAAATGTCAAAAGTGTTTGATCTGCTTTTAGAAAATCACCTTTCAAGGCACTGGAAGATACTTGACACTTTGCAAAGAGATTAGAAACTTTTCAGCTGACTTGGAAAAAGGGACCAGCAAGGTTTGATTCCAGTGGAAGCAGGAGGGGGTCCCAGTGGTGCCTAGGGTCAGTAAGCCTGAAGCCGGTGGCTTCACTTTAAAGGGAAGAGTCAGCTCCCAGCATGGCTGCTGCTGCCAGCACCTGCCCTTGCCCTCTGGGATGGTCCCTGAGAGCTTGCCTTTCTACACTCTCAGGGAGAGGAGATGGCTGCAGGCAGGATGTATGTTCAAAGTAACAACTGGTAAGCTGTGGACATCAGCATTCAGCTGACTGCCAATAGGCTGCCCCACTGTCCCAGCCCACCAGCTGGTCTGGAGGCCACAACAGACATGCAGAACTTGGGCCGGCTGATCAGAACAAGGATATTGGATCAGTCAACACAGGTGACTTGAGGCATGCTGAGAGACATCATGCAACTGTCACCACTGCCCGCTCTTCCTTCCGCAGGCTCTCATGACTGTCCTTCCCTTTCACACCCACTGTCCCTCCGCTGCCCTGAATCTACATTGACAACCTCTTGCGTTACTACAAATGCTTTGCAACTGATCCCTGTCCTCTGCCCTCCTTCACCCTGTGCAACGCCACTAGCTGGATCTTTCTAAAGCATTCTGTTGCTCTTAACTCACCTACTAGACCAAAATCCTGGCATTCAAACTTCCAGTCTTCCCCTAATAATAGTGACTATTGTGGCTTGCTATATTTCAGTTATATGTCAGGTGTTTTGCATGGTTTAACTAATTTAATACAACCTCTTTCTTATTGGCCTCATTTTAGAGCTGAGAAAATTGAGGCTTAAAGATTAACTGGGGACTTCCCTGGTGGCACAGTGGTTCAGAGTCCGCCTGCCAATGCAGGGGACACGGGTTCGTGCCCCAGTCCGGGAAGATCCCACATGCCGCAGAGCAGCTGGGCCCGTGAGCCATGGCCGTTGAGCCTGAGTGTCCGGAGCCTGTGCTCCGCAATGGGAGAGGCCACAACAGTGAGGGACCCGCATACCGCAAAAAAAAAAAAAAAGAAAAGATTAACTGGTTTACCTGGGGTCATAGAGCTAGTAAGTGGGACTCAAACTTGGGTCTCCCAGACCTGAAACCATGCACAGTACCATCAGGCCATACTCATGCTCCCTCTTTTCATAAAAAACATTGCCAGAAAAGCCCCATCTTCTAAAATCATGGTGAAGATCAGCCAAATCTCTAATAGGCTGCACCCAAACACCACCAGTTATCCATCTCCACAGTGAGTGGACCTCCATTATTACAGGAAATGATGCTATGAAAATGTGGCCTAATAGGAACTATGGGATAAGAAAGAGTTATTCTGTAAAAAAGGATTCTTCTGACATCACATGAGGATCCCCCCATGTCAAGTCAGCCCCTTTCAGAAAGCTACCATGCTGTCAGAAGACAGTAGGAAAGAATCTAAGATGGGCAACCTCCTGTGCCTAAGTTTCCTTCTGTATAAAGGAATTATAACACTGCCTGTTTTACTAGTCAGGATAGGCTAGGTGATGCTGCACTGATGAACAAGCCCAAAATTTCAGTGGTTTGCCACAACCAAGGTTTATTTCTTGTACGCATTATATGTGTGTTGTCAGCAAAGAACGGTGCTCTACTGCAGTACTCATCCCTCAGGGACACAGGACAACAAAGATTCCCTAATCTACAACCTGCAACCAGCATCTCAAGACAAGTCTTCAGAGTTCTCTGCAGCAGGTGTAGAGAAGGCTAGAGAGTAAAGCACCAGCAGTTAAATGCTTCAGCTTGGTAATGCCACATGTCACTTCTGCCTACATTTCATTGGGCAGAACTTGCCATAGGATCCTGCCTAATTTCACAAAGTTTTGCAATCATAATCCTGTCTACCAAGAAGCAGATAAGAAGTGGATTTGAATGAACATTAGTCATATCCACCACACCTGCCTCTCAGGTTGCTGTCAGCATCAAATGAGCTTCCCAGGAAAGGTGATTGGGGAACCAGCTTAAGCCATGATTCTGATCCCACATAGATACAAGTTCAAGTCCTGGTTCCAGGAAGCTGCATATGATCTTGATAAAATTACTACACCCCTCAGTTTCCAGTTCTTCATCTGTGAAATGGGGATATTAATCCCTACCTCATAGAGTATTATGAAAATGAAATAAGATAATGCATGAAGTGCTCTGAGCACAGCACTTAGTAAGTTCTCAATCAATGGCTGGTGGTATAGATGAAACAAAGTTGGCCATGAGTTGATAATTTTTGATACTAGTTGATAAATTCATAGGGGTCCATTAAAATACCTCCCCACTTTTGTGTATACTTATATTTTTCAATAATAATTTTTTTTTTAAAAACCCAGGAAAGGTTGAGTAATGTTACAGAAATGGAGGAGTAAGGAACTCTAAAGAAGCAATCATTAGGGCTTCCCTGGTGACGCGGTGGTTGAGAGTCCGCCTGCTGATGCAGGGGACATGGGTTTGTGCTCCGGTCCGGGAGGATCCCACATGCCGCGGAGCGGCTGGGCCCGTGAGCCATGGCCGCTGAGACTGCGCGTCCGGAGCCTGTGCTCCGCAACGGGAGAGGCCACAACAGTGAGAGGCCCGCGTACCGCCAAAAAAAAAAAAAAAGAAGAAGCAATCATTAAACTGGCAAAAAAAATAATATGGCGGGCTTCCCTGGTGGCGCAGTGGTTGAGAGTCCGCCTGCCGATGCAGGGGACACGGGTTCGTGCCCCGATCCCGGAAGATCCCACATGCCGCGGAGCGGCTGGGCCCGCGAGCCATGGCCGCGGAGCCTGTGTGTCCGGAGCCTGTGCTCCGCAACGGGAGAGGCCACAGCAGTGAGAGGCCCGCGTACAGCAAAAAAAAAAAAAAAAAAAAAAAAAAAAAAATAATATGGCAACTAGGGGAGTGCTTAATAAACAGTCTGCTAAATTTTAATAAGAAAATGTATAGCATTTTGCTTACCTGCCTATCATCCCCCATTCTCTAGCTCAGTGGCAGCCATGGGGATGGCAGTCTGCATTCCTTGTGTGGCTTGCTGGAGCTGGAAGGAAATACAGAACTTGTTCTCAAAAAGTTGTAATGGTGTGTTTTGACTTGTCTGGAAGTTCCCTGAGGAATTAGAACAGAAGCTGACCTTTGTTTGTCTCCCTCAGACTGGAGTGGCTTTCTATGTGGCATCTGTAGAAGGCATTACACTACCTATAGCCACCTGGGTGGGACAGACAAGCAAGCAGTAGACAAATGCATAAGTCTGGGAAGGAAGAGGCTAAGGAGAAACATTCTTGGGGCAATACGGATTTCAAAGGACTATCACATATACCAGGGAATCTGGAGTGCAATGTGTAAGCCCACGGCTGGATACACAGAAAAGATACGATAGGATTCTAGGCTTCCACCATTGGCTGATCCTTGGGATCTGCACAAACAGGAGGTGAAAGCTAAGGCAGAACTGTGTATACCTGGCATAGCATTGAAGGAGTAACCCAGCTTAGAGCCAATCTGCAAAGACCAGAAGAGTATATTTCTTCTTTTTTGCTCCAGGCATTCATGGAAATCTTCCAGGTCACTGGCTAACCTCTGAGATAAAGGAACAGAGATTTCAGTGACCACACATAACAAAGGAATACAGTATTTTCAAAAGTAGCTTGGAAAAGTCATCAAACGAACTATGGCTGCAGCCCACAAAAGTCAACAATAGCAATCCCTGGGGAGAATCCGATTTCAAGAGTTACCATATTATAATATTCAAAATGTCCACTTTTAACAACAACAACAAAATACAAGTCATACAAAGAGACAGGAAAGTATGGCCTATGCACAGGGGAAAAGAAAATATATTGCCAGAAACTGTCCCTGAGGAAGCCCAGATATTAGACTTACTAGATAAAGACTTTAAGTCTACTCTTTTAAATATGCTCAATGAGCTAAAGGAAACCATGGACCAAGAACTAAAGAAAACCAGAAGAACGATATATGAACAAATAGAGAATATCGATAAAGAGATAGAAAATATTAGAAAGAAACCAAATATAAATTCTGGAGCTGAAAAGTACAATAGCTGAAGTGAAAACTTCACTAGAGAGATTCAACAGCAGATTGGATCAGACAGATGAAGGAATCAGCAAACTTGAAGATAAGGCAATCAAAATTACCCAGGCTACTATGGAATAAATTGTGTCCCCCCAAATTTCTTATGTTGAAACCCTAACTCTCAATGACACCGTATTTGGAGATAGGGCCTTAGGAGGTAATTGAGATTAAATGTGGTCATAAGGGTGGGACTCTAATCTGATAGAATTTGTGCCCTTATAAGGAGAGGGAGATCTTTCTCTCCACATGCACACAAAGAAGAGATTATGTGAGCACACAGTGAGAAGGTGGCCACCTACAAGCCAAAGAAGAGGCCTCAGAATGAAATATTCCTTGCTGGTACCTTGATCTTGGACTTCTCAGCCTCCAGAACCATGAGAAAGAAATGTCTGTTGTTTAAGCCACCTACTGTATGATATTCTGTTATGGCAGTGAACAGATTAATACACAGTTTGAGAAATAGAAAGAAGAATTAACAGAACCTGAAGGTATACTATCAAGCATACCAAAATGCACATCATAAAAGTCTCAGATGAAGAAAGAGGATAGAAAGAATATTTGAAAAAATAATGGCCAAAAATTTCTCAAATCTGATGAAAGACAAGAATATACACATCCAAGAAGCTCAGTGAATTCCAGTGAACAGTCCAAAAGATCCACAACAAGACATTATAATCAAACTGTTGAAACCCAAAGACAAAGAATTTTGAAAGCAGCAAGGGAGAAGCAACTTGTGACAAGCACAAGCGACCTTCAACAAGATTAACACTTGATTTCTCATCAGAAACTATGGAGGCCAGGAGACAGTGAAACGATACATTTAAAGTGCTGGAAGAAAATTATCAAGCAAGAATTTTATATCCAGCAAAATTTTCCTTCAAAAATGGAGAAACCACAGTGATACCATGCAAAGTGGCAGAGGAGGAAGCACTAGGGCTCAGTCCTTAAGCCAAACAACCAGTAAACTGAGGGAAAAAACTGTCAAAGTCAACTACCTCAGACCTCGTAGTCCTGAAGGGACACTTATAAAAGCCAGGGCTTGCTTGATGAAGGGAGAGGCTATTGCTCTTTGGTAAGAGGCCAGCATGTATAAAATACCTACCATCCTCCATCACAAAGCCCTGCCATACTGTGGGGATACTGGCTCACATTCCTGGAGCATCTGACTGGTGCCAGGATGAGCAGTGTGGTACTTATTCTCCAGAAGTTGGGGGTAGGGCATTTTGGTCAGCCTGGTAGATCCCTGAGGGACCAGCACAGATATTTGCTTTTGCTTTGGCCCTCTTAGTTTCAGTGCCTGTTGGGAGGACCTCTTGTAGATTTAGAGATATAATCTTTCTTTTTTCCATTTTTGCAGTCAGATGTTAAGGAAATCTTTGTCAGCTCATTGGCTGACCATAGATAATGGAACAGAAACTTCAGTGATCATGAACAACAAGGAACACATTTTGCCAAACTAGTTTGGAAATGTCACAAATAAA
Organism: Mesoplodon mirus; assembly: GCF_964341445.2. Classification (NCBI taxonomy): domain Eukaryota; kingdom Metazoa; phylum Chordata; class Mammalia; order Artiodactyla; family Ziphiidae; genus Mesoplodon; species Mesoplodon mirus. The sequence continues at coordinate 33,862,103 of NC_138995.1, forward strand.
ACAAAAGTGATGGCTCCAGTAAACTAGTAAAAATCAGCAATCGCTGAGGAGTGGGAAAATTAGATTTCTAGATGTACCACAGTATAATATTCAGAATGTCCAGTTCTCAACAAAAATTTACAGAACATACAAAGAAAGAGTAAAGTATGGCCTGTCGGCAGGAAAAAAAGAATTTGATAGAAACCATCCTTGAAGAAGCTCAGACGTTGTAATTATTAGTCAATAATATTAAATCAACTATGAGTAAAAGGATATCATGGACAAAAAAACTAAAGAAAATCAGGAAAACAATGTATGATCAAAATGAGAATATCAGCAAAAAGATAAACTACAAAAAGAAACAAAATAGAAATACTGGACCTGAAAAGTAAGAAGAGCTGAAATGAAAAGTACAAGAGGAATTTAACAGCAGATTTGAGCAGGCATATGGAAGAATCAGCAAACTCAAAGATAAGACAATTGAAATTATCCAATCTGAGTGCAAAGGAAAAAAAGAAAGAAAGAGAAAAATGAAAAGAGCCTGAGGGAGCTGTGATATATCATCAAGCATACCAACATGCACATTACAGGAGTCTCAGATAGAGAAGAAAAAAAGAAAGGCACATAAAAAGTATTTGAAGAAATAATGGCCAGAAACTTCCCAAATCTGATGAAAGACATGAATATATACCACCAAGAAGCTCAATAAACTCCAAGTAAGATACAGTCAAAAAGATCCACAACAAGACATATTATAATCAAACTGTTGAAACCCAAAGCAAAGAGAAAATTTGAAAACAGCAAGGAAGAACCAACTTGTGACAAGCACAAGGGATCCTCAATAAGGTTAACACTTGATTTCTGATCTGAAACCATGGAGGACAGAGGACAGTGGAATGACATATTTAAAGTGCTGGAAGAAAAAAAAAAGTGTCAACCAAGATTTTTATATCCAGCAAAACTATCCCTCAAGAATGAAGGAAAAAATCAAGACATCTCCATAGAAATAAAATCCGAGGGAGTTATCAATAGATTTGTCATATGAGAAATGCTAAAAGAAGTTCTTCAGTCTAAAATGAAAGGACATGAGACCATAATTAAAGCCATAAGAAAAACTAAATAACACTGGTATAGGTAACTATGTATGTAAATATAAAAGTCAAATGTTATTGTACTTTTGGTTTGTAACTCTTTTTTTCCCATGTGATAAAACAACAATTATAAACCTATGTCCGTGGAAAAACATATATAAAGATGTATTCTGTGATAATAACAAAATTTAAAATGAGGAACAGGTATATACAGAAGCAGAGTGTGTATACTTTTCAGACTAAGTTAGCACTGTTCAAACTAGCTTGTTAATAAGCTTAAAAGATGCTAATGGCAATCCCCAAAGTAGTAGCTAATAAAATAAATAAAATGTATAGAGAAAAGGAAAGAAGAGAATCAAAATGGTTTACTACCAAAAAATAAACTAAATACCAAAAAAAGCAATAATGGAGGAATGAAGAACAAAAAAACATAAAACACATTGAAAAATAACTAAATGGTAGATGTAAATGCTTCTTTATCAGTAATTGCATTAAATGTAAATGGTTTAAACTCTTCTATTAAAAGGCAGAGCTTGGCAGATTGGATTTAAAAAACATGACCCGTCTATATGTTGTTTACAAGAGACTCACTTTAGATATAACAACACAAAGAGATTGAAAGTAAAAGAATGAAAAAGATATTCCATGCAAATAGTAACCAAAAGAGCTTAGGTGACTATGTTATTGTCAGACAAAATGGACTCTAAGTCAAAAATGTTACAAGAGACATAGAAGGACAGTATATACAGATAAAAGTTTTAATTCAGCAAGAAAATAGAACAATTATAAATCTACATGAACCTAACAAAAAAGACCCAAAAAGATAAAGCAAAAGTTGACAGAACTGAAGAGAGAAGTATACAGTTCTACAATACTCTAATTGGAAACTTCAATACCCCAATTTTAATAAAGGATAGAGGAACCTCCCTGGTGTTCCAGTCATTAAGAATCCGTCTTCCGGGGCTTCCCTGGTGGCGCAGTGGTTGAGAGTCCGCCTGCCGATTCAGGGGACAACAGTTCGTGCCCCGGTCCGGGAAGATCCCACATGCCGCAGAGAGGCTGGGCCTGTGAGCCATGGCTGCTGAGCCTGTGTGTCCGGAGCCTGTGCTCCGCAACGGGAGAGGCCACAACAGTGAGAGGCCCGCATAACGCAAAAAAAAAAAAGAATCCGTCTTCCAATGTGGAGATGCAGGTTCGATCCCTGGTCAGGGAACTAAGATCCCACATGCCACAGGGCAACTAAGCCTGCACACTCTAGAGCCCACACACTGCAACTACTGAGCCCACATGCCACAACTAGAGAGAAGCCCACACACCACAATGAAAGATCCCACATGCCACAACAAAGATCCCACATGCCACAACTAAGACCCACAACTAAGATCCGATGCAGCCAAATAAATAAATATTAAAAATAAATAAATAAAGGATAGACCACCCAGACAGAAAATCAGTAAGGAAACAAAGGACTTGAACAACACTATAAACCAATTAGACCTATTAGACATATATAGAACACTACACCCAACAACAACAGAATAAACATTCTTTTCAAGTGCACAGGGAACATTTTCCAGGATAGACTAAATGTTAGTCCACAAAGCAAGAATTAACAAAAATTTTTAAAGATTTAAATCACACAAAGTATCTTTTCTAATCACAATGGTATGAAGCTAGAAATCAATAACAGAAAATTCACAAATATGTGGAAATTAAACAACAAACACTTAGACAGCCAATGGGTGGAAGAAGAAATCATCAGGGAAATTAGAATGTACCTTAAGACAAATGAACATGAAAACACAAAATACCAAACTTATGGGATGCAGTGAAAGCAGTACTAAGAGGGAAATTTATAGCTGTAAACATATACATTAAAAAAGAAGAAAGATCTCAAATCAATAACCCAATTTTACACTATATGGGACTAGAATAAGAAGAATGAACGAAACTCAAGCTAGCAGAAGGAAGGAAATAATAAAGATTAGATTGGAGATATACAGAATCTATTTATCTGTAAATATATATTAAAGAGAGAATAGAAAAACAATAGAGAAAATCAACTAAACAAAAAGTTGGTTCTTTGGAAAGATCAACAAAATTGATGAATTTTAACCTACATGACTAAAAAAGAAAGAAAACTCAACTAAATCAGAAATGAAAGTGGGGGCATTACTACCTATTTTACAGAAAGAAAACAGATTATAAGAGAATACTATGAACAATTATATGCCAGCAAATTGAATACTCTAGATGAAATAGACAAACCCTAGAAACACACAAACTACCAAAACTGACTCAAAAAGAAATATAAAATTTGAACAGACCTATAACAAGTAAGGAGATTGAATTAGTAATCAAAACATCTCAACAAAGAAAAGCCCAGGACCAAACAGCTTCACTAGTGAATTCTACCAAACTTTTTTGTTTTTTTTAAAAATGTTGGGGGTAGTAGTTTATTTATTTATTTATTTATTTATTTTTGCTCTGTTGGGCCTTCATTTCTGTGAGAGAACTTTCTCTAGTTGTAGCAAGTGGGGGCCACTCTTCATCGTGGTGCATGGGTCTCTCACTATCGCGGCCTCTCTTGTTGCAGAGCACAGGCTCCAGACACGCAGGCTCAGTAGTTGTGGTTCACGGGCCTAGTTGCTCTGTGGCATGTGGGATCCTCCCAGACCAGGGCTCAAACCCGTGTCCCCTGCATTAGCAGGCAGATTCTCAACCACTGCACCACCAGGGAAGCCCTCTACCAAACATTTAAAGAAGAATTAACACCAATTCTTCTCAAAGTCTTCCCAAAAAATTGAAGAGGAAGGAATAATTCCTGTTCATTCTATGAGATTAGAACTACTCTGATACCAGACAAAGATAGTATAAGAAAACTGCAGGTCAATATCTCTTATGTATATAGATGCAAAATCCTAAACAAAACACTAAGAAACTAAATTCAGCAGCATATTAAAAGAACCATACACCATAAACAAGTGGGATTTATCTCTGGAATGCACAAATGGCTCAACACAAGAAAATCCATTAATGTAATATACCACATTAATAGAATGAGGAGAAAAAAACATATCATCTCAACTGATGCAGAAAAAGCATTTGCAAAAACCAACATCCTTCAAATAAAATAGAACTGCCTCAACATGATAAAAACTATATATGAAAAGCCCACAGCTAACATCTTATTGAATGGTGAAAGACTGAAAGAATTTCCTCTAAGATCAGGAGTAAGACAAGAGACCTGCTTTTATTATTTCTGTGCAACACAGTATTGGAAGTTCTAGCCAGATCAATTAGGCCAGAAAAAGAATTATAGGGCATTCAAGTTTTATAGAATTATAAACTGTATGACCAAGAATTATAGGGCATACCCAATTATAGGGCATCCAAGGAAAGGAAGAAATAAAATTATCTCTATTTCACAGATGACATGATCTTATATATAGGAAACCCTAAAGAATCTATACGGGGGAAAAAAAAGTTAGAGCTAATAAACAAATTCAGCAAAGTTTCAGGATATAAAATCAACACACAAACAATATTTCTATACACTAGCAATGAACAATCAAAATATTAATAAAATAATTCCATTTACAATAGCAAATAAAAAATACTTAGGAATAAATTCAACCAACGAAGTGAGAGATTTGTACACTGAAAGCCATAAAACATTGCTGAAAGAATAGAGATGTCCTAATAAATGGAAAGACACCTGTGTTCATGGATTGGAAGACTTAATATTGCTAAGATGGCAATACTACCCAAATCAGTTTACAGATTCAGTGCAATCCCTATCAAAATCCCAACAGGGTTTTTTGCAGAAATAGAAAAATCCATCCTAAAAATCATATGGAATTTCAAGGGACCCTAAATTTTCAGAACAATCTTGTGAAAGAACAAAGTTAGAGAATTTGCCCTTCCCAATTTCAAAACATACTATAGCTACAATAACCAAAACACTGTGGTACTGACATAGGATCGACATATAAATCAATGGAATAGAATAAGGAGACCATAAATAAACCCTCACGTATATAGTCAGTTGAGTTATGACAATGGTGCTAACACCATTCATGGGAAAAGGACCATCTTTTGAATAAATTGTGCTGGGAAAACTGTATGTCCACCATGCAAAAGAATGATGTTGGACCCTTACCTTATACCATATACAAAAATTAACTCAAAATGGATCAAAGGCCTAAATTTAAGAGCTAAAATTATAAAACTATTAGAAGGAAGCACAGGAGAAAATCTTTACGGCCTTGAATTTGACAATGGTTTCTTAAGCAGAACACTAAAAGCACAGGCCACAAAAGAAAAAAATAGATAAAATGGACCTCACCAAAATTAAAACTTGTGTACAACGAAAGTACTATCAAGAGAGTGAAAAAAAAAACAACCCAAAACTCAACAAGAAGACAATAACCAAATTCAAAAATAGGAAAAGGACTTGACATTTCTCCACAAATGATATACAAATGACCAATAGAACATAAAAAGACGCCCAACAACACTAGTCATTAGGGAAATGCAAATCAAAACCAAATACCATTTTACACCCACCAAGATGGCTTTTTTTTTTAAAATTTAAAACAGAGGAAACAACAAGTATTGGTGAGGCTGTAGAGAAAATTCTCAAACGTTGCTGGTGGACATGTAAAATGGTGCAGCAACTGAGGAAAACAGTTTAGTGGCTCCTCAAAAAGTTATACATAGAATTACTATATAATCCAGCAATTCCACTTCTAGATAGATAACACAAAATAATTGAAAGCAGGGACTCAAACACATACTTGGCACATCAATATTCATAGTGGCATATGTATAAAATAGATAACTAGTAAGACCTGCTGTATAAAAAATAAAATAAAATTCAAAAAAATATATTCGTAGTGGCAATATTCTCAATAGCCCAAAGGTGGAAATAATTCAATTATCCATCAACTAACGAATGAATGAACAAAATGAGATCTATACATACAATGAAATATTATTCAGCCAAAAGGGAATGAAATTCTGATACATGCTACAAAATGAATGAACCTTGAAAAACTTATGCTAAGTGAAATAAGCCAGGCAAAAAAGGACAAATATTGCATGATTCCACTTAAATGAGGTATCTAGAATAGGCAAATTAATAGAGCCAGAAAGAACAGAGGTTACCAGGGGCTGTAGCAGGAGTTGGAGGAGGAATGGAGAGTTACTGCTTAATGGGTACAAAGTTTCTGTTTGAAATGATGAAAACGTTCTGAAAATATCAATAGATACTGATGATGGTTATACAGCACTGTGAATATAGTTAATGCCTTCTGGATTGTACACTTTAAAAAGGTTATAATGGTAAATTTATGTTATATATATTTTATCACAATAAAAATAAATAAATAAAAAGTCAATCCAGGGCTTCTCTGGTAGCGCAGTGGTTGAGAGTCCGTCTGCCGATGCAAGGGACAGGGGTTCGTGCCCCGGTCCGGGAAGATCCCACGTGCCGCAGAGTGGCTGGGCCCGTGAGCCATGGCCGCTGAGCCTGCGCGTCCGGAGCCTGTGCTCCGCAACGGGAGAGGCCACAACAGTGAGAGGCCCGCGTACCAAAAAAAAAAAATTAAAAAAAAAAAAAGTCAATCCAAAAAAAAGGAGAAATTATTCCCAGATAAGCAAATGCTGAGGGAGTTTGTCACTAGGATACCAGACCTACAAGAAATGCTAAAGGTAGTCCTTTAGGCTGAAATGAAAGGACACTAGTCAGTAACTCAAATCCACATTAAGAAATAAGGAATCTCAGTAAATATAACTACATAAGTAAATATAAAAGCTAGTGTTATTATATTTTTTGTTTCTAACTCCTCTTTTTGTTTCCTATCTGATTTAAAATATAAATGCATAAAACAATAACTAAAAATCTATGTTAATAGGCATACATGTATAAAGATGCAAATTTGACAATAATAACAAAAAAGGGAGGGGACAGAGATGTATAGGAACAGAGGTTGTGTATGCTATTAAAGTTAATTTGAAATCAGCTCAAACTAAATTGTTATAAAGTTAGGATATTTATTCATTGTAATCCTCATGGTAAACACAGGGCTAATACTTATGACCTTGTATTTGGCAGTGGAGTCTGAGATATGACACCAAAAGCACAGGCAACAAAAGAATACAATAGATAAACTGAATTTCATCAAGTTTAAAAACTTTTATGCATCAAAGGACACTATCAGGAGAGTGAAAAGACAGAGCACAAAATGGGGAGAAATTATTTGCAAATGTGTATCTGAGAAGAGATTAATATCAAGAATATTCAAAGAAATCCTACAACTCAACAACAGAAAAGAAAGCAACCCAGCTCAAAAATGGACAAAGGGCTTGAACAGACACTTTCCCAAAGAAGACATACAAATGGCCAATAAGCACATAAAAAGATTTCAACATCACTAGTCATTAGGGAAATGCAAATCAAAACCACACTGAGACAGTACTTTATGCTCACTGGAGAGCTATGTTAAAAAAACAAACAGACAAAACAAAACAAAAAAGAGAAAATAACAAGCGTTGGTGAGGATTTGGGGAAATCGGAACACTCAAACTTTGCTGGTGGGAATGTAAAATGGTTCAGCCACTGTGGAGAACGGTTTGGCAGCGCTTCAAAAATTAAACATAGAATCACCATACGACTGACCAGTTTCACTCCTGGGTATAAACCCAAAGGAATTGAAAACAGAAACTCAAACAAATACGTGTACATTCAGGTCCATAGCAGCATTACGCACAATAGCCAAAGGGTATAAACAACCCAAATGTCCATTGACAAGCAAATGGACAAGCAAATGGATAAGCAAACTATGGTATACACAAACAATATTATTCAGCTATAAAAAGGAATGAAGCACTGACACATGCTACAACATGGATGAACCTTAAAAATATCATGTGAAGTGACAGAACCAGACAGAAAAGGGCACATATTATATGGTTCCATTTATATGAAATATCCAGAATAGGTAAATCCATAGAGGCAGAAAGCTGATTGGTCATTTCTAGGGACAGTGGGAAAGAAAGAATAGGAAGTTGTTGTTTAAGGGATACAGAGTTTCCATTTGGGAAGATGAAAAAGTTTTGCAGATGGATGGTGACGATGGCTGTACAACATTGTGAATGTACTAAATGCAACTGAGTTGTTCACTTTAAAACGGTTAATTTATGTTATGTAAATTTTACTTAAAAAAAAAAACCTGGGAGACAAACTCTGTTGTTCTTTATTTATTGGTGAGAAATCTAATCCCCCAGGAGGCAAATAACTTGTTCAAGGTCACACAGGCCTTTCTTAGCAGCCAAGGTCAAGAATCAGTTTCTGAATCTAAGGGCAAGCCATGGCTGCCCCAACCTCAGGAGAGGTGACGGTAACATCAGGAGGACGGGGGAGAGTGAGACGCAATTTGTAGACTCCATCTAGATTTTACCAGCCTGGTGGGTTGCTGGTTCTGAGGTTTTTTAAAAGATTTTCCAGGGGCACACTTACCTTTCCCAGGGCACATGTGCATTTCTTGTGCAGGAGCCAAAGTACTGAATGAATTTTGTAAACGTAGCCATAACCCTAGCAATGGCTCCCATAGGAGCTGGTGGGCCACCAACATGGGGGATCTCACACACTGTGGCAAAGTCACCCCGCCACTCCCAGGCCTCACCACCCACATCTCCCTCAGGTTATTGTCACTGTGGGGACCATAGAGTCAGTATTTTATAGCATTAGCCCTTTTTTTTTTTTTTCCTACATCAGTCACTGCTCTATATTTTTGCTATTTGTGACCAGACTATTAAAGAGATTTAAAGGTTTTCATATGCACTGGCATATTTTTATTTTTAAGTTTTTTGAAGACATGTTTGAAATACTGAAAAATAGAACAGCAAAATGAACATCCATAAAAATCCCTCTGGATTTAATATATTTGCTTCAGCCAAATTTTGTATTTTTGCTGAACCATTTGAAAGTAGATTGCAGACATCATGACAGTAATATTTCAGCTTGCATTGTCAAAAAATAAGGATATTTTCCCATAATACCATTACCTAGTCTAACAAAACCAACAATAATTCCGTAACAGCATCTAATAACCAGTCTATATCCAAATCCTCATTTGTTCCAAAAATGTCTCTTATGGTTGTTTAAACTAGGACCCAATCAAAGGTCATACTTGAATTTGGTTGTTATGTCTCTTAGGTCTTTTTTAGTCTAGAACAATCCCTTTAATTTTGTCTTTTTTTTTTTACCTATGACATTGACTTTGTTAAAGATACTAAACCTTTTATCTTAAGGAATGTGGCACATTCTGTATTTGTCCATCTGATTGTTTCCTTGTGGTATCATTTAATTTGTCCCTCTGTTCTCTATATTTTCTATAAATCAGAGTTAGGACCAAAGAGTTGATTAGAGGCGTGTTCAACATCATTGACAAGAACACCTCAAAGGTAAAGCTCATACTTCATCACTGCATCCCATCAGGAGAAACAACAGAGTTCCCACATTAGTGATGCTCAGTTTGATTCCTGGGTAAGGTGGCAACAGACGGATCTTGCCATTATACAACTACATATTTCCCTTTGCAAGTGGACTTGAGGGTCGGTACCCTGACACTGTGCAAAACTCCAGTTCTCAGTCAACTTTTTACCTAATGCTTCCAACATCCATTGATGATGCTTACCTAAATCAATTATTTCATTGATAGTTGCAAAACAACCACTTTCTAATTGTCTCATTCCTCCATTTATTAGCTAGAATTGTTCCATAAAGAGATTCCCCTCCTCAACTGGGGCTATTTGGCCACAATGAAAGAAGCAGGATAAATGTTCAAACATAGTGAATAATCTTGACAGAAAATTCAGAGGCAGAGACGGGACACCAGCAGTGGCTCAGTGGGCAGAGCCAGACCTGGCACTGTTGAGGGGAGGGGAGTGTGTGGGAGATGGGTGCACCCAAGACCCACCAGCATCCTTCATCTGTTTGATAGACGTCTACAGCTCCAGGTGAACTGGTAGATGGAACAACGGTCAAGGCAACACATTGTCAGAAGTAGCCACTGATTTTCCTTTCTTTCTCTTTCGTTTAATATCTCATGGATTGATTTTTTTTTCACTATTGAATAGTTTGACGGCACTTTAAGCTCACTCAGCTGTTCTCAGAATTTGGGGGGCTTTTGGTTTCTTTAAATTCTACTCTCATGCAACATTTTTAAAAAGCACTCGTCAGTCTTTTTGTTCAGCTTTAAAGTTTTAGATTTCAAAATCATTTTCAGGCAGTCTTGGCTGCCCCAGTGGCTTTACAATGTTGTCATAAATTTTTAAATTGGTCTCTAGTGCCAAAATGAAAGGTCAAAATGAGCATTTTCTTTAATAACTTTGGTTACACCCAATGGTGATTTTTTTTTTTACAGCTTTGTAAAACTTATTTCAGGGACTACTATCTGCAATCTATGTTTGCCTTTAAATTTTTTAAATGCATTTAAATCAAATACTGCTTACTTTATATATTCAGCAATATGTCTCACACTCTTATTCCATATTGACTTTGTATTTAAGTGGTTTCCATAAAGAAAAACAGTGACAAGGGCATGAACAATTCTTTTATTGGCTATTCCTGAAAACAACCTTAATATTTCAGATGTTATTCTAAGACTGGAATGTGAAATGAAGAGGTGAGAAATCGTTGCATAAGTCATTTTCAAGTTCCATTCGTCAGAAGCGTGCCTATAGCTCCCACCCTGTGCATGTTCCTCACTGTTGGATGGTGCTGTGACTTCAGTTGGACAAATCATTGTCAGAAAAGCACTGAGTCCTTCATTTAGCTATTCTTTATTTCAAGCAGCAAAGTCACTATTGTGAAAAAAATCACTCAAGATGGGACTTACTAAGGGTACCCTGCAGTGCATTGGGAGGCCTGCAGCAGCTTTCCTGGACCTCCTATTTGTGCCAGCTAGTTTACATGGGGTCAGGGTTGGGACTGAAGGGCTTTCTAGGAGAGAGCCAGGATCCAGGTTTGGGCATATTCAGGCTGTTAACAGGCTGAGAGGCTTGTGGCAGATGCCAAATCCTGAGACAAGAAGGGTCTCTCTCTCTCTCTCTCTCTATCTATCTCTCTCTCTCTCCCCCACCCCCACCCCACTCCTTCCTACCCAGAATCCAATGTCCTTCCTATTTTGAAACAACATCCCTTGTTCCTGGACTCTGCCCTTTACGTCAAAAGACTCCAACCTTCTATTGATTCTATGAGCAACAACCAACGTTCTTCCCTTCCATTCCTCATCTGCTTAAGTTTGTCATCACCCATTTCTGTTGTATGAAACCAGAACGCAGACTGAACTGGGACCCCGAAAATATAAATCCTCCTAAAGGAAAGAAAACTCTGTTGTTATAAGCCAAACTTGGCAACTGAGCCTGAGAGTGGGAGAGGAAAAATGGTTCTTACCCTGCTGGCTCTTATTCAAGTTCCTTCAAAGCCAGTGATCGTGGCAACAAGAGCTGAGACACCAGGGGCTCAAGCATCTCTGCTGTGGGTCCCTCTGACTCAGTCCAGGGGCTGATTCCCCTACACACTTCCTGTGGAACATGAGCCCAGCAGTTCACTGGGTGGCAGCCAAGGGGGGCCAGGGAAGGGGGGACCAGACCAGCACCGGATAGTGGCCTGAAGGCACAGAATACCCTTGAGGGCAGCTGCCTGAGTAGAACAGGGGGAGCGTGGCTTTTGCAGAGGGCCCAGGAGAGGAAGAAGTAGTGGCCCAGAGGCTATGGCACGAGAAGATTGAGCTACTAGGCGGTGCGAGTTGATGGTGAAGGAGAGAGGCTCTGGACACAGCCTTCACGTAGTTTAATATCAGCAAGGCCACTTCCCAGCTGTGTATCCTTGAACAAGTAACTTCCCCTCTCTGTGTCTCCATTTCCTCATGTGTAAAATGGGATGATACTGGGTTGGCCAAAAAGTCCGTTCGGGTTTTCATAAGATGGTACGGAAAACCCCGAACGATCTTTTTGGCCAACCCAATATTAAATGTACTTGCGTCAAAGGGTTGTTATGGGGATTAAATCAACTAATTCTTGTTCAGTGCTTGTACCACATAGCTAGCAAGTACTCAGTAAATGTTGTCATTAGGAGTGATTGATAAATGCACTGTTTTAGTATCTATGGTTCTATGGAGGAAGGCGGGAAGGGAGGAGCTAGCCAATCAGGGAAAGCCCACTAGATGTGTTAGGGTGACCTCATTTGAACCCACAGGCTGGTGAAGCTTAAGGATATTCAGAACACCTGAAAACTCAGCTGGTCGTAACCCTAATGCAGTCTAGAGCAAACGGAACTCTCACGCACTGGGATGGGAACATAAATTGTTTGGCAGCATCTAACTAGAGCTAAACATTTGCTCCTCTAGGACTCAAATATTATACACCTACATATACACCCAACAGAGATTCATGCATGTGGCCACCAAGAGACCCATGTAAGAATGTTCATAGAGGGTTTCCCTGGTGGCGCAGTGGTTGAGAGTCTGCCTGCCGGTGCAGGGGACACGGGTTCATGCCCCGGTCCGGGAAGATCCTACATGCTGTGGAGCGGCTGGGCACGTGAGCCATGGCCTCTGAGCCTGCGCGTCTGGAGCCTGTGCTTCGCAACGGGAGAGGCCACAACAGTGAGAGGCCCGCGTACCACAAAAAAAAAAAAAAAAAAAAAAGAACGTTCATAGAAGCGTTATGCACAATAGCCCCAAAAACGGAAACTACCTAAATGGCCAGCAACAGTGGAACGGATAAATTCAACTGTGATCTCTATCTATCTATCTATCTATCTATCTACAGATAGTTATCACAATTGAATTCATTTATTTAAATTAAATTACTAATTTATTTATTTATATATGTGAGACTATGTATATATAGTATATATAGTATTGTATACAGTCTCACATATATAGTGAGGAAATACACACACATACACACACACACACACACATATACACTTCTTCAATAATGAAAATAAGCAAACTAAAACTATGCCCAACCAACAACATGGATGAATCTCAAACATAATGTTGAATAAAAGACACCAAGCAAGCACCAAAGAATGCTCACTGATGATTCCATTTATAGAAAATTCAAGTTCACAACCAGGCAAAACTAATTTATGCTATTAGAAGCCAGGAGAGTGGGAGGTATCTGGCTGGGAGGGGACATGAAAGGAGTTTCTGGGGTGCTGGTGCAGTTCTATTTCTTGATCTGGGTGCTAATGGGTATGCTCACTTTGTGAAAATTTATACTCTGATGATTTGTGTTTTTTCCTGTATGTACATTACACGTCAATAAAGATTTACTTTTTTTAAATGGCTGGAAAACATTGCTTTTAATTAGTTCACGTTCAAGCAGCTTATTTGCTTCTCCCCATTAAATGTCAGGCACAGAGAGAGGAGAAGATGGCGGAAGAGTAAGACGCGGAGATCACTCACCAAAGATACGTCAGAAATACATCTACACGTGGAACTGCTCCTATAGAACACCCACTGAACGCTGGCAGAAGACCTCAGACCTCCCAAAAGGCAAGAAACTCCCCCACGTACCTGGGTAGGGCAAAAGAAAAAAGAAAAAACAGAGACAAAAGAACAGGGACGGGACCTGCACCAGTGGGAGGGAGCCGTGAAGGAGGAAAGGTCTCCACACACTAGGAAGCCCCTTCGCAGGCGGAGACCGTGGGTGGCGGAGGGGGTAAGCTTCAGAGCCGCGGAGGAGAACGCAACCACTGGGGTGCGGAGGGCAAAGCGGAGAGATTCCCGCACAGAGGATTGGGGCCGACCGGCACTCACCAGCCCGAGAGTCTTGTCTGCTCGGCCGCCGGGACGGGCAGGGCTGGGAGCTGAGGCTCAGGCTTTGGTCGGAGCGCAGGGAGAGGACTGGGGCTGGCGGCGTGAACACAGCCTGAAGGGGTTAGTGCGCCACGGCTGGCCGGGAGGGAGTCCGCGGAAAAGTCTGGACCTGATGAAGAGGCAAGAGACTTTTTCTTGCCTCTTTGTTTCCTGGTGCGCGAGGAGAGGGGATTAAAAGCGCTGCTTAGGGCTTCCCTGGTGGCGCAGTGGTTGAGAGTCCGCCTGCCGATGAGGGGACACGGGTTCGTGCCCCGATCCCGGAAGATCCCACATGCCACGGAGCGGCTGGGCCCGCGAGCCATGGCCGCGGAGCCTGTGTGTCCGGAGCCTGTGCTCCGCAACGGGAGAGGCCACAGCAGTGAGAGGCCCGCGTACAGCAAAAAAAAAAAAAAAAAAAAAAATTGCTGCTTAAAGGAGCTCCAGAGACGGGCGCGAGCCGCGGCTATCAGCACGGACCCCAGAGACGGGCATTGAGACGCTAAGGCTGCTGCTGCCGCCACCAAGAAGGCTGTGTGCGAGCACAGGTCACTCTCCACACCGCACCTCCCGGGAGCCTGTACAGCCCGCCACTGCCAGGGTCCCGGGATCCAGGGACAACTTCCCCGGGAGAATGCACGGCGCACCCCAGGCTGGTGCAACGTCAGTCACGCCGGCCTCTGCCGCTGCAGTCTCACCCCGCACTCCGTAACCCTCTGTCGCCCCGGCCTGAGTGAGCCAGAGGCCCCAAATCAGCGGCTCCTTTAACCGGGTCCTGTCTGAGCAAAGAATAGATGCCCTCAGGCGACCTATATGCAGAGGTGGGGCCAAATCCAAAGCTGAACCCCAGGAGCTGTGCGAACAAAGAAGAGAAAGGGAAATCTCTCCCAGCAGCCTCAGGAGCAGCGGATCAAATCTCCACAATCAACTTGATGTACCCTGCGTCTGTAGAATACCTAAATAGACAAAGAATCATCCCAAATTGAGGAGGTGGACTTTGGGAGCAAGATATATTATTTTTTCCCCTTTTCCTCTTTTTGTGAGTGTGTATGTGTATGCTTCTGTGTGAGATTTTGTCTGTATAGCTTTGCTTTCACCATTTGTCCTAGGATTCTGTCTGTCCATTCTTTTTTTCTTTTTTTTTCTTTTTCAAATTTTTTCATAATAATTATTTTTATTTTAATAACTTTATTTTATTTTATCTTACTTTATTTTATTTTATCCTCTTTCTTTCTTTTTTTCTTTCTTTCTATTTTTTCTCCCTTTTATTCTGAGCCGATGAAAGGTTCTTGGTGCTCCAGCCAGGCATCAGGGCCGTGCCACTGAGGTGGGAAAGCCAACTTCAGGACACTGGTCCACAAGAGACCTCCCAGCTCCACGTAATATCAAACGGCGAAAATCTCCCAGAGATCTTCATCTCAACACCAAGATGCAGATTCACTCAACAACCAGCAAGCTACAGTGCTGGACACCCTATGCCAAACAACTGGCAAGACAGGAACATAGCCCCATCCACTAGCAGAGAGGCTGCCTAAAATCATAATAAGGCCATAATAAGGCCACAGACACCCCAAAACACACCACCAGACATGGACCTGCCCACCAGAAAGACAAGATCCAGCAGAACACAAGCACTAGTCCCCTCCACCAGGAAGCCTACACAACCTACTGAACCAACCTTAGCCACTGGGGACAGACACCAAAAACAACGGGAACTACAAACCTGCAGCCGGCGAAAAGGAGACCCCAAACACAGTAAGATAAGCAAAATGAGAAGACAGAAAAACACACAGCTGATGAAGGAGCAAGGTAAAAACCCACCAGACCTAACAAATGAAGAGGAAATAGACAGTCTACCTGAAAAAAAGTTCAGAATAATAATAGTAAGGATAGTAAAAGATCCAAAATCTTGGAAATAGAATAGAGAAAATGCAAGAAACATTTAACAAGGACCTAGAAGAACTAAAGAGGAAACAAGCAATGATGAACAACACAATAAATGAAATTAAAAATACTCTAGAAGGGATCAATAGCAGAATAACTGAGGCAGAAGAACGGATAAGTGACCTGGAAGATAAAATAGTGGAAATAACTACTGCAGAGCAGGATAAAGAAAAAAGAATGAAAAGAATTGAGGACACTCTCAGGGACCTCTGGGACAACATTAAACACACCAACATTCGAATTATAGGGGTCCCAGAAGAAGAAGAGAAAAAGAAAGGGACTGAGAAAATATTTGAAGAGATTATAGTTGAAAACTTCCCTAATATGGGAAAGGAAATAGTTAATCAAGTCCAGGAAGCACAGAGAGTCCCATATAGGATAAATCCAAGCAGAAACACACCAATACACATATTAATCAAACTATCGAAAATTAAATACAAAGAAAAAATATTGAAAGCAACAAGGGACAAACAACAAATAACACACAAGGGAATCCCCATAAGGTTAACAGCTGATCTTTCGGCAGAAACTCTGCAAGCCAGAAGGGAGTGGCAGGACATATTTAAAGTGATGAAGGAGAAAAAGCTACAACCAAGATTACTCTACCCAGCAAGGATCTCATTCAGATTTGATGGAGAAATTAAAACCTTTACAGACAAGCAAAAGCTGAGAGAGTTCAGCACCACCAAACCAGCTTTACAACAAATGCTAAAGGAACTTCTCTAGGCAAGAAACAAAAGAGAAGGAAAAGACCTACAATAACAAACCCAAAACAATTAAGAAAATGGGAATAGGAACATACATATTGATAATTACCTTAAATGTAAATGGATTAAATGCTCCCACCAAAAGACACAGACTGGCTGAATGGATACAAAAACAAGACCTGTATATATGCTGTCTACAAGAGACCCACTTCAGACCTAGGGACACATACAGACTGAAAGTGAGGGGATGTAAAAAAATATTCCATGCAAGTGGAAATCAGAAGAAAGCTGGAGTAGCAATTCTCATATCAGACAAAATAGACTTTAAAATAAAGACTATTACAAGAGACAAAGAAGGACACTACATAATGATCAAAGGATCGATCCAAGAAGAAGATATAAAAATTGTAAATATTTATGCACCCAACATAGGAGCACATCAATACATAAGGCAAATACTAACAGCCATAAAAGGGGAAATTGATGGTAACACAATCATAATAGGGGACTTTAAACCCCACTTTCACCAATGGACAGATCATCCAAAATGAAAATAAATAAGGAAGCACAAGCTTTAAATGATACATTAAACAAGAAGGACTTAATTGATATTTATAGGACATTCCATCCAAAAACAACAGAATACACATTTTTCTCAAGTGCTCATGGAACATTCTCCAGAATAGATCATATCTTGGGTCACAAATCAATCCTAGGTAAATTTAAGAAAATTGAAATCATATCAAGTATCTTTTCTGACCACAACTCTATGAGACTAGATATCAATTACAGGAAAAGATCTGTAAAAAATACAGACACATGGAGGCTAAACAATACACTACTTAATAACCAAGAGATCACTGAAGAAATCAAAGAGGAAATCAAAAAATACCTAGAAACAAATGACAATGAAAACACGACGACCCAAAAGTTATGGGATGCAGCAAAAGCAGTTCTAAGAGGGAAGTTTATAGCAATACAATCCTACCTTAAGAAACAGGAAACATCTCAAATAAACAACCTAACCTTGCACCTAAAGCAATTAGAGAAAGAAGAACAAAAAAACCCCAAAGTTAGCAGAAGGAAAGAAATCATAAAGATCAGAGCAGAAATAAATGAAAAAGAAATGAAGGAAACAATAGCAAAGATCAATAAAACTAAAAGCTGGTTCTTTGAGAAGATAAACAAAATTGATAAACCATTAGCCAGACTCATCAAGAAAAAAAGGGAGAAGACTCAAATCAATAGAATTAGAAATGAAAAAGGAGAAGTAACAACTGACACTGCAGAAATACAAAGGATCATGAGAGATTACTACAAGCAACTCTATGCCAATAAAATGGACAACCTGGAAGAAATGGACAAATTCTTAGAAATGCACAACCTGCAGAGACTGAACCAGGAAGAAATAGAAAATATGAACAGACCAATCACAAGCACTGATATTGAAACTGTAATTAAAAATTTTCCAACAAACAAAAGCCTAGGACCAGATGGCTTCACAGGCAAATTCTATCAAACATTTATAGAAGAGCTAACACCTATCCTTCTCAAACTCTTCCAAAATATAGCAGAGGGAGGAACACTCCTAAACTCATTCTACGAGGCCACCATCACCCTGATACCAAAACCAAAGATGTCAGAAAGAAAGAAAACTACAGGCCAATATCTCTGATGAACTTAGATGCAAAAATCCTCAACAAAATACTAGCAAACAGAATCCAACAGCACATTAAAATGATCAAACACCACGATCAAGTCGGGTTTATCCCAGGAATGCAAGGATTCTTCAATATATGCAAATCAATCAATGTGATACACCATATTAACAAATTGAAAGAGAAAAACCATATGATCATCTCAATAGATGCAGAGAAAGCTTTCGACAAAATTCAACACCCATTTATGATAAAAACCCTGCAGAAAGTAGGCACAGAGGGAACTTTCCTCAACATAATAAAGGCCATATATGACAAACCCACAGCCAAGATCATCCTCAATGGTGAAAAACTGAAACCATTTCCACTAAGATCAGGAAGAAGACAAGGTTGCCCACTCTCACCACTATTATTCAACATAGTTTTGGAAGTTTTAGCCACAGCAATCAGAGAAGAAAAAGAAATAAAAGGAATCCAAATTGGAAAAGAAGAAGTAAAGCTGTCACTGTTTGCGGATGACATGATACTATACATAGAGAATCTTAAATATGCTACCAGAAACCTACTAGAGCTAATCAATGAATTTGGTAAAGTAGCAGGATACAAAATTAATGCACAGAAATCTCTGGCATTCCTATACATTAATGATGAAAAATCTGAAAGTGAAATTAAGAAAACACTCCCATTTACCATTGCAACAAAAAGAATAAAATATCTAGGAATAAACCTACCTAAGGAGACAAAAGAACTGTATGTAGAAAATTATAAGACAATGATGAAAGAAATTAAAGATGATACAAATAGATGGAGAGATATACCATGTTCTTGGATTGGAAGAATCAACATTGTGAAAATGACTCTACTACCCAAAGCAATCTACAGATTCAATGCAATCCCTATCAAACTACCACTGGCATTTTTCACAGAACTAGAATAAAAAATTTCACAATTTGTATGGAAACACAAAAGACCCCAAATAGCCAAAGCAATCTTGAGAATGAAAAATGGAGCTGGAGGAATCAGGCTCCTTGACTTCAGACTATACTACAAAGCTACAGTAATCAAGAGAGTATGGTACTGGCACAAAAACAGAAATATAGATCAATGGAACAGGATAGAAAGCCCAGAGATAAACCCACGCACATATGGTCACCTTATCTTTGATAAAGGAGGCAAGAATATACAGTGGAGAAAAGACAGCCTCTTCAATAAGTGGTGCTGGGAAAACTGGACAGTTACATGTAAAAGTATGAAAATAGAACACTCCCTAACAACATACACAAAAATAAACTGTAAATGTATCAAAGACCTAAATGTAAGGCCAGAAACTATCAAACTTTTAGATGAAAACATAGGCAGAACACTATGACATAAATCACAGCAAGATCCATTTTGACCCACCTAGAGAAATGGAAATGAAAACAAAAATAAACAAATGGGACCTAATGAAACTTCAAAGCTTTTGCACAGCAAAGGAAACCATAAACAAGACCAAAAGACAACCCTCAGAATGGGAGAAAATATTTACAAATGAAGCAACTGACAAAGGATTAATCTCCAAAATTTACAAGCAGATCATGCAGCTCAATAACAACAAAACGAACAACCCAATCCAAAAATGGGCAGAAGACCTAAATAGGCATTTCTCCAAAGAAGACTTACAGATTGCCAACAAACACATGAAAGAATGCTCCACATCATTAATCATTAGAGAAATGCAAATCACAACTACAGTGAGATATCATCTCATACCAGTCAGAATGACCATCATCAAAAAATCTAGAAACAGTAAATGCTGGAGAGGGTGTGGAGAAAAGGGAACACTCTTGCACTGTTGGTGGGAATGTAAATTGATACAGCCACTATGGAGAACAATATGGAGGTTCCTTAAAAATCTAAAAATAGAATTACCATAAGACCCAGCAATCCCACTGCTGGGCATATACCCTGAGAAAACCATAATTCAAAAAGAGTCATGTACCAAAATGTTCATTGCAGCTCTATTTACAATAGCCAGGACATGGAAGCAACCTAAGTGTCCATCAACAGATGAATGGATAAAGAAGATGTGGCACATATATACAATGGAATATTACTCAGCCATAAAAAGAAACGAAATTGAGTTATTTGTAGTGAGGTGGATGGACCTAGAGTCTGTCATACAGAGTGAAGTAAGTCAGAAAGAGAAAAACAAATACTGTATGCTAACACATATATATGGAATCTAAGAAGAAAAAAAAAAAGGTCACGAAGAACCTAGGGGTACGACGGGAATAAAGACGCAGACCTACTAGAGAATGGACTTGAGGATATGGGGAGGGGGAAGGGTAAGCTGTGACAAAGTGAGAGCGTGGCGTGGACATATATATACTACCAAACATAAAATAGATAGCTAGTGGGAAGCAGCCGCATAGCACAGGGAGATCAGCTCGGTGGTTTGTGACCACCTAGAGGGGTGGGATAGGGAGGGAGGTGGGGAGGGAGATACAAGAGGGAAGAGATATGGGAACATATGTATATGTATAACTGATTCACTTTGTTATAAAGCAGAAACTAACACACCATTGTAAAGCAATTATACTCCAAGATGTTAAAAAAAAAAAAATGTCAGGCACAGCACTAAGTACAGAGGGGATCCAAGGTGGCCCAGACACAGCCCTTATTCCTCAACACGGCACATGTGATTGAGCCTCTGCCCTCTCTGGTTCAAGTCCTTCCCTCATCGCAGGCCTGGGTCTCAGATTGCTGATTCCACAGAGGAGTTTTCCACCATGGGCTTGAGTATCAGAACCGTCAGAGCAGGCCCCTTATCCAGAGACGCCCCCAAGTTTCCTATCAGCTCCTTCCCCTTCCTGCTCTGCGCCCTCCTACCTCCCATTTACTGTGTGCCAGGCGCTGTGCTAAGTACTTTACATGGACGAGCCCCCACTTGAACTTCCTGGACCTTCCTCTGCTGGGCCCAGCCCTCCCCACACACCCCCAGGAAGAGGGATTGGAGTGGAATTCAACTTGGCTTTAAACAAATGTGGTTTCATCTGCTGGTTCTACCTTGTCCTAGCCACGTGACCTTGGGCAAGTCATTCCACCTACCTGAGCCTTTGTTCCCTCATCTGGTAAAGAAAATTCCACTGGTACCTACTTCACAGGGTCATTGGGATTACCAAGGGGGCTAATACATGTAAAGTGCTCAGCACAGCACCTGGCACACACTAAATGGTAGTGACAATGGTTCAAATGTCCCAGATATACATTAATTTAAATTTCATAGGGAAAGGTCTCAAACAACAGATGTAAACAGCCCAAACCTCACAGTGAAAGAAAGTCTTAGCCAGAGGATGAGGGCAGAGGCACGGGCCCCCTTGCCTCCTCCTTGCCCTCTGAATCAATGACTTGGAGAATTCTGTTAGGAGGACATGGGGAAACAGGAACTCATGGGCCTGCTGACAGGAGAATAGACTGTGTAGCCAATCTGAGAGCAATTGGAGAGATTCAGCAAAATTAGGTCTACTTATGACCTGGTTCAGGAGTCTACAAACTTGCAGGCCAAATCTGGCCAGACCCTGTCTTTGTAAATAAATATTTATTAGAACATAACCATGAACATTCACTTACATATGGCCTATGGCTGCCTTAGTGTTACAGCAGCAGAGTTGGGTAATTGCAACAGAGCTGTATGGACCACAAAGTCAAAAATATCTACTATCTCACTATGGAAAATTTGCCAATAGATACAAGTATACGTATAACTGAATCACTTTTCTGTACACCTGAAACTAATACAACATTGCTAATCAACTATACTCCAATATAAAATAAAATTTTAAAAAAATAAATTTAAAAAAAAGAAAGAAAATTTGCAAACCCTGACCTAGGACGCGTTGACCCCACTCCTGCAGGGAGAAATCCTCCTGTTGATCTGCACGAGGTGCTCACTGTTACATTGCCGATTGGGGGTCCATCTCTAGGGACTCAAAAAGTAAAATGTAGGCAATACACAATGTGAAATAAAATTAAAAGCAAAGAACCAGATATACATACAGCAGTATGGGTGGTTCTCAATATTGGGCTGAGTGATAGAAAACCAAAAAATGAGAAATAGAATAATGAAAATAGCTAACTTTTTTTTTTTTTTTTTTTTTTTTTTTGCGGTACATGGGCCTCTCACTGTTGTGGCCTCTCCTGTTGTGGAGCACAAGCTCCGGACGTGCAGGCTCAGCGGCCATGGCTCACGGGTCCAGCCGCTCCGCGGCATGTGGGATCTTCCTGGACCAGCATTGGCAGGTGGACTCTCAACCACTGCACCACCAGAGAAGCCCAACATTTTTTGAGCATTTAGCATTTGCCAGGCAGTGTTCTGAGTGCTCCGTATTACCTCATTTAATCTTCCAGATAGTTCTACGACATAGGAACAAATATACCATCCCATTTCACAGATGGAGACATTGAGCCACCAAACGGCTAGTGAGAGACAAAGCTGGGGTTTTGAACTCAGGCAGTTTGAGTCCAGAGCCTGTACTCTTGACTGCTACACTGTACAGAACACAGTACTTTCTCTATATTAAAATTACGTACACCAAAAAGGTAAGTTTTATGTGTATTTAACCACAATAAAAAAAGAAAAGAAACACACATCCACATACAAAGCAACATTATGTATTCAGGATGTTTATGAAACACGCTGAGAAGGCTGCCTCCCTGCTGGCAGAATGGGGGGAGGGATGAAAGTGATGGGGTGTGGGGGAGGGGGTGTAAAACACAGACAAATGGTAGTAGCCTGCTATGAACTGAGACTCCATTTGGCGCACCTGAGATCCATACTGTCTTCAGCTTTAAGATGTTTAAAGAGAATTCTAGCACTCCCAGTCCAGCATGAGGGTCCGATCGCAGACCGTGCCAGCTGCTGCCAGCTGCTTGGTCCCCCACCCTCCTCGCCCTCACCTGCGGCCTGGCAGCTTGGTGGGCCATCCTGGCAGCCACCAGCAGTGTGGGAACTGGGGCTGGCACCGGGGGCCTGGCGGGGCACGGCGGGCTGGCTGCCTTATCGCGCCGGACAGAACAAACAGCGTGGGGCCTGACACGGGCCTTCCCCGTGGCCGCAGCAGGGCAGCCAGCTTTTTTTCCTGACCATCTTTGAGCTCGAGATCAGACACAGGGAAAGATTAAAACAAATATGAATTTAATCAAGGGATTCTGCTGTCCTGGGGTGGAAACAGGAGCCTGCTGACATAAAGAGGGGCTGAAGCGCTGGGGAGCCAGAGTCGAATCAAAGCCGCTTGCTTACCACTAACCGCTCAGATGATCCATATCATAACAACAAAAAAGAAAAACAATTATTTATTCTTTTTGATGTTGCAGCTCAGCAGCAACTTGCTTTTTGAAGAGAGCAAGGTCAAAACCAAGTTATTGTTTTTGCCTGAAACTTTGACAGGAACTCTGAGTTCTTCCGTGTGACCTACTTAGTTGAGGGATGTGGGAAACTTGGAGATGTTCATTTCTTCTGGGCCACGGATTAGGGCCTCCTTTCTTCTCCTGCCCTCCCTCCTCCTCTCCATTCCTCGAGTCCCACTCTTCCCGTTAAGGACCTGAATAAGATGTCCTGGGGAACACAGAGGCCGCCAAGCAAAAGTTGTCTCCTCCAGGAGAGCCTGAAGCCAAGCTCTCTGGATGCACTCCTCCAGGCCAGGCCAGAGAAAAGTCACCCTTCCACTGCCTGAGTCACTCCCCAGACACTACTACATCCCCAAAGGCCAGGGACACGACCAGGAACAAATCAGATGCGGCCTCTGTTCGAAGAGAGTTCACCTTGCATGAAAGCAATGTGATTAAACAACAGGTTATAATCCAGGGGATTACATCACCACAGGGGTTCCTGAGAAAACAGGCTCCTGTAATCCAGACCAGGGATCCAGAGGCACCCGCTCCATGGAAGTGGCATTTAAGCTAAACCTCAAGGATGAATCGAGGTTGGCCAGGGGAGGTGGGAGGAAGAGTTGGGGGCAGAGAGAAAGCAAGCATTAGGCTAGCAGGTGAAAGAAAGTGAGTCCAGGGAACTGAAGGCACTTCTGCCCCGTGGGCGTGGGCCTCCAGGTGTTAAGGGGAGGGGAGAGCCTGGGTCCTGGAGATTGGACAGGGACCAGCTCCTGGGGTGGGGGCGGGGGGGAGCTTGTTAGACCACAGCAAGGAGTTTGAGTTTCCTCTTCACGGAGATGGGGAGCCACAGCCGAGGCCTTTCAGTGGGGAGCAATGTGGCCAAGGTTGCTTCAGAAGGAAGGGTTGCAGGGTCACAAGACTGGAGATGAGAGGTGATGCTGGCAGGGGCCAGAGAGGTGTCAGGGGAGGTGGGGAGAAGTGGAGAGCTTTGGGAAGGATGCACAGGGTACCAAACAAGACCCTGTGTGACCGCAGGAGAGAGGGGTTGGCACCACTGTCTGCCTTCGTTGCCTGAGAGGAGGCATGCTGGGCGGGGAGGCGGAGGAGGGGTGATAAATTACATTTTGAGCTTTGGCCCATGTGGAGGCATCTGGTCGGATGCTTGGGTCTGGAGCTCAGGAGACAGGGGCCTGGGCATGCAGATTTAAGAGGACGCAGCACCTGTGGACCTCATCGTCCCTGTCTGCCCTTCAGCCTTTAGCTGGTGCCTCCTTGGATCTGGATTTTGAAGTTGAAACCCTGGTGAGTCCCTCACACTGTGCCAAGCCCTGAGGGGAATCAAAAAGCACCATCAGGGGCTTCCCTGGTGGCGCAGTGGTTGAGAGTCCGCCTGCCGATGCAGGGGACATGGGTTCATGCCCCGGTCCAGGAAGATCCCACATGCCGTGGAGCGGCTGGGCCCATGAGCCATGGCCACTGAGCCTGCGCGTCCGGAGCCTGTGCTCCGCAACGGGAGAGGCCACAACAGTGAGAGGCCCGCATACCACAAAAAAAAAAAGCACCATCAGACACAATTCCCACCCCATCAGATAAGTCTCGTTCAGAAGCCAAGAAGAGTGATACACTGTGTCCCAGGATGGGTTCCCCCGAAGCAGAGCCTGAGACAAGAATATGACTATGAACAGCTTATCAGGAAAGTGGTCCCAGAAAGCCCCGGTAGGGACGTGGGGAAGCGAGGCGAGAGGAGAAGCCAGCCAATACGGGAGGGGTTACTGAGCAGGTGACTGCTGCTGTGGGCGAAATGGGTTCCATCCCAAACAGACCCCTGGGACCTGCTTGAGGGGTGTCCCACCCAAGGCGTAATGAAGCTGATAGATTCATCCACCATTTGCCAACAGTCCTCCACGAAGGCTGCTCCTGGGACACTTCGGGCCCGTCCCATGTGGGGCCAGTCACCCTCTGGCATTCAGAGAATGAGCTCAGATAGTTGCACAGTTCTTTGTGGTGAGAAGCCAGAAGTGGGAGCTGTGAGTAGCAGGGCATCCACCATGTCTGCTGCAGGCAGCAAATCACCAAAATGAGTGAGTTCCCAATAAATGAATGGATTTTTGCTATTAAAAAAAAAAACTACAGAGAGCATTTTCTCCAGACTCCTCAACCACAAGAAGGAAATATAAGAGGGCATAAGAAAAAGCAAGAAATAAATATAATTGGCCCCATTTCCACCCCATCAAGGGTCAGACAGAAGCCCAGAGAAGGGACACATCTGAAAATATTCCAGAGAAACACCTCCACATCCAGAGAACAACAAAATGGTTTCATTGAATGTGTTAAAGATGTTTACTACATCTCTTGCTCGAGGGAAGCAGGTAATGTTTCTTTCAACGAAGGAGTAGTATGCTGGGGGAGAACAGGGTCCGGAAGCTGGTGAGGGGACCCTGGAGGCTGGCATGTTGGACGCTTCATTCTTTTTTTTTTTTTTTTTTTTAGAAAAGTGAAATTTTTAAAATAAAAATGTAAGATTCAAGGTTTTTTTTAACTGTTAGATTTAACATTACTCTGGCAAATTGCTAGCAAAGTTTCTCAATGCTTATTCTTAATGCTATACTTATCTCCCCATGCACCAGTAACTGGCACCTGCCTAAGGACCATATGTTGAAGAGTACATATGCTAAAGAGGTTGTATTATCTCATTTAGCCCTCGTAGAAATCCTACGATGTAGTTAATATTTCCATTCTACAGATGAGGAAACCGAGGCACAAAGCAGTTATCTTGCTAATGAGGCCAAATTAGATCCTTCAGCAGTCAATTAGCTTTGCAAAGAGGAAAATCTCTATTTTATGACCGTGGAAGTGTAGCTCACCTAGTCATTGTAGAATTAAGAGTAGCTTAAGAAAAACAGGATGCTGCATTCTTTGCTCGCAATTCTCCACTGGCCCCCATGGAAGACCTTACCATTTCCACATCCGCTGTGGCCCAACTGGCAACTTCCAGCCCCTGTGCAACCAGAGACCCGGCCAGAAGTGCCAGCGAATTACCATCCCCTAGGGAATAGCCGCCCCCGCCCCGAACAATGGACGGGGCGTTGGTGGGTGGTTACCCCAGCCCTTCTCCCCATGAGGTAACAAAGAAGCCTGTGTTTCATGCCATTTCCAGCCGTCCCAGTGGTACTGAGCTCTAGGGGCTCGCCTTGGAAGCTGGCTTCCGGCCACCTTCCTTCCCAGCCTCACTTACAGAGGTGTGCTGAAGCCAGCTCAGACCAGCCCATGAGAACCCATTCTCCCCATCTCTTCCCAGCTCCTAATTCAGGTACATCATGCCAGTAGCTTGAAATCAACCATGGTGGAAACATTTACACCATGAAAATTGGCAGACACTAGAAATCAGGGTTTTGTTTTTTTTCTTCCAGAGAGCCAGTTTACTAGCACAGCATGGCTCCCCTATCAGTGTTTCTTGGCATTACCTCCCAGATAAATTAACTTGTACCCAAACCCTTGCTCAGGATCTGCTCCTGGGGAAACGAAAATGAAGACAGCTCCCCTGAGTCTGGAGACCAAGAATGGTCATCTGGGTCACACGGTGGTGCCACAGAGGCAGGAGGCCTTTTTCCAGTCATTACATTATACTCCAGCCTCTTCTCCTGCAGGTCCTCCTTCCCCGCTACCCACACACCCAGCACAGCCACATCCGTCCCCCTCCCTCCCGACACCCTCAGTGGACATCTATTGTTTATACTCACTCAGTAACCATTCTCTTTCTGCTACTGACAGTGCCCTGGTTTTCTTTAGGGAAGGTGCTGATTTGTTTCCATGGTCCCAATTCTTCTCCCCTCTCCGCATCTAAACCCTTCACCTTCGGACTTCATAGTTTATCTCATTAAAGAAGCAAAGTGTATATTCCCACCCCTGGAATCTGGGCAGAGTCCTGTGACTTGCTCTGGGCAATGAAATGAGGCAGAACTGATGGTGTGTCCAGTCTGAGCTTAGGTCTTATGAGGGCATCACTGTTTCTCATCTTGTGATTTTGCTGTCACCCCGAGGAGGAGGACATTCTGGGCTGCTCAGATGGTTCCAGGAGGAGAAGAAGAGAGAATGGGAACAGAGGCATCCCACCTAACTGCCTCAGATAAGCCCAGCCTGAAGCAGAGCCTCCAGCCAAACCACAGACATGCGAGCAATAAACATTTCCTGTTGCAGGCTACCAGGTTCTCTGGTTGTTTGTTACGGTAGGGAACCATCCCCACCCATTCTCAGTCCACGTGGTTCACGTGGAGAGAGAGCTGACCCCATCTCCCAGCTCCAGAAAGGATAGGTACCAATCAGTACACTCTGTGCCCCAGCACCCTGGTCTCAGTTGCTATTTCACAAAAGGGCATGTGATCCAAGCCAGGCCAATGAGACCCAACCCTGGGACATTTTCTGGGACTCCTGGAAAAGAGGTACTTGCTTCCCACTGGGGTTGCATAGGTGCTGGGATGTCAACCAGTTGCTGTGGGCAGACTTCTTGCCACTACAAAGGAAGTGACTTCTGGAGAATGGAGCCATTGTGTGCTTGTGAACTAGCTCTCCTTCCACAAAGAAAAAAGAAGAAGAAGGAAAGAAAGCCCTGGTTTGCAGCATTTGCCAGTTTCCATGATATAAATATGGCCAATTTCATGCTACCAATGATTTAACAACGCTGCCCAAAATTCCTGAATGTTTTACAGTTGGCTCCAGCACACGCCTGGAATGGAACCTATACCATGGAAAACAGAGCCAAAAGATGGAGAGATAGACAGTATCCTGGTGATATTATTTGAGCCTCTGGATCAAGCCGTGCCTGAAATTCATTAGCACCCTTAGACTTTACTCTCATGTGAGCCAACAACTTCCTTTTGTTTTTTAAGCCAGTCTGATTTGGTTTTCTTTTATTTGCAACTGAAAGAAGACTGATTAATACACACCCCCTCATGCTCCTCCATGCTTCCATACCTTGAGAAATAATAATAAATAATTAAAAAAATAATAACAGTAACAAAGCAAGCCTTTATTGAGCACCAACTATGTGCCAAGCACTTTATAGAGAAGTTCAACCTTACAAGATAGACATCATTGTGTCCACTTTTTAGATGAGCAAACTGAGGCATGGAGAGGAACTTGCCTTAAGGTCATCCACTTGAGCCATTCTGCCTCATGGGGGCCCCCAAAGCTCCAGACTCACTTCCTCTCGGCCGTAGGTCTACTGGAAGATAGAATTCCCTTTCCCTAACTCACAAAAATAGTGGGCCTGACCTTCATTGCCCCAAATTGGGACAATGGGAATACTTGAACCATTTCCTGTGATCACGGGATGGATATATGAGTTAGCTTAGGCCAGGGTCACAATCTATGCCCTAGGTCTGGGTGTGAGGTCAGTCCCACCCAGACTCTACAGACTGAGTTTGGAGGAGGAGTGGTTTCCCCAAGGAAACTGGGGACATTCTTACCAGAAGAAGCAAGAATGATTGCTGAACATAAAAACAACAAATTCCCATGATATCCATATCCATTCTAGGCCACCATCCAACTCTAGATGGCCATTATTTCTCACCTGGTCTTCTGGACAACTCCCTGACTTCATCCTCCCCATCTTAACTGTCCTCTGCACAGTCTGCATCTTTCCACTTCACTCCAAAAGAAAAGAACAAACACACACTTCAATGGCTCTCTATTGTCTAACCCATAAAAATCCAAGGCCCTAGACCTGAAACTCAAGACCTTCCCTGCTCTGACCCCAACAAGACTCTCCAGCCTCATTGCCTCCAGGTTTCCTTCCCCCACTTACCTGACATTTCATCCAAACCAAACTAGCTGCTGTTCTTCTAATCTATGTTTTCTCTCCCCCGAGCCTTTAGCTCATGCATTGCCCTTCCCCTGGAATGCTCACCTGTTCCCCTCTTCGTTTCTCTGAGACCCTGAAATCAAGCCCATCAGGAGGGTTCATATTCTGCTGAATCCATGCCAACTCCAATTCTCCAGCCCAGCCACTCATGCTTCTGACTCCCAGCCCTTCATCACCTGGTCCCCCTCAGTGTGCGTCTCCTGGTGTAGCTGCTCTGTTGAGGAAGCTATAAGTTCCTGTGAGTGACAGTAGTGTGAGCATGAGATCAGGCCTCCTAGGCAGTCGAGCCAGGCTTGCCATTGATCAGGACTCTTTCAATTGCAAGAAACCCAAGTCAAACGCTTTAAGTGCAAACAGCAATTGGCTCAGCCATACACACACGCAAAATGGGGATACCTACACAGCTGGATTCAGGGTTTCATTCTCTCTCCCCCTCTTCATGTGTTGTTTCTCCTTTCCTTGACCTGATGGCTCATTTCCTCCTACTGTAGCTTCCTTTATGCAGCTGGAGAAGGTGGTTTCTAGGGATTCCAGCTTACAGCATCCTTAGAACTTGGGTCTCAGAAGATGGAAAACCATCTTTCCTGACAATTCTGGCAGCAAAATTCTGGGGAGGACTCTGGCCTGGTTTGGGTCCTATGACCCCCTTAAGCCAGTCAGTCACTGTGGCCTGAGCAATAAGGTTCTCTGATTGGCCAGGCCTGTGTCACATGGGCCCAGCAGGTGCCACACCCCCTTTAGAACTACACGGAATAGGCCCCCAGGAAAGAGGGCCTGTTGTCAGAAGACAAGGAGAGAGAGAAAAAAGACAGCTGACTTACCCCAGTAACCCAACAATACCCAAGCAGGAGAACTGGTTCACAGTGTGGATTGTCAACTTGGTTGTTGCTGACGATGATGGCTGAAGCGATCTAGATGGGAACAACGACAGTAGTTCAGATTTGTTGAGTACCAGTGTGCGGGCACTATTCTAAGCACTTTACATGTCATAAGTCATTTATTCTTCATAACAACCCTATGAGCTCAGTACAATTATTAGTCCCATTTGACAGATAAGAAAAGTGAGGCACAAAAAGGGTAAGTCATTTTCCCAAGGTCCCCCAGTTAAGAAGTTGAGGAGCCAGGATTCAAACTTCAGGAATGTGGTCCCAGAGCCTGTGACCCCCCAACGTGCATTACTGTCCACAAGGGGAGCTTGGTGGTGTCAGGTGTGCACCATACACACAGGAGAGCAGGAGAAATCCACCCCCACACAGTTAGAACCTCTAATCTGCCCAAATTCTCCTTCATTAAAATAGCCCAGGGGCCTGGCAGGCCACTTCTGCCTGGCTCTGCCCCAAGGGAGGAAGAGCGATGTGACATCCCAGCCCTTGCCACAGCACCACCCTTCCCCTCCTCCAGCGAGCCTGCACCCCTCAGTATCCAGAGGTTCTCACCTCTCAGCACCCCGAGCTCCTCACTCAGCAACAGGCGCAGCAGGGAGATGAGGCACCTGAAATACTGGGAGGCTCTGGGGACACAGGAGGCTACAGAGACCCCAGTGCCAAGAACAAATACCAGAGCCCCACGGACATGGGAGAGGGATGGGGAAGAGACAGGCAGACAGACAGACAGACAAAGTGGGAGACCCACAGGGAAAGAGCAAAGGCAGAAAGTAAGAGAAAGAGATGGGACTTCCGCCTCCCTCGTCCACCCGTCAACACATCTAACTCTCCCCTCGCTGGGGCTGAAAACAAGATGGGGGAAAAGGAAGACCTTTTAACACTAGCAGGTAAACGCTGGGCGACTACTTTTCTTTGGTTTCAATTCTCCTCAAGTCTCAGATGCACAGCAAGAACCTCCAGAGGAGAAGTGAGTAAAGACACGCCCACGGGGGGATGTCCCTCACTTGACTGCACCCTGGGCAATGGACCTGATGCTCAGGGAGCCCCAGGAACACCTCTCGGCCAAGGCTCCAGAGGCCAAAGCCCATGGCCACTGAGCCCTGCAGAGTGGCAAAGGGAGAAGGCGGAGGGACAGTGTGGAGGGGAATGTGCCAGACCCTGTCCAACTCCCTCATCAGGATCTGAACTCCCTTCTGACCCCACGTCACACAAGTCCCTCATTCTCGCAGAATATCTGAGTCCTCCTGTGGAACGTGGACTTGAGGGCTTGCTTGTCCCTAACCTGCCGTGTGACCTTGATTAAGCCCTTGCCCTCCCAGGACCTCAGTCTGCCACCTGTACAGTGAGGGCCCTTTTAGGGCTGGCACTCTGGGGGGGCCTGTGAGTCTGTCAGCCTTCACCAACCTTCAAAGCCAGTGATGCCCTCACAAGGAGGGCATCCCCCAAACGTCCACCCGGCCCCACCCCTGGAGGCCCCCTTACACAGTCCAGTTTTCTGCCTGTTTCTTTCCCCGCCTATCAAATCTTAGCTGTCCCATTCCCTCAAGGCCTTGCCAAGGAGCTGACCAACCATCCACAGGGACTAAGAGGACCCATGGGGAGATGGGAGGGGAGGCAGGAGCTGAGTGTAGCCCGGTGCACCCCCCCGCCGGAGAACACGGCGGCGGCACAGGACAGGCCTGGCCTTTTGGCTGATGGTGGGCATTTAAGACAGTACGTGCCGTGGAAGGACGTCTGTGGGCTCCCCCACCCCTCTGAGTCCCCTAGAACAACGGTCCCCAACCTTTCTGGCACCAGGGACTGGTTTCCACAGTTCCACAGACAATTTTTCCACGTGGTGGTCGGGGGCAGGGGTTGAGGCGGCAATGCAAGCGATGGGGAGCGCAGATGAAGCTTCGCTTGCTTCCCCACCGCTTACCTCCTGCCGTGCAGCCCGGTTCCCAGGTTTCTAACAGGCCGAGGACCGCTACTGGTCTGCAGCCCGGGGGTTGGGGACCCCTGCCCTAGAACAGGGCTGATCCCTGGCTGAGAGAGCGTGTGCAGGCGGAATTGCAGGTCAGAAAACCCCTCCCCGGGTCCTGAGAGACAGACCTTGAAACCTTAAAGAAAGGCGAGCGGGAAGGGAGGCTGACCCGTGGGCACCTTGGCCTTCTTCTCACGGAGGACGGGCGTTGGCAGCCAGGGAGGGCGCTCGGACCCTTGTGTGATGGAACGACGCATCCCACAACACAGCCTGTGCCAAATGTCAGCCACGTGGCACAGCTCCCCGCCCCCATTCCCAAAAACCAAAGGCATCCCTTCCAGAGAAGAAAGAGGAGGGAGCCTCATCATTAACAGCGCTGGCGGCAAGGTAAAGGCACCCGCCCAGCGCACCCTCGCCCATAATTATGCCAGCCAGGCTTTCATCCCCACGCGCGCACGCGGAAAGTTTATTGTTGTATTTCGGCCTTTTTTCAGTCTCCTCTGCCTTTTATGCAAGGGGAAGGGTGCGGAGGGGTCAAAGCATCCTCCCCCAGCTCCTCTCCTTGCTTCAGTCCTTTTAGAAAAACACCCAAAGCCATAATTTGTCTTAGAATTTCTTTTGAAACAGCTACAAGAAAGACTAACGACTGCTCTTTTCCCTCTGTTTCTGATTCCAGCCATCCCTTTATCTGGCTTTCATTAGAGCCTCGGCCGCGCCTCTTTTGTGGGAGAGACTTGAGGGAGCCGAGGCAGTTTCCCAGCCGCTGTGATGTTGCTAAAGATTAAAAAGGAGCTTTGAAGCTGCACCAGTTCTCTCTGCGCCCCCTCGGTACAGGACCTCAGAAAGACCCAAGCCATCTGGCAAACCTGACATAAAGACAAAATAAAGTGATTGAAACAGTCTCTTCAAAGCCACAATGGCAGATTTGTTGATTTGGGCGTTATCTTTCATGCGAGGCCCTCAGAAGTCACCAGAACACCTAGGTAATCTCAGGCAGGCCTGACTGCAGTGGATGGAGCCTTCCAGGCCGAGGCTCAGAGAGGGGCCTGGCCATGCCGGGCGGGACCGAGGGATGGATGGAAGGCCGCTGGAGGTGGGCCCTGCGCCCCCAGGGAGACTCCACAGTTGGATCCAGAGCCAGGCCCTGGCAATGGTTTCCAGTTAGGCCTGCTCACCCGGGCCCCTCTCTGGTGTCCCACCTCAGGAGGGGTGCCTGCCACCGTCCAGACAGAGTCAGGACAGGACGGGAAGCTGATGCGAGGCTGTCCTTAGCAGGAGGGGAGTGGCAGGGAGATGAAAGGCCGCTGCCCTAATTGCAACCGACAGCCCATTAGTAACGCCCTGGCAGCTTCCACATCGGAACCTGCTTCACACAGCTCCTGGCTGGGTGAAGCCTGGGCAGATGGCTGTCTGCCAGGGCCCTTGGGAGGGTCTCCATTGGCCGACTGAGCCTGGGACAAGTGAAAATCTGGAGGAACAGAACCAAAGGCAACTCTGACCCAGTGCTGCATTAACACCCTGGCTGACATCCACGTAATCCAGAGGCTGGTCCTCTTGGGACCTCAGTTGGCCCTCCTGCAAAAGGGACAGGGCCTACCCTCATAAGCAGAATTGCTCTTATCCTGTTGGGTAGCAGTGCCCAGAGACCAAAGCCTTGATCATGGGTGCTCCACTGGCCGGGATGGGGAGCCTGGAGGAGCTGGTACCACAGTCAGTAGTACAACTGAATAGACACCCCCATCCACACTGACTTTCAGTCCAGGAATTTGGGAAATATCAGCCCACATACCCACTACTGATGCAACTTCAAACAAATCATTCCTCTCTCAGTGCCTCGGTTATCCTAGTAAAATCTGAGAATTGGAGTTCACCAGAGACATTCAGGTGCTGGGAAGAATTGGGTTCTATGAACATTCCTCAGGGGGCCAAGGTGGGGTCAAGAGAAAGCTGAGCGGGCAGTCCTCTGGGTCCCTGCTTCTCTGCTTTTATCTGTTAAACGCATTAGGCTTCAGGTAAAATCTCCAGACTTGTTTCAAGGTTCTGCTGATAAAAACACACATATAATTTAAAAGTTGCAGATCTAGAGGGTCTCTGCTCCTTCCTTCTGACCTCCTTGAAGCTGTGATTCTAACTGGACCCTGATGAACTCAACTAAGAGCTACACTTCATTCTACCCAGTTTTAGAAAAATGATGAATTCGCAAAGGCTGACCATTGATCAACAATCAAGAATCTACTGAAGACCTACTCTGCACTCCCACCCAGGAGAATGTAACACCTGCCTGTCTCCAGAAAAGATATCTAAGGGATGTCCACACTCACAGGGGGATGCAATAAACTGCCCTCTGTTTTCTAAACCACAAAGAGAGGGCCACTGGTCACGGGTCTGAGGGACAATTCGCCCATCCCCATCTTTCTTGACCTCCTCCCTCTGACCAGATGCAGGACTTGGGTCCCAGCTCCTCCTCCACTGCCCTGCCCTTTGCAGAGGGCCCAAGAGGAAGTTTCTCATCACAGCTGGCCCCCAACCACCCTTCCTTCTTCCTAGAAGCCCGGCTGGCCCTGGCGCCAGGGTGGAGGCTCACAGCAGAGACTTCCTGGCATCTCGGCAGTGATGTGCCAGCATAAGATTAGGCTGTGTGTCCTCTCGAACAGAGGGAGGAAGTCCAGCTCCCGGAAAGGCAGGACCACAGAAGAGCACGTGAGGGAGGGGGCAGCTGCTCAAAAACCCCATATGGGAGTCTTCCAAGTAGACAAAACATCTCTCCTTTTCTAACCATGCCTCCCCATCTTCTTTGTCTGGTGAACTCCTACTCATCCTTCAAAACCCATATCCAATATCACTCATTCTTTGAAGCCTTTCTCTCCCTCATTTCACATGCCACTTCATACACACCTGTCTTAGGTAGCTCTGAAATTAAGTGACAGTAATTTTTCCACAAAGAGGTCCTATGTCTGGAAATCAAAGAACCTCAGTTCAAATCTCAACTCCCTTATTTACCAGCTGTGAGACCTTGGACAGGTCTCTGAGCCCCAAGTTCTTCATCTGTAAAGTGGAGAAAATAAAACTTTTCCTCTAGGGTGGTTTTGAGGATTAAATAAGGTAATATACATTAAAGAGGCTGAAATTGTGTCCAATGCATACAGGTATGCAAGAAAAGTGAGCTTCATTCCTTCCCTAGCAGAGGGTGAGCATCTCAAGGGCAGAAGCCAGGTCTTCATTCATTCATTCATTCATTCATCATTCAGCCATCATCACTGAGCTCCTGTTAAGGAGCAAGCCCTGAGCCAAAAGCTAGGTTCTCCATGGGCTTCCCTGGTGGCGCAGTGGTTGAGAGTCCGCCTGCCGATGCGGGGGACACGGGTTCGTGTCCCGGTCCGGGAAGATCCCACATGCCGCGGAGCGGCTGGGTCCGTGAGCCATGGCCGCTGAGCCTGCGCGTCCGGAGCCTGTGCTCCACAACGGGAGAGGCCACAACAGTGAGAGGCCCGCGTACCGCAAAAAAAAAAAAAAAAAAAAAAAGCTAGGTTCTCCAGCAGATCGCAAGACAGACACTGACCAAGATGCCCATCAATCTCACAGTTGGTCTTCTTCTCCATGTATCTCCAGCACCTGCTTTGGTTGACGCTGTCCCATCCTTCCCAGGTGGTTGGCTAAGGGCAGGCCTGCAGAGTCCAGGATGAAAGCTACCTGTCCCCTAGGATTGTCCGCAGGCATTTCTCCTACACTAGACATCCTTTGCAGACAGATCCTTGTCTGAACACTCTTGGAAGAGAGAGATGAAGAGATGCCATCACCCCACTCTCAGGGAGATCCTGGTCCGATGCGGGAGACACTCACTTCATCCCTGGGGAGTTTTCAGCCTAATGGAAGAGACGAATACATAGTTCTCAACCTTGAAAACTCCCAATCTGATGAGAGAGTCACATTTTCCTGACTTGGGGAACTCCTCGTCTGAGAGCTGAGAGCAGACTCTCATTTTCCCCGATGGCAGAGACATATTTATCCCTGTACTGTAGAACTCCAAGTCTGATGGAGGAGACACATGGCTCCTAATCTTGGCCCAGTCTATCACTGATGGGGGTGAGATTGTTCCTGTCACAGGAGGGCACCTCCTCTGATGGGAAAGGCAGTCTGTGCCCATAGATAGCTTGAGAGTCAGATAAGACAACATGCATGGAAAAAAGAGATCAATCTAGCGTCCCTTTGAAAAGCTAGCTGTGCAGTGTCTCTGTTTGTCTGTAGCCTCAGAAGTGATATTCCTCGCTCTGCAGATGCACCATCCTAATCCACAGGGCTGGACACAAATGACACAGAATCGTCTGCCTCACAAGCATCCAGCCAAGGCCCCTCAACAAAGGATCCCAGCCAGAGCTGGCCTGAGGCCCCCATCGCTGGCATCTTATGCCAGTCTTGCCACGGGAGCCTTTCTCAAGATCAGGGACATCTGGGCTGGCCCAGCTCCCAGAGGCCACCGACATGAAAAGAGAGGGGTCGGCGGAAACACCATCTGCACATCATAAAGCCTCTTGGTGGTTCCCAGAGGCTGTCTCCAGCTGAGGCTGTGCTGCCCGGAAAAGCAGAGGAAGATACCAAGTGGCCACGAGGGGGAGAGGGGGAAGGATGGCCAAGAGGAGAAAGCTGGGCTGCAGTTCTTCCACCCAGCACCTGACACACTTTGTAAATGAATGTCACCTGTTTGTGTCCCTGTCACTGCCCGGGACCACAGGTCATGCTTATCCTCGGAGGTGACTTGGTGACATGAACAGTGTTCAGTAGTGGTCACGCACTCCGATTTTAGAGTTGTACTGCCTAGGTTCAAATCCCAGATCCACTCTCTAGGCGAGTGAGTGGACTTTGCTGAGCCTGTTTTCATACCTGTACATTAAAGATAATAATCATCACACCCGTAATCATGGAGTTGCTATAAGAATTGCAAGAAAAAATACACGTCTTGAGCTGTACGCTTTATATTCGTGCACTTGTTGTACTCTGATGAAATTTCATTATAAAATACGTAATGTGGGCTTCCCTGGTGGCGCAGTGGTTGAGAGTCCGCCTGCCGATGCAGGGGACACGGGTTCGTGCCCCGATCCCGGAAGATCCCACGTGCCGCGGAGCGGCTGGGCCCGCGAGCCATGGCCGCGGAGCCTGTGTGTCCGGAGCCTGTGCTCCGCAACGGGAGAGGCCACAGCAGTGAGAGGCCCGCGTACAGCAAAAAAAAAAAAAAAAAATACGTAATGTGTGTCCCGTGCCTGATTTAAAGAAGTACTCAGTCTCTACTGACTCTTATTATCATTGTCTTCCCTCCCAGATACTGTCCTGAGGCTCAGGAAGCAGGCACCTAAAACGGGTGGAGCTGTTGGGGATATTTCATTGGCCACCCACCCCCAAGGCCTCGCCCCCAGCACCAAGGCTACAGCTGATTAGACAAGAGGTTGGACCTGGTCCAAGGTAGGCTAGATATTGGCAGTTGAGCAGAACCTGTCAGATTCTCTGTGGAGAATTTGAACTGGGGTCAGTCTGTTAGGTCGTGTGGATCGATGGTCCTCTGAAGAACAGAGGAAGAAGGCAGAGAGGAGGAGAAAGATACAGAAAATTGAGAACAGCAGAGATGAGAGAAACAAAAGGTTCCTAAGAGACAGGAAGAGATGCGGGGGAGCCCCTGGTTTGGGGTTCTCACGTGATTTCCCAGTAGACCAATCTGTTCCGTAAGTCCTGACTTTGGAGTCTGTGAGATGAATCCTGCCAAGAAGCACAAACACATGTGCACAAACACAAGAAGAGTACACACATGTGCACATACCACACACACATACCATATCCCATCCTACCAACATTCACGCACTCCTTTTTACTTTTTCTTGACAATTCCCTCCCACATCTGAGCAACTTCCAGAATGGTAAATCTCAAAGGAGACTCATTTTGTTGAGTGGGTGCAAAAGCTGAGAGACGGAGATGAATCATTCTGGACAATAGAATTTTTGGAGAAGGCAGAGAGAGAAGAGAGGAGGTGGCTGGCTGTAGGAGAGAAAATACCGGTGCACAGAGAGATCTCATGGGGAATTTCATAAAGTGTCTGAACTGTGGTGTGTGATCCTAATAGCAAAACTTCATTAAAATCACCTCACTTGAGTAGCATGGACATATATACACTACCAAATGTAAAATGGATGGCTAGTGGGAAGCTGCTACAGAGCACAGGGAGATCAGCTCGATGCTTCGTCACCACCTAGAGGGGTGGGATGGGGGGTTGGGAGGGAGGCTCAAGAGGGAGGGGAGATGGGGATATATGTATACATATAGCTGATTCACTTTGTTGTACAGCAGAGACTAACACAATATTGTAAAGCAATTGTACTCCAAAAAAGATGTACAAAAAAAAAAATCACCCCACTTGCCATCTCGGTTCTGCTCACCTCCATGTCGGCTCCATTCTTGGAGGGTCTGCCCCCCACGGCTGGCAAGACAGCTGCTGCGGCATCTCCTAGAGCTGCACCATCCCTTAACCATAGCCAACAGGTGTCTTGGTTTGAGTTCCCCCAGAGGCAGACCCCGAGACAAGGATTTGAATACGAGTCATTTATTAGGAAGTGATCACAGGAAATGCTGGTAGGGGAATGAGAAAGTGAGCCAGGGAAGGAAAAGAAGCCAATAAAGGTTGTGTTACTGAGCTAGTTACCTCTGCAGGCGTCCAGAGCCTAATCTTACTGAGGAGCTGTGAGAAACAGGGTAGAGCATGCATCCAAAAGGGAATTGCAGCATTTGTCTACCAGCTCCCATCAGCCATTGGTTGAGGGCCGCTCCAGGGCTGGGCCTAGGACTCCTTACATTTTACACATGAGGCGTGCCACTCTCCTCACCCGAATCCCAGCCCTGGCAGCTCCCTGGTAGAACTGACTCTGGTACTTTGGCCTGCTGCACGCATGAGCACAGTGGGCTCCAGCAGCCTGAGAAAGCCCTCAGGCAGAGTCCCAAGGACTGGCAGTTGGAAGTTCAGCCAGCGTTCATGGAAATGGCAGATGCCAGGGGGCTATGGTGGAGGCACAGGCAGCAGCTACACCGACAAAAGTCTCACTGTATCTCAAAGGTTTTGATTGGGTCATATGTTCATCCCTGGACCAATCACTGAGGCCAGAGTGATGTGCTATGCTAATTATATTAGGCATGGGGTGGGGCGGGGAGGTTGGGGGCAGGGACATGAGAAGGTGGTGAGGAGGTGTTCCCTCTGTATTTCATTTAAATGGGTGAGGGTGGACCACAGCAGCCCTCAGCAATAAGGCTGATGGGTGCTAGGTGGCCAGAAAAACAAAGCACACAACGGACCACTCCTCAATCGCCAAGTTAACTGGAAGGTGAGAAGGTTGTGTTTGGCTTGTCAAAAGCCCTTCTGGTTGAACATTTGAGCTGGCCACTTGCGCTTATCAGAGTATAAAGCATTAACTGAGTGCTGATTTGTGCCAGACACTGTGCCGGGCTCTGAGGGGGCACACACAAAAAGGTGTCACTTCTATTCTCTGAAAGCTCCTGGGCAAGAGTAGCAGCGGGGGAGGAAAAGACAATGACTACTGTTTCAACCACCATCTCATCATATCTGTTCATGAGATGCCCCTGATTGCAATACACACAGTTTTTATGAACCACCAAGCAAAACTACAAGCCACCAATTAAATTATGTTACACCACGGATTGTAATTCCTTCCAATTTCAGAAATAGGAAATGTCTAAAAAGCCCATCTTAGAACTGATGGATTAAGGTAATATTTTTATAGTTCACACAGAATTTTTCCCGGGCATTATCCCATTAGATGCTTTCTACAAACCTATCAGGGGTAATATCGCTGCTATTTCCATTCCATGAAAATGCACTCAGAGAGGTCAAGTGACTTGCCCAAGGTCGTTAAGCTACTAAATGGTCAGAACAAGACTCCACCCCAGGTCTGTCGCTGCAGAACCAGGACACCATCAACCCTGCCTGGCAAACTTCTTTGAATCCTGGTTCTTCTTTTTCCCAGATGTCAACTCCTCCCACCTCTGCTTCCATCCTGCTCAAAACTGACAGGGATTTGTCTTTCTCTTTCTGACTTACTTCACTCTGTATGACAGACTCTAGGTCCATCCACCTCATTACAAATAGCTCAATTTTGTTTCTTTTTATGGCTGAGTAATATTCCATTGTATATATGTGCCACATCTTCTTTATCCATTCATCCGATGATGGACACTTAGGTTGTTTCCATCTCCGGGCTATTGTAAATAGAGCTGCAATGAACATTTTGGTACATGACTCTTTTTGAATTATGATTTTCTCAGGGTATATGCCCAGTAGTGGGATTGCTGGGTCATATGGTAGTTTTATTTTTAGTTTTTTAAGGAACCTCCATACTGTTCTCCATAGTGGCTGTACCAATTCACTTTCCCACCAGCAGTGCAAATACCGTATGCTAACACATATATATGGAATTTAAGGGAAAAAATGTCATGAAGAACCTAGGGGTAAGACAGGAATAAAGGCACAGACCTACTAGAGAATGGACTTGAGGACACGGGGAGGGGGAAGGGTAAGCCGTGACAAAGTGAGAGAGAGGCATGGACATATTACACTACCAAACGTAAGGTAGATAGCTAGTGGGAAGCAGCCGCATAGCACAGGGAGATCAGCTCGGTGCTTTGTGACCTCCTGGATGGGTGGGATAGGGAGGGTAGGAGGGAGGGAGACGCAAGAGGGAAGAGATATGGGAACAGATGTATATGTATAACTGATTCACTTTGTTATAAAGCAGAAACTAACACACCATTGTAAAGCAATTATACTCCAATAAAGATGTAAAAAAAATGAAGAACGATTGAAAATAAACAATTTAAGCCAAAAAAAAAAAAAAAAACTGACAGGGAGCCCAGCGAGCACCACCTCCTTCTGCTACCACCCACCCACTTGCCCAAGCATGAGATATTTCCAGTTCCAGGACCCTTACTCCTGAGAATATCTTCAATTAGAACTGCTTAGTAAAGGTTTATATGATAGTTTCCTCACACATATGCCTAAATGGTCCCAGGCTGAGAACCAGGGCTGGCTTGTGAGCAAGGCAGAATAAGCAAGGTCCCAAGACAGATGGTCATGCTGCACAATTACCACCAGAGGGCAGCTCTGCCTGGAGACAATGGTAAACAGGACGTTAACACTAGAGGGCTGCAAGTGACTCCCATCCCTGCCTCAGAATAGCAAATAATAATACTTACTGCCAACGCTTACTAAGCCCAGCCCTGTCCTAAGCACTTTCCGTGCATCAACTCACTGAATTATCACCAAGGTTGTTGGTACATTTATTACCCCGTCCTACAGATGAGGAAACGGAGGCTTTGAAAAAGTTAAGTAATGGGTCCAAGGTCATACAGCTAGAAAGGTGTAAGTCATGTATCTGTTCTACTAAAATCTGAGCCTCCTGAGCTCAGGGGCTGTATCTTGTTCTTGTCTGAGGCCCCACAGACTCTAACACAATCACTATTTGCTTAATGAATTCTGTTGAAGTGAGAGCCTAGGGGCTCAGGGGCTGTTGCTGCATTCCCCACCCCACCCCCACTCATCCCTGCCCCTGAAGGAGATTACTCGGCTCAGTTCAAGCACTACCTCATCTAGGTGTGCTGTCTCTTGGACAATGATTCTCAGAGCTTGTCCTGGCTCTGTTGTGCCAGAATCTCAGGATCCACAATTCACCGGTAGAAGAGAGAGTTTTACATTTTGCAGTGGCTTGGCAACTCTGAAGTCTCATCCTGTAGGTCGCTATCTTTGCCACTTCCAAGAGTTGCTGGTAGGGGCTTCCCTAGTGGCGCAGTGGTTGAGAGTCCGCCTGCCGATGCAGGGGACACGGGTTCACACCCCGGTCCGGGAAGATCCCACATGCCGCGGAGCGGCTGGGCCCATGAGCCATGGCCGCTGAGCCTGCGCGTCCGGAGCCTGTGCTCCACAATGGGAGAGGTCACAACAGTGAGAGGCCCGCGTACCGCAAAAAAAAAAAAAAAAAAAAAGAGTTGCTGGCTATGCAGTTGAGGGTGTGGGGGAAGAGCACAGGTAATGTGAATTCATTCAGCAATCCCCACTGGGCTCCCACTGGGAGCCAAACACCAGGTAAGTGGCTTGAGGGAGCCAGCAGTAAGTGTGACACAATCCCTAATCCCCTCTTGGAAGAAAAAATCAGTGGCAGCCAGAAGGAAGAACACAGAAGGAAGCCCTGCCTACCCTAAGAGAGAACCCCAACTCTCTAATCATTTGAGCAACAAAAATGTATTATGCACAGGCTAAGTGCCAGGTGCAGGGGATATAGCTGTAAACCCCAAAGAAAAATAGAACAGCTCTTGCCCTCATGAAGCTCTCTGTCTAATGGGGAGACTGATAATAAATAAATATGCAGTTACAAATGTGATGTATTTAAAGGAAACAGGAAAATGCACAGAGTGGTAGGAAAGTAACTATTGATAAAAGAGGCTCATGTCTGCAGGGTTTAGGGGGTTACCTTTCTGAGAATGATAAGAAGGAACCCGCTGTATGAAGAATGTGGGAACAGCTTTCCAGAATAAGAGAACAGCATGTATGAAGAAGGCCATGCATTTAGAAGCATGTGGCATGTTTAAGACTAAAATTAGGGATATTATATCTGGAGTATAACGAGTCAAAATGGATTACAGCACAAGACTGGGTCAGAGAGGAGGGCCCAGGACAAAAGCTCAGGTTTTTATAATTCAAAGATACATGCACTCCTATGTTCATAGCAGCACTATTCACGATAGCCAAAACACAGAAGCAACCTAAATGTCCATCGACAGATGAATGGATAAAGAAGATGTACTACATGTATACACTGGAATACTACTCAGCCATAAAAAAGCACAAAATAATGCCATTTGCAACAACGTGGATGCAACTAGAGATTATCATACCAAGTGAAGTAAGTCAGAAAGAGAAAGACAAATACCAAATGATATCACTTACATGTGGAATCTAAAATATGGCATAAATGAACCTATCTACGAAACAGAAACAGACTCATAGATACAGAGAGCAGACTTGTGGTTGCCAAGGCGGGCAGGAGGGAGAGGGATGGACTGGAGTTTGGAGTTGGTAGATGCAAACGATTACATTTAGAAGGGATAAACAACAAGGTCCTACCGTATAGAACAGGGAACTATACCCAATATCCTGTGATAAACCATAATGGAAAAGAATATAAAAAAAGAATGTCTCTACGTGTATAACTGAGTCACTTTGCTGCACAGAAGAGATTGCCACAACATTGTAAATCAACTAGACTTCAATTTTTAAAAAGCTCAGGTTTTATTTTATTTTATTTTTTATTTTCTTGGCTGTGCTGCGTGGCATGCAAGATCTTAGTTCCCCGACCGGGGAATCAAACCCATGCCCCATGCTCCAGTGGAAGCTCAGAGTCCTAACCACTGGATCTCCAGGAATTCCCCCAAAGCTCAGGTTTTATCTGAGTGTGAAGGAAGGCCACCGAAGGGTTATGAACAGGGTGAGGTTATGGTCTAAGCTAATCTGTGTTTGTAAGGTCACTCTGGCTGTCACGGGGAGAGTGGATGGAGAGCGAGGCAGAGTGGAAGCTGGGAAACATGGCGGCTCATGCTAAGTCAATGTCAAGGACACATAGATGAGGGGGGTATTCCCTCCTAATGGGGACATATGGGAAGGCTTTGAGGAGGGAATTTTTCCCCAAGTGAAAGCTCAAGAGTCAGGAAAAAAAGGAGAAGGCTGCATTCCCCCTTCCAAGCTTTTTCCTCCTGAATAAAGGGAAAACTTGTTT
Source organism: Mesoplodon mirus (assembly GCF_964341445.2). Taxonomy (NCBI): domain Eukaryota; kingdom Metazoa; phylum Chordata; class Mammalia; order Artiodactyla; family Ziphiidae; genus Mesoplodon; species Mesoplodon mirus. The sequence goes on from NC_138995.1 coordinate 33,906,248, forward strand.
TTCCTTTTTCTGCCTCAGAAACTAGAAAGAGATGAGCGTTCATCAGTCAGTACCTTCCAAATCACCTACACGGAGGATTAAACAACAATTATAACAAACCATCGGCAGTTCCAAGGGAGAATAACCCAGTGACATTATCAAATTTGGCATAAATAGACCTGGCTGAGCCTCACAAATTTTGTCCTGGGGCTGACAATGTCAGCAATTCCAAGTCTGATCCCCGCTGGCCTCTGAAAGACAAGATCACAGGAGAGAGAGAGGCAGAAAAAGCCTCCCCGGTTGCATTTCCCTGAGCAAATGGGCACATTTGCCTCTGGGATGAGCAGGGCAGTGTCAACCAAGCCAATCAGAATGTGATTAGTCAGGAATAATCTTTCTGCCAGCCCTTCATTGGTGACCAGCCTCGTGAGGGCCAAGAGCTCACATTTTGTGAAGCCTGTTGTGTTCATTAAATACCGTATGTTTCTGTTCAACCAGGTATTGCCTGCCAGCCAAGTTTGCACAGCAACATGCCTCCAAGCTGCGTCCATCTCAGGACAGGTACCAGTCCTCCCTGTTGTCTACATCCTCCTCTCACTGGATCCTCACAGCAGTGGTCCCCTCAAGGCAGGTAGAGAAACTGAGTTTATAAATGGTTTTGTTTTTGTTTCTACTAAATTGCTTTGCCTATCCAGCATCCATTCTCCAATCCTGTGGTAACAGCACCCTAATTTTTCTTGGGGATCTCAACTTAGGCCACGTGGTTTAGGTGGCACCGGCCTCCCACCCAAGTTCCAGGGTGGCCTTATGATCTAGACTTGGCTTGTCATTGAAATCCACCACGCAGGGCCACCTCCCCCCACCCTGCCCCTTCATGGTAATTGGTTCAGGGTGGACACATGATCTAAATCGGTTCAATCAGATAACCCCATGGCTTTTTGCTGGACCCCTGGGGGAAGGAGCATTCTCTTTTCTCTGAATTGGGATCTCTGAGGATGTCAGCTTGGAGCTGCTGGAGGCCATTAGAGCCTGTCTGAGAACAGGATCAGTGCAGAGGAAGCAGACCCAAGAGAGAGAGAAAGCATGAGTTTTTTGACATCATTTGAGCTTCTGAATGGAGCCATACCTAAAGCTCAACCTCATTAGGGGTGGGTTTCTGACACCACCAAACAAAAGCATTCTGACTTTCACATGAAGGCTACAATACAAGGATGAGGACCAGGCATTCTGATTTCTAGTCCAGTGCTCTTACCCTATATCATGTTCCAGGTGACTTTATCCAACCACATATCCAAACTTGGCTAATCTGTATGGTTTTATGGTTTACTAAAAGATAAATATTTTTAAAACAAAAACATCTGATCACAACATTGTTTAATCTAACTGAATTACAGAGCCATGGGAGGGCCCCTGGAGATCATATCATTGAGTGGTTTTCAAAGATTTTTTGCAACTTCTTATTTCAAATGAAATATTAAGCAGAGCTCTTGTGTGTAAGAAATAAAAGCAGTGTCTCTTTAGTGCAAATGTATTTTATCTTTTAAGTTAAAAGTTTTACCATTTACTTTTTTAATAATCAATGACCTAGGGGCTTCCCTGGTGGCGCAGTGGTTAAGAATCCGCCTGCCAGTGCAGGGGACACGGGTTCGAGCCCTGGTCCGGGAAGATCCCACACGCCGCGGAGCAACTAAGCCCATGCGCCACAACGACCGAGCCTGCACTCTAGAGCCCGCGAGCCACAACTACTGAAGCCTGTGTGCCTAGAGCCCGTGCTCCGCAATAAGAGAAGCCACCGCAACGAAGAGTTGCACCCCCTAGAGAAAACCTGCACGCAGCAACGAAGACCCAAGGCAGCCAAAAGTAAATAAATAAAAAAATAAAGAAATTAAAAAAAAATAATCAGCGACCTAAATTTAAATGTGTTTGTTTCCAAGGAGTAAAAATTGGTTAAACAGGGAATCAATAAAGAAAAATCAATGAAACCAAAAGCTAGTTCTTTGAAAAAAAATAAATAAAATCAATAAGCCTCTAGTCAGGCTAAGAAAAAAAGAGACACAAATTACTAATATCAGAAATGAAAGGGCGGGTGGGAGGAATTGGGAGATTGGGATTGACACATATACACTATTGATACTATGTATAAAATAGACAACTAATGAGAACATACTGTATAGCACAGGGAACTCTACTTAATGTACTATGGTGACCTAAATGGGAAGGAAATCCAAAAAAGAGGGGAATATGTATATGTATGGCTGATTCATTTTGCTGTACAGTAGAAACATAACATTGTAGAGCAACTATACTCCAATAAAAATTAATTTTAAAAAAATGAAAAAGGAATGAAAGGGGGATATCATTACAGCTCATACAGGCATTAAAAGGATAATAAAGGGATACAATGAACACCTGTATGCCCACAAACTTGATAACCTGGATGAAATGGACCAATTGCTTGAAAGACGAAATTTGCCAAACTCACAAAAGAAGAAATAGACCATCTGAATAGGTCCATATCTATTAAAGAAATTGAATCAATAATTAATAACCTTCCAAAAGAGAAAGCATCGGGCCCAAATGGGTTCACTGCTGAAATCTACCAGAAATTTAAGAAAGAGAATATACAAATTCTCTATAATCTCTTCTAGAGGATAGAAGCAGAGGGAATATTTCCTAACTCATTCTATAAGGCCAGCATTAGCCCAATACCAACAAAAGTCAAAAACATTATAAAGGGCTTCCCTGGTGGCGCAGTGGTTGAGAGCCCGCCTGCCGATGCAGGGGACACGGGTTCGTGCCCCGGTCCGGGAGGATCCCACATGCCATGGAGCGGCTGGGCCCGTGAGCCATGGCCGCTGAACCTGCGCGTCCGGAGCCTATGCTCCGCAACGGGAGAGGCCACAACAGTGAGAGGCCCGCGTACCGCAAAACAAACAAACAAACAAACAAACAAAAACATTATAAGAAAACTACACACCAATACCTCTCATGAACATAGATACAAAAATCCTCGACAAAATATTAGCAAATAGAATCCAATAAGGTATATAAAAGAATTAATTAACATGATGATATCAATAGATAGAAAAAAAGCATTTGACAAAATCCAACACTCATTCATGATTTAAAAATTCTTGGGGGCTTCCCTGGTGGCGCAGTGGTTGAGAGTCCGCCTGCCGATGCAGGGGACACGGGTTCGTGCCCTGGTCCGGGAAGATCCCACGTGCCGCGGAGCGGCTGGGCGCGTGAGCCATGGCCGCTGAGACTGTGCGTCTGGAGCCTGTGCTCCGCAACGGGACAGGCCACAACAGTGAGAGGCCCGCGTACAGCAAAAAAAAAAAAAAAATCTCAGTAAACTAGGAATAGAGGGGAACTTCCTCATCTTGATAAAGAACAGCTACCAAAAAATCTACAGCTAACATCATACCTAACAGTGAGAAACTCAAAGCTTTCCCTCTAAGATCAGGTACAAGGCAAGGATGTCCCTTCTCACCACTCCTTTTCAACATTATACTGGAAATTCTAACCAATGCAACAAGACAAGACAAGAAAATACAGATTTGGAAGAAGAAATTGTCTTTGTTCCTAGATTAGATAATCATCTGTGTAGAAAATCTGAAAGAATTTTTTAAAAAGCTGGCACTAATAAGTGATCATAGCAGGTTGCAGGAATTAACATCAATATACAAAAGGCGATCTTTTTCCTATATACCATCAATGAACAAGTGGAATTTGAAATTAAAAACACAATACCATTTATACTAGCACCCCCCCCTAAAAAAATGAACTACTTAGCTATAAATCTAACAAAATATGTACAAGATCCATACGAGGAAAACTACAAAACTCTGATGAAAGGGATCAAAAAAGAACTAAATAAATGGAGAGATATTCCATGTTCACAGATAGGAAAACTCAAAATTATCAAGATGTCAGTTGTTCCCAACTTGATGTATAGATTCAATGCAATCCCAGTCAAAATTGCAGCAAATTATTTTGTCGATATTGACAAACTGATTCTAAAGTTTATATGGAGAGGCAAAAGACCCAGAGTATCCAACACAATACTAAAGAAGAACAAAGTTGGAAAACACACAGGGACTTCCCTGGTGGTCCAGTTACTACTGGACCAGAATCCACCTTCAAATGCAGGGGATGCAGGTTCAATCTCTGGTCAGGGAACTAAGATCCCGCATGCTGTGGGCCAACTAAGCCCACACGCCACAACTACTGAGCTCGCGTGCTTCAACTAGAGAGCCTGCGTGCCGCAAACTACAGAGCCCACATGCTCTGGAACCTGCACTCCACAACTACAGAGCCCTGGAGCCTGCACGCCACAACTAGAGAGAGAAAACCCGCAAGCCACAACTAGAGAGAAGCCTGCACGCCGCAACAAAAGATCCCACGTGCCACAACTAAGACCCGACACAGCCAAAATAAATAAATAAATATTTTTTAAAAAATAGTTGGAAGACACACTACTCAACTTCAAGACTTACTATAAAGCCACAGTAATCAAGACAGTGTGGTGTTGATGAAAGAACAGATAAATAGATCGGTGGAACAGAATTGATAACACAGAAATAGATGCCTATAAATATAATCTACTGACAGGAGTAAAGGCAGTATAATGGAGAAAAGAATCTTTTCAACAAATGGTCCTGGAACAACTGAACATCCATATGTAAAAAAATGAATCAGGACAGAAACATTACACCTTTCGCAAAAATTAACTCATGTTTCCTATTTGATCGAGGGCTCCAGGTTTATCTTTATCATGGCAGAATCTGAGTCCAAATGACTTTGCGGTTGTCTGCAATGGGCACCATGGCTTGGACTTACTGCACTTGAGCAAGTGGCTCCGGGGCCACAAGGGCAGAGGCAGCCCAGGATATCTACATGGACAGCTGTCATCTGCCACCTCTCTTTTGTTCGCTCAGAGGCAGGCGGCTGGGGCCTCATGAACAAGCCTGGAAGCTGCACCATCGACAGCCTGTCACAGCGAATCACCTCAGGCCGCTGCATCGCCAAAGAGCTGCTCACAGACCCAGCCTCGGCCCCCTCTGGGGCTCTCCCAGCAGCACAAACAGGCTGGTGCCAGGTAGGCCCATCCCTGCTGCCAAACTGGGGCACATGCTCCAGCTGCTGGGGGTCTGGGCTCGGGAAATGCCACCTCCCCCTTTTCCCCTGGGGACAGAGTGCAGGGCACCCCCAGAGTAACCGGGAGAATGGCAGTTTCCTGCCCGATTTTATTTACTCGGGAAGGCTTTCACTGTGCAAGAAGCCTTTTCACTTACCCTGACCCTCATGCCAACAACACAGGCTACACAGGGCAGGTTCTGCCCATTCCTCACAGGAGAAAACTGAGGCTCAGACAAAGGAAGACAAGAGAAGTAGTAGCCCGAGGACAACTGGTCATGGGAGATCTTTGCGCTGCCTCACTGCTGCATTAGGGGGCTTTGGGGAACACAGCAGGGCAGAGGGGAAGGTCGTGGGAGCCCCTGATGTTCAGGCCTTTCAGTGTGTCTAGATCAGGGGGTCGGCTCCCAGTAAGCCTTTTTCGTCTGGCGGCTATAAGGGGATTCCTGTAAAGGGTTCCCACCAGCTCTCCCAGAACTGCCCCAACCAAGGGAGACCACACTCTATCCCAGGGTCAGGTGTCCGGGACATCAGCTGTGTCCCAGGGCGCCCTCTCCACAGAGGCGCCAAGGTCAGAAAGAAGGCCCAGCTGTGGTGGGAGCCTGGCACACCTCAAGGTAATGAGTCTGCTCAGCGCCTGGCCTGCCCCGGCCTCAGGCCCACTGGGCAGCTGCAGAGAGGCCTGGGCCCGAGAGAGCTGGTCAGAGGCTATTTCCTGGGAATGCCACACCCCCCAGTGGCCAGCCTTCCCCAGTGCCTCTCTCCTCCTCCTCATTCTCAGATTCTCCCAGAGGCCACCAGTTACCTCCTGTCCCCAACTAAAAGACCCTCGGGGAGGACGGGGCGGGGGAATCATCTCACAAAACAGTGGTAATTATTCATTCCTTCATCCAACAAATATTTCTTGAGGGCCTGCGCTGAGCCTGGCACTGTGCTAGGTGCAGAGGACACAGTGTAAGGGAGACAGACCCAGTCCCTGTCCCCAAGGGGCTGGGAGTCCAGTGGGGAGAATGGACAAAGACGCACACAGACGGGTAACTGATACGTAACTCCATGAAGAGAAGCAAAGCCACGCGGGGCTGAGGAGTCAGAAGTACTGCTGAGGCAGTCACCCTGGAGCCCAGGATGGCCCGAGGGCAGAAGCCAGGTCAGGAGCTGATGGGAGGGTATTCCAGGCACAGGGACACGAGCAGAGGCTGTGGTCCTGAGTGTGTCAGAACAAGTGAGGAGGCCGGTGTGGCCCAGCCACGGTGATAGGGGCAAGAAGTGGGGCTGGAGAGACAATGAGGCCAGATCAGGCCCTGAAAGCCAAGGTAAGGGTTGGGCTTTGACTCTGAGGAAGATGGAGAGGCACGAGACAGTTTTGAGCAGGAGAGTGACATTATCTGAATCACGTTTTTAAAGGATCATAGAATATTTTAAAACTAGGACTTCCCTGGTGGTGCAGTGGTTAAGAATCCGCCTGCCAATGCAGGGGACACGGGTTTGAGCCCTGGTCCGGGAAGATCCCACAGGCTGCGGAGCAACTAAGCCCGTGCGCCACAACTACTGAGCCTGTGCTCTAGAGCCCACGAGCCACAACTACTGAGCCCGCGAGCCACAACTACTGAACCTGTGGGCCACAACTACTGGAGCCCGCACGCCTAGAGCCCGTGCTCCGCAACAAGAGAAGCCACCGCAATGAGAAGCCCACACACCGCAACGAAGTGTAGCCACCACTAGCCGCAACTAGAGAAAGCCCGCACGCAGCAATGAAGACCCAATGCAGCCAAAAGTAAATAAATAAATTTATTTTAAAACATTAATGCTAGCAGCTGACATTTACGGAGCGCTTACTCTATACCAGGTCTCACTCTCAGTGTTTCGATTCTGACTTGCACCCTCGAGCTGTGTGACATAGGCGGCTCCTGTCTTGTCCTGATGGTGCCTCTGTAAGATTGGACGTGCTATCTCCTCCTCTGGGTGTTGCAGGGAGGACACTGAGGAAGGGTCCAGGCTGGTGAGTGCACAGCAGATGCTCAACAAGCGTCACAGCATGCCCAAAGCATCAGGGGCTGTGTTCTAGGAATCTGGTGAAATGCATCAGGCCAGTCCACCTTGGAAAGAGAAAGCACCCATTCAGCCTCCATGACGGAGGTACAGCAAACCAGGCTGCAAGGGAAGTGACAGAGGCCCACAGATGTAGGAAGGTGCTGGGTGGGACTAAGCAAGGTGCAGAGCCAGCCTTGTCCTCTCCCACTGTGCTCCTCCTCTTCCACCAATAAGGATGCACGAAAGAGAAGCTCCCTCTCCTTATGAGGGGTGACCAGCTGCTGGCAAGGAGCCTCCCCTTGCAGCCCAGGTCAGAACCAGGCCCCTACACAGGTCTCATAAAACCTGAAGTCTGGGGACTTCCCTGGTGGTCCAGTGGTTAAGCATCCACCTTCCAATGCAGGGGACGTGGGTTCGAGCCCTGGTTGGGGAACTAAGATTCCCACATGCCGCGGGGCAACTAAGCCCATGTGCTCCAGAGCCTGTTTGTCACAACTAGACAGAAGCCCATGCGCCACAAGGAAAGAGCCCACATACCACAACTAAGACCCGATGCAGCCAAAAAAAATAAATAAATATTAAAAACAAAAAAACAAAAAAACAAAACTGAAGTTTGGCCATTAGAGAGCTGGTCCATCTAGTCAAGCAGTCATCTTTTATTGGTCAACTACCCCTTGTTCCATAACAGCAAAACTATTTCCATTCTTCAACTTACCTTCTGATCCTTTTCAAGGCACAAACATCCATTTCTACACGTTTATGTAAGTATATGCATCTTCTTCTGGAATTTGTTTTCATCTAACGCTACTCCAGACATGCAGGAAGGGACTTTGGAGATTATCTGACCCTCTTTTTGAAGAGCAGTGTGACCTAATGGTTAGAATGTGGGGTTTGGAGGTAGGCAGACAAGGATTCAGATCCCAGACAGGCAAGCTGTGTGACCTTGCATAAACCACCTGACTTCTCCAGGCCTCAGTTTCCTCACCTGTGGGACAGGGATAAGAGTGTTTTTCTCACCCACCTAGAAGAGGATAAAAGGAGATGGCAGCATGGGCAACACTCCAGCCAAGTCCCCTGCACAGGCAATTGCTCAGTTTCTGTCATTTCAGTCCTTTTTATTGACATATGTAATAGGCTCAGAAAGCTTATTTGTATAAACTTTTTATACAAATACTATATAACAAATTACACTAAGACTTGGTGGTTTAAGTAAACATACATTTATTATCTTACAGTTCCTGTGGGTCATGAGTCTGAGCATAGTTTCCCTGGGTCTTCTGCTTTGGGGTCTCTCTAAGTCTGTAGTCAAGGTGTGAGCCAGGGCTGAGGTCTCATTTGAATGCTCCACTGAGGAAGGATTCACTTTGAAGCTCAGGTGGTTGTTGTCAGGACCAATGTCTCAAGGGCTGCTGGACTGACAGCCTCAGCTCTTGCGGGGTGTTCGTTAGAGGCTGCCCTCCATTCCTTGCACGTGAGCCTATCCAAAATGGCAGCTTGCTTCACTGAAGCAGGCAAGCCAAGAAGACAACAGAGTTGGCTAACAAGACGAAAGTCACAATCTTCTGAAACCAAATCACAGAAGTGACATCTCATCACTTTTGCCATATTCTGTGGTCAGAAGTAAGTCTCTAGGCCAGTCCACGGTCAACTGGAGGAAGTGACACCAGGAGGCAGGAATCTTTAAGGGTCATTTTAGACTCTGCCTGACTCTAAAATGTTCATTTCAACTAGAATTTTCTGGTGCCTCTTAGGTGCCAGGCAGTATCCTTGGGCTGGGAATAAAAAAGTAGATGAGTTGAGGTTTCTATCTCCCAGGAACTTTTTTCTGTGAAGTGTTCTCTGCTTCAGGTTCTTACTCACTTTTCACTGCTGTGAATACTTTGGGACCTAGGTAAGATCTTTGTTGAGGAAAGGAGGGAAATTATTAACTCCCTAATGTAAATGAGCTAACTGGACCCTTTCCCTCCATCACAGGGTGCTCAGAGGGAAGACACACACACACACACACACACACACACACACACACACACACACACACACACACAGAGTGAGCTAGTTCTGAGGGGCCTTTGCAGAGTAGTGGTCACTGTGCTGGGTGCTATGGACACAAAGGTCCTGTGCTCCCCAGACCAAACCCTGCCCTGGGGGAGCATACTGGGTGATGAGGAGAAGGCAGGAAAACTCACAGGTTCAGCCTGGAGTGAGGCCAGACCCACTTCACAGTGGCGGCCAGACCCATAGGGGGAGCTGGCATAGCAGTTCTCCTTAAAGCAAAAACAGTTATAGCCAGTAGCTGAAAAGCTGAAACCAAGCTTTGCTCTACACTTAGGGGGCTTTGGTGGCTTGATTTCAGAGGAACAGAGGTTCCCTTCGCCAACACCTCTCTTGCTCCACTCTGACATCCACCTCACAGATGCCAGAGAGGCGTGTTACAGGGAGCTAACAGACACAAACTCTTAGCCTTTGTGAAAAAGCAGCTCCCTTCCTCTAAAGGAACCTCATCTTCACTGACTAATCACTGGGGTCTGGTGGGGACTGCCAGTCATAGACTCTTAACTCCTCTTGGCCATAGGGGTGGACTTGGTATCCAAGCTGGATCACTTGGTATCCAAGCTGGATCAATCTCCCATTCCCTTGCCTATAAAACATGTGACCCAAGCCAAGCCAGTCAGAGCCCTCCCCTGAAATTTTTTCCTGGGTGAAGCTGATAGGGAAGAAAGAGACCCGTTTCCCAATTGGTCAGGATACAGCTGCTGGTAACAGTGTTTTCAGCCATGTAGGGGAAAAAAAATGGAGCCCAAAAAAATGGAGCCCAAGGGATGAGACAAAGAAAGAGAGAGAGACGTCACAGCATCAAATCCCTGGTTCCCATCTTTCTTCAGGCGACCTTTACTCCTGTCCTTCCTGGATGTGTGACCCAATACATCTCTTTATTTACTTGAAATAATTCAAACTGGATTTCTGTCATTATCCAACCGTAGGGCTCTGAATTACAAGTCTACCATTTCACCACTGCAGTTCAAGTTAAAGCTACAGATCTTCCTGGGAGAAGTAATCCAGAGGTCCAAACTCTTACTCAAGTATAAATGACTAATGTCAGCTCCTTTCTTGAGAGCAAGCTGTGATTATAGGTTTATCTGAAAACAAACAGGGCATTGTAACTCTAAAGGTAGAAACAATCAAGACCTCCTTCATCAAGTTCACAAGCTCATGCTTCAGATTCAGAAAACCTGGATTTGAAGCCTGGCTCTACCACTAACTGGCAACTTAATTTTTCTGGGTATCCATTTCCTCATCTGTAAAATGGGAATAAGAATATTTCTGCCCTTCCTACCTTACAAGGTTGTCATGTAGAAAAATATCAACATCATTTTGTTTCCCTGCAGCCATAATCCCTGGATGTGCTATCTTAAACACACCTTAACATTTTATTTAGGTAAATGCCAGTGAGCAAAAATGTGAATAATTCATCTCACCAGTAAGGCTCAGCATCTAAGGATAAAAGTGAATGAGAAGAAGGGCTTAAAACAGGATTGAGGAGTGGACATCCATCTACAGAGCAATAGTGTTAGTCTGGACCCCACTTGGTGTGGATCCAGATATATTTTCATCATTTTTTCAATCTAATTTCTAAAGTTTCTTTCTTTTTTTTTCAAAAAAATTAAACATGCACATAAGAAAATTTTCAAATCATACAGAGAAGCATAAAACTAAACCAATCCACTCCACCCTCAGTCCTATTCACCTGAGATAACCACTGTTAACAGTTCTTGTGTATCCATCACAGCCTTTTAATCCAGATGACAACATTTATTTCCATAAATGCATCTTACCAAATACACTCTGCTCCATACTTTGTTGATGTTGTTTTAATTAAGGTCTTGGAGGCCTTTACATATCATCAGTTTTCTGTTGTTGTTGTTTTTTAAGTTACAATCCTTCAGTTACCAAGGTGCTGGATTTGCTGGATCTGGCATCCAGCAGAGGGTTCAACAAATACTGTTAAAGGGAAGATAGAAGCTAGGGAAAGTGGGATAAAAGGGAGGATTCAGGAAAGGAGGAAGGGTGATGAAAAGAAAAAGGAAGAAAGGAAGGAGGGGGCGAGGAGGAGGGAGGGAGGGAAGGCATCAAGGGAGGGAAGGAAGAGAGAGAGATGAAGAGGAAGGAAGGTAGAGTGACGGAGAAAAAAGAGTTTCAGAATGGTGGATCCCTCCCTGGCCCCGCCCCCGGGCCGGACTCCGCCCCCGGGCCGCAGGCTGCAGGGCCACCTCCAGCCGCCAGGGGCCGCCACGCGCAGCCGGCCGCTCTCTGCGCGCGCGGCAGGCCCTCTCTCCCGCCTCCGCCGGCCGCTCGCCGACCCGCAGCCGCTCTCGGGCTCCGGCTGGGTCTCGCGCGCTCGGGCGTTGCTGGGTCTCTTCGTGAGAGGCCTTGCGCCTTTCGGCGCACGCCGTACCCCTGCCTCGAGGCGCGGGGTCTCGTGGGCCCCGCTCCCGCCCTCCGCTCGCCTGGCCCGGACCGGAAGCGGCGCCGCACGGCCTGGGCCTGGCGCGGGGGGCGGGCACCGGGGCCCGGTCGGACATGGGCAAGAAGCACAAGAAGCACAAGTCGGACAAACACCTCTACGAGGGTAAGGAGTGGGCCGCGGTGGGGGGCGGCGAGCCCGCGGCGGCTTAGTGGGGTTTTCGTGCCTTCGAGACTACCCTCGAGCGTCCGAGGCGGGCCGGGGGCCACACCTCCCGCAGGCAGGACCGGACCCGCGAAGGGCGCGCGGGCCCGTCTGAGGCGCGCAGACCCCAGGCGAGGGCGGCATTCGAGCCCGGGACCCCCGGCCCGAGCGGGCCTCTTGTTGAGAGGTATGAGGCGGCCCGTCATTCAACAGGTGCTTCGTGGGGCGCCCACTGCGTGCCCAGGGCCGCCTCGGCCTGTGCGCCTCCTTCTCTCCCGTCCAGCGGTCACTCTTCGTTGTGGATACTGCCCCGCGAGGGCCTCCTTTAATTGAAGCCCTTTCCTTTCATTTAAGAGTATGTAGAGAAGCCCTTGAAGCTGGTCCTCAAAGTGGGAGGGAACGAAGTCACCGAGCTCTCCACGGGCAGCTCCGGGCACGACTCCAGCCTCTTAGAAGACAAAAACGATCATGACAAACACAAGGACCGAAAGCGGAAAAAGAGAAAGAAAGGAGAGAAGCAGGTTCCAGGGGAGGAAAAGGGGAGAAAACGGAGACGAATAAAGGTAAAGGTCGTTGCGTTGCTTCAGCTTTGCAGGTGGTACCAGTTTCTGAGGGTTGCCGCCTCCTGCTGTCAACCTTGCTTTATTTTCTTTGTGTCTAGTGAGATGCTGAAACGCTTGTAAAATCGGACTTGCCTTGAGCAGGAGCAGGGCAGAATAGAAACATGAATCATCTGTGAGTTTCAACAACTCTTTCTTTAGTTATACTCTTAGTTGTACTCACACATCGGGTGACTGAGCAGCTAGGTCCTGATTTTCAGGAGCTGCTTCGTACCATCTAGGAAAGGTAAAAGTCATGCTCAAGAAAGCCTCAGTGTTCAAGGTTTGTGAAAAATAGCCATTTCAACAGTAAATGGGGGGCTTCCCTGGTGGCGCAGTGGTTGAGAGTCTGCCTGCCGATGCAGGGGACACTGGCTCGTGCCCCAGTCCGGGAAGATCCCACGTGCCGCGGAGCGGCTGGGCCCGTGAGCCATGGCCGCTGGGCCTGCGCATCCGGAGCCTGTGCTCTGTGACGGGAGAGGCCACAGCAGTGAGAGGCCCGCGTACCGCAAAAAAAAAAAAAAAAGTAAATGGGATCTATTGGGATTCATGTTTTGTTCTGAAATAAATACTACAATGCCAAATACATAATGAACAACTTTCATATTTTAGAACAAAGTTTGAGTCTATTGATGAGATAATTTGATCAGAGACCTTTAAGGGATATGACACCAGTGATAAAAATAAGCATTTTCTTAACCACTTGCAGCTAATAGAAAGTAAAAAAGAAAGTAGCTGCCATCTTTATTTAAATAGTAATAATAATTCACTTTCCTTCCAAGGATGATCACATACATACCTGGAATTGTCCTAGATTTCTTCTGCACTTCCCAAATTTAACCTGTCACGAAGTGACTTGTTGAATCAGTTACTGGATCTTGAAGCTAGATTTCTGTAGGTTTAGTTTTATAATTTTTCTATATTTATATATACAAGAGAAATGTTCTAGTCCATGTGATTAAACACATGGGTAAGTCACTAAATCTTAGAGATTCTCTTTTTGGAATTTCTTAATTATATGCCTTTCTGCCCCAGTGTTTATTGCCTTTGTCTAGATTGTGACAATATATAGAACTGTCTAATGTTTTTTTTCCCTAAACTATAAAAGCCATATATGCCTATGATTTTTTTCTTTTTTTAAAGAAATTCAAGTAATACAGAAGTGAACAAAATGGAAGGGAAAAATGTTTTGCTCACTCAGGTACCTCATTTAGTCTTCCTCTTCAGAGGTAACCAGTTTTGTTTCATTTTTTTAAATTATTTACTATTAGGAGTAAGGTAATTCATGAGTAGGTTTGACATAAATACACTACCACGTGTGAAATAGATAGCTAGTGGGAACCTGCGGTATAGCACAGGGAGCTCACTTCGGTGCTCTGTGATGACCTAGATGGGGGGAAAGGGGGAGGGAGGACCAAGAGGGAGGGGATATATGTATACATATAGCTGAGTCACTTTGTTGTACAGCAGAAACTAACACAGCATTGTAAAGTAGTTATACTCCAATTGAAAAAAAATTATATTAAAAAAAATGTCAAGAGTACTACAAGGCTTTTAACGTAAAAGCGGTGTCCTGCTCCATCCTGGAGTTTTACTTCCCAAACTTTTTTTTTCTTTGGATGTTTATCTCCATTTCTAAATGTAGGTTTATATTGCTGTTTACTGATTTATGTGTACATCTTTGACTGACATCATGTTGCAGAAGATGAGAATTTAAATTAGCATCCTTATATTGCTCCATGCCCCCAGTTTCCCTTCCTGCATTCTCCCAGTGTAGATACAGCTCAGTATTCAGTGTTTATTTCTCATTATTGTTCACTGGAGACACGTGGAATATACAAATACAGATCTGATCCTGACCAGTTAATTACTTGCTTTCATTTGTTTAGTTATCATGTACTGATTCTTCCCAAACTTCTAACAGGTTTGTAAAGCCCATCTGATTTCTGTTCTTCACGTGGTCAGACACGTCCCCTTTTTGGGGACATCCATCCTGCAGCCCTCTGTCCCCTCGTGCTCTCATCTGGACTAGTTGTTCTCTAGGCCTCCTTTGCATTCTTTCTGGATCCCGTGACTTCTTGATTTACTCCTTTGTTCTGCTGGAGTCTTAACTCTACGAACTTCCTAAGTAAGCATTCATAGGAGGTAGATTTTTGTAAGTTTCTTACATGTTTGAAAATCTTTATTCTACTCCCATATACTCTCCTCATGTAGACTCAGCATGGAACTCCAAACTGGAAAGTATTTTCTCCCAGAATTTTGAAAGCATGGCGTGTTGTTTTCTGACTTCTAGATTTGTTATTGAGAAGTCCGTTGCCTTCTGATTCTTAGTCCTTTGTACATGACCAGTATGTGCTCTCTCAAAATGTTTAGAATCTTCCCCTTTATCTTCAGTGGTCTGTTGCACAATGGGTATTCTTGCCTTCAGGTCTGAGATGTTTGCTTGAAGTATTTCTGAGATAGTTTCCTTCCCTCCGTTCTCTCTCTTCTCTCTTTCTAGAACCCCTGCCATTTAGATGTTGGACTTCTGGACTGATTCTCTAATTTTCTTATGTTTTTTTCTCCTCTTTTTCCTCTTTGTTATTTGTGTTCTTCCTTCACAGAGTGTTCCTAAACTTTGTCTTCTGGCTCTGCTCTTGAATTTTATTTCAGACCTTGTATTTTGAACTTCCAAGAACTTTTTCATGTTTTCTAACTGTTCTTGTTTTAATAACATCCTGTTCTTGTTTTGACATGCAGGATCTTTTATTTCTCTGAAATATTAATTGATGAGTTTTTTTGATATTTTTCTTTTAATTTTTTTTTTTTTTTTTTTTTTTTTGCTCCTTGCACTGTCTCTTATTTCTCCTCAAGTTCTTCATTTTATTTGGTCTCTTCCTTTTGTGTTAAAAGCATCATTTAGTTATCTATCGAGCGTTTGTAATCTATTTGTATTTAAATGTGAAGCACAAAAAGGCTGATTATATGCTTTTTGCCTCGATAAAGTTTGTCAGCTGATGGACTTCACTGTGGGCATCACTAAACAGAGACCTGATCATTTTGATTGGGAGCCGCCAAAGTTTTGTGCTTTTCCAGGTTTCTGGGGTTAGAACTTTTCTCAGAGGTGTCTCCCTCCTTGCATGCAGGAGGTATCTTGCTTTCTCTGATCTGCAGACTCCTCCACTTGCCTTTCATCTCCCAAGTGTGTAGATATCTTTCACCCACTGTCGTCTCTTCTGTACTCTTTTTTCCCGCCATCATCTCGTTTAACTGGAAGTTGAGGTAACCCCTTTTAACCACTCCTGGTTTTAGTTCTGGCAGTTACTACCATTATGCCAGCTGATATACTCGTACTCCTCATTTCTTGTTTTATCAATTATCTCATCTTTTTATTAACTACATTGTATTTGGTTATCTTGCTGTACCATATTTTATTTTATATAACTTTTGAATGTTACAAATAATGCTGCATTGAACCTCATTGTTCACATCGCTTTGTATACTTTTATAAGGATATCTTCAGGATAGGTTCCTGGAAGTCTCCCCCTCTGCCCTTTCTTGACAGTGGCTCTTAAGTATCATTAGCCACCTACATATTTTTATTTCATTGCAAATTAACATGTTTTCACATCCACAATTTCATTTGGAAATAACACCCAAAGTAGGGCAGGGAGGTGGATGATTTCCATTGTACAGAAGGTAAAGTGGAAACTCAGAATTGAAGTGAATTTGCCCAAGGTCCCACTTCCCCACGACTCAGGGCTGGGGACTGTGGGATACTTCCGGGTGTCACTGGTTCTGTGGAGCCTGTTTGGGTTATCCCTTTTTTCCAGGCTGGACTGGGGAGGGGGAAGAGGGGTTCCTTTGCTAGGGAGACTTCAGAAGGACACTTTTCTCTGAGCTGTACTCTGGATCTCCAGGGAGTTTTAGGAACAGCAGTTGCTTCTGGTCTTTTCTTGGGGAAGGTCAGCCATGTGACACCTGTGGGCCTGAAAGGGGCTAGAGTATGTGTGGTTCTGAGGGACTGGTGACTCTTCTGTCAGTTTATGTAGTGGGAAGGGGGAAGGGCACAAGAAGAAGATAAAACATGCCCTTTCCCTTTTAAAGTGTTTTTCTAAAAGACATTCATAACTTCTGCTTACATTTCATTAGCCAGAACTTAATCACTTAGCCACCCTTGCTGCTAGGGAGGCTGGGAAATGTCTTTTAGTTTAGGGAAGGGGTTGGGGGCATTATATCCTAATAAAAATCAGGAATCTTTTACTTAGGAAAATAAGGAGAAGATAAAGTTTGGGGGAAGCACAGATGTTTACAACACAAAACCCTGTAATTTCTCAAAGATGTCATATAAAGTTAAGTAATATTCTTCTTTTGAGTAGGAAGGCTCTGATTATACTAGTTTAAAATGCCCCAATAGATAGGATCAGTATTGTTTCTCCCTGTAGAGCAGTGGTATTTAATACCAACCACAGCATTACGAGCACACCATGTGTTAGTGTTTTTTTGTTTTTTTTTTTGGCAGGGGGTGGGGTGTTGTTTTTTGTTTTTTTAAGATTTTTTTGATGTGGACCATTTTTTAACGTCTTTATTGAATTTTTTACAATATTGCTTCTGTTTTATGTTTTGGTTTTTTGGCCACGAGGCATGTGGGATCTTAGCTCCCTGACCAGGGATCGAACCCGTACGCCCTGCATTGGATGGCGATGTCTTAACCACTGGACTGCCGGGGAAGTCCCCATGCTTTAGTTTTAATCAGACCATAATCTGCACAACACCGAAGTGTGTTGGCTTTTTTTTTTCCTTAAACATTTGAATGCCAAGCAGTTGGCAAAGAATTTGCCTGCTGGCGTAACTCTAGTCTTTAGAAATCAGAGTGCAGTGATGTTAACACTATAGTCAACATGGGGTCAACTGTATATTCTGAGCTATTACTGTAGTATAGTAGAAATATTCTTTTCATATCATACTATTAAACATAAAGGATCATATGTATAAAACCATGAGTATTATACTTTATGGGCTACTTCAGATATTTTCAAAGGTAACCTGACAACCCACTTTTCATTTATATGCTGACTTGAGAAGCTGATCCCTGAACAGAATGGTACATTACTGCAGAAGTAAGGAAGCTTGCACACCCTGTGGAGAACTAAGAACAATAGCATGAAAGTGGGCAGATGTGAGGGTGTGTACAAGGGACATAAAGTAGTTCTCTTTTTGAAGCACAGAATACGTGAAGAGGAGTATGGGATAAGATCTGAGAGGCAGTTGAGATGTCAGAGTAGGGAGTTTGAACTTGAATATGTAAGCAGTAGAGAGTCAAAAACTTTCTGAGTGGAAGAATGATAAAAAGTTGAGCCTTAGTAACGGTAATCTGTTAACAGTATCTAGCAGATATTGAAGAGAGTAGAGACTGGGTGTAAGGAAACCTACTTAGAAGGCTTTTCATTGAAATAGCTCAGATGAGAGGTCTAAATTCTTTCATTGAAACTCA
The DNA here is from genome assembly GCF_964341445.2 of Mesoplodon mirus. NCBI lineage: Eukaryota > Metazoa > Chordata > Mammalia > Artiodactyla > Ziphiidae > Mesoplodon > Mesoplodon mirus. The sequence goes on from NC_138995.1 coordinate 33,924,135, forward strand.
AACCTGTTCTTCAGAAAAGCATAATCCTAACCCGAATTCTGTCTTAACAACTTTGCGAGTCAGCTTCAGGTTTAGATGCTCAAAGAAGTTAGGCTAGTCCCGTTACTAGGGATGTTATCAGAATAAAATGACAGGTGTTTTTCTTTAAATTTTTTAAAATCATGAGCATTAAATATATAGGATATTATTCACAATGCTAGAGTTAAGTAAAATTTTGTTTTATTTTTTATTGATGTAACATTAGTTTATAACATTATATCAGTTTCATGTGTACAGCATTATATTTCTACTTTTGTATACAGTACAGCACGCCCACCACCAAAAATTAGTTTCCATCCATCACCATACAGTTGATTCCTTTTACCCATTTCACCCTCCCCCTGCTTCCCCTCTGGTAACCACTACTCTGTGCTTTGTATCTGTGTGTTCAGGGTTTTTTTGTTTGATTTGTTCATTTATTTTGTTTTCTTGTTTGTTTTTTATATTCCACATATGGGTGGCATCATAACAATATTTGTCTTTCTCCGTCTGACTTGTTTCACTTAGCATAATATCCTCAAGGTCCGTCCATGTTGTTGCAAATGGCAAGATTTCGTCTTTTTTTATGGCTGAGTAATATTTCATCATGTATGTATACATATGTATATATACGCACACACACGTGTGTGCGTATATATGCATCTTTTTTTTCCATTCATCCATTGATAGGCACTCAGATTGTTTCCATATCTTGGCTATTATAAATAATGCTGCACTGAACATAGGAGTGCATATGTCTTTTCAAATTAAGTAAAACTTTTAAATTTTTTATTTATTTACTTTTTTCGGCCGCACCGGGCGGCATGTGGAATGTGGGATCTTAGTTCCCCGACCAGGGATAGAGCCCGCGTCCCCTACAGTGGAAGTGTGGTGTCTTAACCACTGGACACCAGAGAAGTCCCAATGTAAGTAAGACTTTTAATGAAAATTTAAAACTTATTCATATACAATAAATTCCCATTTTTATTAAACACTATACTAGGTCCCAAGGGGCATACATACTCATAAAAACTAACATTTGAGTGTTTACTATATGCTAGGCATTGTTCTGACTTCTTTATATTTACTATTTTAATACTTAATAGCTTTATGGGGTAGGTACTATTAGTATCTCATTTTGTTGCTGAGTTAACTGTAAAGTAGCTTATAACTAGAGAGGAGAAATGAATGACTGTAATTGTTGAGCAAAGTGTGTATTCTCTCAAAACACAATGCATTGACTTCTTTCGTGTGAATCTGCCACACCCAAGGTCTCAGGGCTGCTATGGCTTATTTGGGCTGGCAGAAAAATCCTCCCTGCTTTTTCCCATTCTGCTGTTCCCTCCTGAGGTGGTCCTCTTTCTTTCTTTCTTTCTTTCTTTTTTTAAATAAATTTATTTATTTATTTATTTTGGCTGCATTGGGTCTTCGTTGCTACCCGCGGGCTTTCTCTAGTTGCAGCAAGCAGGGGCTACTCTTCGTTGTGGTGCACAGGCTTCTCATTGCAGTGGCTTCTCTTGTTGCTGGCACAGCTCTAGGCTCACGGGCTTCAGTAGTTGTGGCTTGCAGGCTCTAGAGCGTAGGCTCAGTAGCTGTGGCGCACGGGCTTAGTTGCTCCGTGGCATGTGGGATCTTCCTGGACCAGGGCTCGAACCCGTGTCCTCTGCCTTGACGGGCGGATTCTCAACCACTGCACCACCAGGGAAGCCCCCTGAGGTGGTCCTCTTAATCACAGAAGATCTTCCCAGAGAAGAAAGGCCTCTGACTAAGGGCATAAGAGTAGTGTTGGTCCTCTGATAGAAGGATTATTTATTTGTTTGTTTATTCAACAAATATCTACCCGAAACCTGTGATGCACTGGACTCAAATGATAAATAAAATATAGTTCCTACTCTGCAGGAGCTCCAAGTTAGGCTGGGAAATCAGACCCAAAAGGATAAATAAACTTTATGGCCTGGTAAATTCTAATAGAGGTATGAATAAAGTGTTCTGGGAGTCCAGAGGAAAGTGTTTCTCATTATGCCTTGGGGAAGTAGGGGAAAGCATCATAGAGGTAAGAGATAAATTATGTGGCAGATGCAGTTCTCAACCGAGGGCCAAAGATGAGGTGTAGCTTCAAAGTAATAAAACTGATTTTTTCAGTTGAATTCTAAAATGAGCTGTTAAAGCAAAGTTCTGAAATTGTTTTGTACACTGGAAGCATTATTTGCATATAGACATAGATATCTGTGTATATATATCTCTCCTACAAAAGTAACCAATCTGAAGGATAGTACCTAGAACTTCAGCTGTTACTTCTCATGCTTTCACGTTACCATTTCACGCTGTCTCTTGTGATTAATTAATTCTACAAATATTATGTATTAGGCATTATTGAGCTTGGGGGTACAGAGCTGAATAAGACTTGGGCCTCTGCCCACCAAGAACTCCAGAAAGAGGCAAATGTGTCTATGACATGCAATGAGTGTTATAATATTAATAATATGAGCAAAGATTTACTTCAGAGGTGTTATGAATTAATAAAATAACTAGCCATTGAGTCATGGATAAATTAGAATCTAGTCTGACATAAATGCAATGTGTTTGTAGTTATGGAAATAGCCACTGGTTTTCTCTCCTGCCTCAGACCTTCATACACACAGGATATTTACTCTCCCTGGAATTCTGTTCCCACCTCCAACCTGGCTAAATTTTCTCTCCTTCAGATGTTACTTCTTCATAGAAGCCTTCCCATACTTCTCCAGTCTAAATTAGATTCACCCAACAGTTATTCTCTCCTTGAAATCTGTTTGGGTTTCTTTTACTAAGTTGTTTGATGTCTGTGGCTTTTTACACTGTTGGCTTCCTAAGGGCGGGGCTGTGTTTGTTTATCCACCAGTAAATATCCACACAGCAGAACCTCATTTATTTATTGAATGCATGAATGAATGAGTATTCACCATGTGCTAGGTAGGCACTGTGCTAAACATTCACATACACTATCTTATTTAATCCTCAAAACACTCTTCTGAGGTAGGTATTGTTGTGTCTATTTTAGGGATGAGGAAATTAGTCCCCCCACAAAAATTATGTAGTTGATCCATGATCTCATAGCTAATAAGTGGCAAAGCCGGAATTTGAACCCATTTTATAAACTGAAATTATAAACCCTCCTACCTGAAGTTAAATGGCTTTAGTATTTTTGTTCAGTTTTCTCTATGTAATTAGAAAAATAAACCGCTCTTAACCAGAACTGTGTTAACTTCCGGTTTTACGTATCTATTACTTTTAGTAAGTGACGTTAACAGTAGGGTTCTATAGTATTTTGGAATCATAAAAAAAAAATTGGAAGGTAGGAATCAGAATGTTAGGTGGAGAGAGAACTATAGAGATCAAAGCCTCTTGTTTTACAGGTGAAACTGAGACTAAAACAGTGGAATAACTTGTTCAGGTTTACATTCTGGTAAATTAGAAGCTAGGTCTCCTAATTTCTAGTCTGGCAATAACATGTTACAATATCTCCTTTCCCTTTAGGGTAGTTTCCAAGTATATGTTTTTTATATTCTTTTTTTCTTTTGGACTCTGGCCCAGAAGGCAGTATTCTTTTGCCATACCAAATAGTAAAGTGGTCACTGTAGACCAGTCTAACTAGATAAAGTTACCAGATAGGGGTAGTTCAGAGACATTATACCTTCCTTTGGTACTTTTTCAGCTTTTCTGTTTCATGGTCATTTCACCGTCTCATAAACTCTAAAATAAGAATCAACAGTTGAATCTCTATCTTGCAGGTGATAAAGAGGCCTAGTGAGAGTAAATGAGTGCCTAAGAAGGTCAGAGTGTGTTAAGGATGAAGCTAGAGCAAGAACTTGAGCCTCTAGACCATGTGTCAGCAAACTAGAGCCAACACCACCTGATTCGGTAAATAGTTTTATTAGAACATAGCCACACCCATTCATTTACATGCTGTCTGTGGCTACTTTCTTGCTATACCAGCAAAGTTAGTAGTTGCGACAGACATTATGGACCACAAAGCATAAATTATGCTACCTGGCCGTTCACCAAAAAAAAAAGTTTGCCAACCCCTACTCCAGCCTTCTTGTACTATGGCCTTAGTTCTTTCCACCTAGGAGAGTGCTTACTGCCTTTCAGGCTGTCCTCTATCCACAATTTACGTTTAATAGGAAGAGTTCTTGTCTCTGAGGGTCTTTTTTCCATTGAACAGTTGTTGTTCTAAACCTGCCAACCTATAAAAGATTCATACTAGTTTTTCTGGGGAAAAGATACAAAATTTTCCTGAGTCAAAAATTGCTGCTCCAAAATATGAGGCCATAAAAAAGACAGCAGTCAACTTAATGGAAACTGACATCAAGTGCACAATGAGTACAGTTTATAACATTGTTCTCTGGAGCTTCAGTCAGTCATATATTCTGTATTAGATGCTTTGGACTCTGAGAATAGAATGTGAGGTTCTGTATCAGTGATACTCAGAGTGTGACCACTGCACCGGCAACACTCACATAGCCTAGAAACTTGTTAGTAATGCAGATTCACAGGCTCTACTCTAGACCTACTGGATCGGTAATTCTGGGGACAGGGCCTAGTCATTGGTGTTTTAACAAGACCTGCAGGTGCTTCTGATGCACACTGAAGCTTGAGAACCATAATGAGACCTCAGAGTTTGCATTTCTAGCAATTTCCCAGATGATGCTGATGTTGCTGGTCTCGGAACCACACTTTGAGAACCACTGCTCTAGATACTAGAACAAGAAATTTGGACATGGGCCAAGAAAATTAAGATCCTATTGAGAATCTTGAGCACAAAATAGACATCTTTGGACAATTTTACTATAAAATTTAATTTTTAAAATTCAAAGAACAGAGAATTAAAAAAACAAGGAGCAACTACCACCTGGATACCAACCATTCAGCTTTAACAAATCATAACATTTTGCCTTTTGCTTGTATTTTTGGGTTTTGGTTTTTTTAAGAAATTAGAGTACAGACACAGATGAAGCTTTCTGTGTACCCTCCCAGAATCCATTCCTCTTCCTCATTCCTTACAGAGGACCATGAATTTGGTGTGCATCACATGAAAACTTGTTTTTATAATTTTACTCCTCCTGCATACGTTTGTAAAATACACTAATATATTTTCAAAACTTGCATAACTGATCTTGTAATAATTCTCAACTTTTTCCTCCAGAATTATGTTTCTGAATATAATACATGCTGATACAGTGTAACTTTAGACTATTAATTTTACCTGCTATGTAAATATGCCATAATTTATTAATCCATTTTCCTTTTAGTAGGTTGTTCCTAACTTTTTACTATTTCACAGAGTCCTGTAATAAACTTGCACATGTCTACATGTACACTTGTGAAAGGAAGTTTCTCTAGGGTATATGCCCAGGAGTAGAATAGCTGAGAAGTAGGATAAAGGTAGCTTCAGCTTCATTAGATTTTGTTTATTGTTCTCCTAATGGTTGTACCTATTTACTCACCCATCTGCAAGGTATGAGAGCCCCATTTCTCCACATTTTCATCAAAACTTGACATTTTTAGACATTTTAATTTTTACCAATCATAGAGATGTGAAATGCCTTCCAGTTTTTAAATTCATAATTCCCAGAGTTCCAGGAAGCCTGAAGCTAGTTTTCATGTTTCTTAACATTTCCAGTTTTTTTTTCTGGGAATTACTTATGATCCCCTTTACCCATTTTCTATTGGGTTATTTACCTTTTTACATGAATCTGTAGGTGCTCTTTATGTAATCTTTGCTAATACTTTTTTTTTTTTTTTTTGCGGTACACAGGCCTCTCACTGTTGTGGCCTCTTCCGTTGCGGAGCACAGGCTCCAGATGCACAGGCTCAGCGGCCATGGCTCACGGGCCTAGCCGCTCTGCGGCATGTGGAATCTTCCCAGACCGGGGCACGAACCCGTGTCCCCTGCATCGGCAGGCAGACTCTCAACCACTGCGCCACCAGGGAAGCCCTTTGCTAATACTTTTGAGTTATTTGTGTTTCCCAGTCAATGGGCTAGTCTTTTAGCTTTATAGATAAGAAAATCCCTCCTCTTGAGTCATAAAGATTCTTTTACTTTATCACAAGTTTTAAAATTAAGTCTTTAATTTATCTGAAATTTACTTTTGCATGTGGTATGAGGTGGGGATCTAATTTCATATTATTTTTAAATGTAGATAACCAGTTGTCCCAGCACTACCCTTTTGTCATTGATTTATAATGCCAATCTGTGATATATCAAGACTTTTCTATGTGCATAGGTCTGTTTCTGGGCTCTATGATACATTCTATAGGTCCATTTGTGCCTGTGTCAGACCCACATTGTCTTAATTATCACTTTATACAAATACTTAATATCTGCTAAGACATTTTATTGTGACCTTTTTCAAAACTGTTCTGACTATTCTTGATGATTCACTCTTCAAGATAGATTATACAATTGGCTTATCAAATTTCATGAAAAATCCTGTCTTACAATTTTGATAGGCATTACATTTTATTTATAGATTACTTTGAAGCAAATTGACTATCTTTCAGTTCATGAACATGGTATATCTCCTTTTTTCAGATCTTCCACAGTGGCCTTTCAGTAATGTTTCATAATTTTTCCTAAAAGGTATTGGTCATCTTCTATTAGATTTACTCCTGGGTATATTATCTTGCTTTTGTGAATAGTATTATTTTTCTAATTGGTTATTTCTACCATATAGAAGCACTTTTTTTCCCCCTTTATGAACATTATTATTCTCTCATTTTCCAGTAGATGGCAGTAAAATACATTAAGATTTCATTATTAATAATCTTTTCAGTGGTGTCTTCATTTTTTCCACTGAAATTAAAATGATTTGTTTTAGCGGTATTGATTCTGGAGTATTTCTAAATTATCTCCCTTTGTTCCATTTAGGAAGATAAAAAGAAGCGAGATCGGGACCGCGTGGACAACGAGGCAGAAAAAGACCTCCAGTGTCAGGCCCCTGTAGGATTAGACTTGCCTCCTGAGAAGCCTCTTGCAAGCTCTTTAGCCAAACAAGAAGGTTGGAATAAATCTGAATTAACTGTCCTGAATGAGGAGGCTGAAATTATTTTAAAGATGGTAGCCAGGGAAAGTGACTGGGTTTTTAGCTTTTAAGTTAAAGTTTAAAAGCTGTTAAATTAAAAAATTTTTTAAGTTTTCTTATTTATATCACTGCTTAAGAGCTTTAAATTAGCTTCAGTTTTGAACTTGATATTCTCATACTTCACCATATTTGAAAGATAAATGGAATTTCTCTGAGATATTTAATGATGGGTATGAGATAAGTCATATATAGAAAGAAAATAAGCTAAACAATACTCTCTAGAATCTTCCTTTTTAAAACACTCTTTTCCTTTCTTCTTTAGAAGTAGAACAGACACCACTTCAAGAAGCTTTGAATCAACTGATGAGACAACTGCAGAGGTGAATGTTTTTTCCAACATTTTTATAACATGGAAATTGAAATGGGAAATACAGGATCAAAACCACGTCTTTTTATTATTATTATTTGTTAAAGCCATATTTTATGGCCTGTATCCAAATGTACTTGATTTTAAAGTGGATGATAAATATTTTGCCTGGCAATAGAAATACTCCAAGAGGCTGACTTCTAGATGTTCTCATTTGGTTTATTTTAAATGGCAGCTTGAAGAGTGTTACTTAATACTCTTAATGGCAAATTTCTCCTTAATCTAAAGTAACTTCTGATGTTAAAGCTTTAAACCAGGATTAAACAATATAGATACTTCCATTTGCTAATACATAAACACACCTTCTGTATGTTTGTGCAGTGCTTATCACTGCTGTGAATATTCAACAATTACCAAGTCTGGGAGAAGAGACAAAATGCCATAAATAAGATTTGTGACCCTCTCTTAAATGCAGAAATTTGTTCTAAAAATTACAATATCTTGGTAACACTAATGTTAAGTTCTTAGAAAAGAATAACATGATCTTCATCAAAATATTTATTTTGATACCCGTCTTTACTCAGAATTTGAATTCTCAGCTCAAAGACATTTACATTATTGGCAGAGGATTCATGGGTATAGGGCATGCATTCTAACAGTGAGCTTTCTTCTTACCATGTTGGCCTTATATGTCAACCCCAGAACATATCATAAATAATTTTTTAAGGTAAAGCCTCTAGTGCTATCTGTATTCAACACCTATTCAGCTTTGCAGTGAAAATCAGAAATTAGTGGCCTCTCTTCCTTTTTGGTGTTACAGAACAATTGAGATATTTACATCTCAAGTCTTTACACTTGAGTAAATCATTCATTACCTGTCCCAAAGGAGTGAACAGGTAAGTATTAAGCATTCCAACTCAATTAGAATGTATGACTATAAAGCATTTTGGCTACCTTTTAATTTTGTTTCTTACAATGTAAGACTGGAATGTAGGGTAACGACGTCTCCTTAAAAGAAATCTACTTATCAGGGTCTCTCTTAGTCTAAGGATGTTCACATTAGAACATTTTGGGAATTAGAACCCAGGGCCACATTTTTTTGGAATAGCCTTAATGATTCTTCATCCTTGAGGCTCAGCGCAAATGCTGGTAAAGAATATAATTGACCAAGTTTAATAATAGCATTTTTGGTCAAACCAAGTGGGACTCTATATTAAAATGACTGATTTTAGGAGGTGTAGATAATTTGCTCTGAAGAGGCCCTCCAGAGATGCTTCATGGTGTTATTCACAGTAGCTTTCATGGATAATATGCATTTGGATGTATAAATTCCAGACTGGACTTTTTTGCTTATTCTCGGTACTTTTTAATCTCACTGCTTAGGCGTCCTGCTGGGAAGAACAAAGGCAGATTCACACACACCTAAATTCAGATTCCATCTCTGTATTTTATCAGATTTATGACCTAGAACAAATCATTTGACCTCTGAGCCTCAGTATTCTCATCTCTAAGTGAGGATACCACCTCCTTGATGGCTTTTGTGAGGATTAGGTATAAAATACCTCAATTCCCTACCACTGGCCCTGGCATGTGGTAAATACATTTTTTAAATTGCTGCTATTCTTATTTTTAAATAATATATTTACTTAATAATAAATAACCATTTTATTGATGTGATTATTTGGAGTAAGAAAGCTTTGATATGCCAGATTTGCAGAGGAAAATAACAGTCTAATGAACTAATCTTATAGAGCAGTGGTTCTCAGCCCTGTCTATCCTGGAAATATCAAAATTCAACCCTAGAAAAACCATTGCCTGGACCACCCTCTTATAAGAGATTCTCATGTAGTGGGTCTAGGGTAAGCCTCCCACCCCAATGGAATTTTTTTAAAGCTCCTCTAATGATTCTCATGCACAGCCAGAGTTAAGAACCTATGATGGAAAGCACTGGGTCTCAAGTTTGTGGGTATTATGAGGACCTTTTTAATGTCAGTTTTTTTTGAGGACCCCCCCCCCACACACAATAGAAATTGTATCCATTGATTAAGAAAATATATATAGTCATCCCTTGGTATCCATAGGGGATTGATTCCAGGAGCCCCCGTAGATACCAGAATCCAAGGACGCTCAGGTCCCTTATATAAAATGACAGCAGTCCAGTGAATGCAGTCAGCCCTCCATATCCACATTGAGAAACCCACGGATACAGAGGGCCAGCTGTACTCATGAGGAAGCAATAGCTCTGTGGCCCAAGAGTCCAGGCCTGATTAGAAACCAATATGGAAGATTGCAGGTGTGCATTCATTGTTATTATTTCTGCTTTTTCCTCTATGATTGATAAAAATACATAGTATTGGGGCATCCCTGGTGGCGCAGTGGTTGAGAGTCCGCCTGCCGATGCAGGGGACACGGGTTCGTACCCCGGTCCGGGAAGATCCCACATGCCGCAGAGCGGCTGGGCTCGTGAGCCATGGCCGCTGAGCCTGCACATCTGGAGCCTGTGCTCCGCAACGGGAGAGGCCACAGCAGTGAGAGGCCTGCATACCGCAAAAAAAAAAAAAAATACATAGTACTAATCTTCCAGAGTACAAGATATTGGTTAATCTAGATTTCTTATTTTGTTTCATCTTTCCCTGTGTTGGAGATGCTATGAATTAATTAAGCTGCATATTTTAAAAGATTCTCTGTCTTAAGGGTACAATTTGTATGTAAAGCATCTTAACCTTGTTAAATAGTTATTAGTCGTTCAAATCGTTACTTCAGTTTTCAGTGAAAAACATATTAGCCTACTACAAATTCTACATCTGAAGGGTTTCCTCTTACTCATGCTCCTTGACCAGTAGATTTGTTTGCGGTAGAAATAAAATTGCCTTTTTCCTGTCTTCACAGGAAAGACCCAAGTGCTTTCTTTTCATTTCCTGTGACTGATTTTATTGCTCCCGGCTACTCCATGATCATTAAACACCCAATGGATTTTAGTACCATGAAAGAAAAGATCAAGAACAATGATTACCAGTCCATAGAAGAACTAAAGGTAACTCTAGTTACTTACCTCGTGTTGGAGAAATAGACTGAGCTGTGCTACAAAGTAACATATCTATCCAATTGAGAGTCAAACTTTTGGATCCTGTATGTACAAAATCCTGGCAGAAATCTGCATGTCTGGTATTCAGAATCTTTCTCAAGTTTATTTTAATACCTAAAATCTGTATTTTTTTGTCTTAGAAAACATCTTTGAGCTTGGTGATAAAAAACCTGACAAAATAAGCCATCTGCTGTCTTTTATTATTTTGTGGGTTTTGGTAAAATTTTGAATTTCATGCGTTCTACAAAATATTTTCTCAACCTTTAAAATGAAAAGATATTTGATTTTTAATTTCAGATCAGTGCAGGTAAAATTGATATATTTTTTAATTGAAGTATAGTTGATTAACAATATTGTATTAGTTTCAGGTGTACAGCAAAGTGCTTCAGTTATATATTTTTTCAGATTATTTTCCATTATAGGTTATTAACAAGATATTGAATAGTCAGTATTTTAATGGAAGTTGATTCAGAGTAGTTTCTTTTTCTATTTCTAGACATCTTCCTAATAGAGAATAAATTGGCTTGTCTAGAAATACTAAACAGAAGTTTAATTACATTTTCTTGGGGCTTCCCTGGTGGCGCAGTGGCTAAGAATCCGCCTGCCAGTTCAGGAGACATGGGTTCGAGCCCTGGTCCGGGAAGATCCCACGTGCCGCAGAGCAGCTAAGCCTGTGAGCCACAACTACTGAGCCTGTGCTCTAGACCCCACAAGCCACGACTACTGAGCCCGTGTGCCACAACTACTGAAACCTACACGCCTAGAGCCTGTGGTCCACAACAAGAGAAGCCACCGCAACAAAGAGTAGCCCCCGCTTGCCACAACTAGAGGGAGCCCGCGTGCAGCAATGAAGACCCAACGCAGCCAAAAATAAAAATAAGAAGTTTAATTACATTTTTCTAGTTTGATGCAAGTCAGTTGCTCCCTGCGTTCACTTCAGCTATACTTGTTTAGCATATTTTCTTCAACTTTAAGAAGAAAGAAATTTATAAATTACAAGTAAAGAACCTACAAGTTACCAGAACCTACAGGCTACCGAGATGATACATATGCCTAATGTTATAGTTGAAGTTTTTTCCATCTTTAAATAGCCTTGGTATATATGTTGGTTTCAGAATTACACTTTACATTTTAGTCATCCGAAGAAAAGGAACCATGTGTTTTCCTTTTTAATTTGCTCTGTACCAAACCATTACGAACTTAACTGGTTTAGATAATATCTATTGTATCTTTGTTTTTTCTGGTTGAACATTGTAGTGTTCACCTGACCTAAGGGCTAAACCCTCATCAGTTACAGAAGGAAAAAACTTGGTCTCTTTTTTTCATCCACATTGATCAGCTGAAATTTATAACACTAGCATTTAGTTCTGTCTTTACTATCAACTTGAACGTATAGATAATATTTCACTCTGAAAAACCTGAATTGTATTCTCTTGTATTCAAAGAAATGGAAACTTTTCTCAACTTTTCATCTGGTGAAAATTAGGTGAGAAGTGTTTATTTCAGCATATTTTGGACCTTATATATTGCTTAATGGAAAATTTTTCACAGTTTTTTTTCCTTTTTGTGAATAGTTTTCCTTGGATCTTTCCCTTATGATGACATGAGGGAGTAGGAGTATGCCCCCTAAGTGTTTTTGAGCAAATGGTCAAGATTTATCATAATTGAAGTGAACAAGTATTTTTAACTTTTTGGAGTTTCCTACATTACTACACTTTTTTCTCAGGAAAATTCAATAGCCCAATGTAGTATTTATTAGCTTATCCAGCTCATTAGGCTGTTCAAGGTTTTTTTTTATTATTACATGAAAAGTATGCAGAAAGGTCATTCAGCTTTATGAATGATGAAGTGCCATTACACAAAAGTCCATTAAAGCCTAGCACGTGGCAGTTAAGATTCATGGAATCTACAAATTGCCTTAACAGATCAGACCTGTAATCAGAATAGTCCAGTACTCTCTTGCCAGTTATAGACCAATGGTCATTTAGTGTAATAGTCATCTAGTGTCTCCCCTCATTTGCTTCTCCTACCCCCAAATAAATATTTAATAGTTCTTAATGGAATGGAAGCTTTTCAGAATATCTGTAACAAGGGTTCTTAACCTGGGGTCCTTTGGGTAGCCATGGATGAGCCTTTAGGGGGACCAGGAACCTTATATAAAATGACATGAAAATTTTGTGTTCACCTTTGTATTACATGTGTGTGCTTGAAGAGTGGATCCATAGCTTTCCTCAGATCCTTAGGGATCCAGGACCTAGCAAAATCCTAACTGATTAGAGACTTGGCCAAGAACTGAGGATCCACATATACTTCGTTTCATCTCCTTTAAATTTAATATCAAATTTATTGTGACCCTTGAACAGTCTTCTCATATGCTTTTAAATAATATTCAGTCTACCTATCTTCATTATATTAAGTGTTCTAAGCTGTCATCACTAATTATTAAATAATGGGGCTTGAATGTTTCGTTTTAAATTCGGAGGAGGAGTTTGGGGCCCAGATTATTTTTTGTTGGGTTTTTATCGTTTTAACTTAGTAAGACCTTGGCATAATCACTCTCACATTTATACAATGTGAAAATTACTTAACCATGAAAATATGCAGTGGGATTGAGTTCCCCAGCACATGTGCATACTTTGAAATTTAAACCAGAAGTACAGTTTTGATAATTTGCCTACTGCAGTTACATGTTGTAACTCTTTGAGGTTGTATGGTTTATTTCAGGTTGGCATGATTTTGCAACATTCTGCAAATTATGTTTAGCTTATAATAGTATCCAAACACTTAAAAGAAAATTAGTGTAAATGTTTTGCCATTTTTGCTCAGTTAATTTGAATCTGGTAGGAAATATTGTGATAATTTAACATCGTCCCAGTTTTCAGTCAAGATCTGAAGTAAAATATTTAACTCGTAACTGGAGAATTAAGATGTTTGTTTTAAAACTAAGAATATTTTTTAATTAAATGAAGTACACAATTAAAATTATTAAATATAAGATAGAAGTATTTTCTTCTAATTCTTTTTTTGTGCAATAAGATTGTACTGGAGAAACCCATTTTAAAATTTTATCTCAGGACCTAAAATTTATATAGTTACTATAGAATGTTTAAGAATTTGGAAGGGAATGTAGTAGGATATTTAAATTAATTTAGCAGTATTCGTTTTGTTAGTGCATTTTATTTTTTTAATTTTTTTTTAAGTTTAAGTTTTTATTGTTTCTTTCTTTTTTTTTTTTTTTTTTTTTTTTTTGACTGCATTGGGTCTTCGTTGCGCGCGGGCTTTCTCTAGTTGCGGTGAGCAAGGGCTACTCTTCATTGCCGTGTGCGGGCTTCTCATTGTGGTGGCTTCTCTTGTTGAGCAGCACGGGCTCTAGGTGTGTGGCCTTCAGTAGTTGTGGCTCGCAGGCTCTAGAGCGCAGGCTCAGTAGTTGCGGCGCACGGGCTTAGTTGCTCCGCGGCATTTGGGATCTTCCCGTACCAGGGCTTGAACCCGTGTCCCCTGCATTAGCAGGTGGATTCTTAACCACTGCGCCACCAGGGAAGCCCTGTTAGTGAATTTTAAAACTTAATAAATTGCTATTAATATTGCTTAGTAAACATTAAAAGGATGGGAGTGCATTTTGTTGGTTTGTTTTTGCTTTTTGTGGGTTTTTTTGGTGGTGGTGGTTGCTTTTTAATTTCTTAAAGACCTGCATGATTTCAAACAGGACAGGAGGGTACTTTGTTTCATTTTAATGTATTTCTCCCTAATATTTTCTCTGCAGGATAACTTCAAACTAATGTGTACTAATGCTATGATTTACAACAAACCAGAGACCATTTATTATAAAGCTGCAAAGAAGCTGTTGCACTCAGGGATGAAAATTCTGAGCCAGGTAAAGGAAATTCTTTGTCATAAATAATAATTATTACAAAAATCTATATCCCTTTGTTTTTTGGTTATAGTGATACAGATCCAGTACAGTACTGGTTTTATTTTATAGGCAGATGATATTAAAAGTGGGAAATATTAAATGAAAAAAAAATTTTAACATAGAAAAGAAAATTAAAGCAGGAAGATTCTCATTTGGAATTGACACAAATAAATATTGGCAGTCATTTGTAATTATTTACTTAAGAGGCTGTTGAGTTGCTATCCACCAGATAGACTTATATTGGCTGTGAAACAAACATCAACATGAATTCCAGGACAGGATAGATTACATGCATTATAAGACCTTTTAGAAGGAAAGCTCTCTATTTCCCTTTGTAGGGATGGAATCTAATGTTCTGGTGAAGCACAGGAACTCCTTCGAGTAGAAAGAAACAAAATACACAAATGAACAATAATTTGGAATTGTCTCAAAGCCACCTCCCCGCAGGAGCAGCCTTTCCTTTGAAGGATAAGAACTGGTGCACATAGTAAGGCATTTGACATGGGAGAAACGTGTGCAGAGACACAGACACATCATCATCATCATCAAGCTTCATGAGGGAGCTTAAACTGATAACTTATTCAAAACAGAGATACTGTAGATAGTGGCAGAAAGTGACGGGAGTCTCGTCTCAGAGCGATGGCTGATGAATGACCTTGAAGGGCAAATTGAGGTGATCATGTGCATCTGCTGTGAGAAGAGGAGAGCTCACAAGATAAATCGCGTCTTTTGAGGTTTTACTCACAACTCTGCATAGGACGGAAAATTAACTGAGACAAACCTGGCACCTTATCACAGCAGGTAGTCAGAAGACTGAGTTCTAGTTTTAGCTCTTTTCCACTAACTTGTGGACCTTGGCCCACCCTGGGCCCATTAACCACCCTGGGCCTCAGTGTTCTCATCTGTAGAGAAGAAGGTTTAACCTGAGATCTCAAAGATAATTGCTAGCGTTAACGTGCTCATTTTAGAAAGAGCTAGAATAAGGAGGAGATCAAGAACAACAAGATGTGAGAGGGATTTTGCAAAGAAGAAATGAGTGGGTATGAGGAGAAAGAAATTAGAATCAAGGGCTCAGGTTCAAATTCAAGGGAGTTAGAGGATAGTAGAAATGAGTCGTGTAGATGCACATGGTTTTCCAATTTTTATGGTGATCATTTGTATCACAGTTTTACATTTAAAGAATTGCCTTGATGCGCAGATGTCTTAGTGTCTGTGTGCTTGGCTCTGAAAGATTCTTGTATCCACTTAACTGAGGAAAGAAAAACATTTGGATTGATGTTCATTCTTGCACTCCTAATGTTTAGACAACATCAATTCCCACCCTTTCCTAGAGACTTGGGAAACTGTAATGTAAGCCAGTTACCCATCTTTGGCAAAATATGCAGAGGAAAGGGGAATATAAAATGTTTATCCCATTCTTTGCAGAAAAACTCAGAATCCAGAACCAAGCCATATTCCAGTTTTAAAAACCTGCAAATACTTGCTATTTTTGTATTTGAAGTAAAAGTGCACCCAACAAATGCAATGTTTAGTCACTCCAAAATATGTACATTGAATTTTTAGAATAAAGTTTAATTCACAAACATAACATATCCAAGTAAAATTTTCAACTTTGATCTACCACTGTTTTCTCATCTTTAAATAATGTAGTTAATATAACATGTAAACAACTCCAGTGTCTCTTGTATTTTATTGGGGATGGGATGGCTGGAAGCACAAAAAAAAAAAACCTTTCTTTTCCACTTTCCCTTTTCTCTCTCTGTTGTCTTCCCTTTTTTCAGATCTCTTCCTGTTGAGGAGCCCTACGCATCCTGTGTTGTAGCTTCCTGTTGACTGTTCTCTCCACCCTAGATGGGAGAGACCCTTACAGTAGTGATTTTTAAATGTTTAAATTTAGACCTTCTGAATTACTCTTTTAATAGCACATCTCCCAAGAGAGCCCAGTACACCCTTCTGTGAATGGTGTCTTTTCAAAGATAACTGTTTTTGAATTCAGTGTAAAGATTGTAGAGCAGTCATTCATTATTTTTTCAGTTACACACCAGTAGTGACTATTAGGTGACTATTAGTAGATGTGTTATTTTTATAAAAAGTGGACATATGCAGAATAATTCTTTTGATCTCCCAAATAAATACTAAATGCTGCATTATAGTATAAACAGTACCATTCGTAGCATAGTGGCTTTGGATCAGACTAACCAAGATTCAGGTCCTGGCTGTGTTATTGAGACTCTGTGTGATCTTAGGCAGGCCATGTAACCTTTCTCAGCCTTTTTCCCATCATGTAAAATGGCGTAACAGTAGTACTTACCTGATAAAATTATACCTGCTGTGTGAGTGAGCATTCAGTAGGTGTTAGCTGTTATTAATGGCAAAGAATCAAACCCTTTAGACATTTGTAAAATTGAGAATTAATAAACAGTATGCTGATTTGGAGACATTTTAGTGACCAAAAAAGACATTGCTTTCAAATTAAAATTAATTAAACTCAATTTTTTCCATGACTTGTGTTGAAATTTAGAAAATTTCTCTAATTGAGTTATTTTAATTATATGCATATTATGTTTTTCTAAAAATCTGAAAATGTTCTTAAATGTAGGTTCTACTTTATAAAATTCTAGAATGGAAATTAAAAGGTTACTGAGAACTTTGTGATCCAAGCCCATTCATTTAACCAGCATTTATTGAGTGCCTACTATGTGCCAACCTCCATTTCAGGTGCTAGAAATAGATGAGTAAGAAATGGCTTAAGTGACATGCACAAGGGGAAACACAAATGGCCAGTAAATGCACACAGAAAGAATCACACACTAATATTTTTTAAGTGTGTATTAAAATAAAACCTGTTTTTACAAATCAAATTAGTAATTTTTTTTAATGCTTCTAACCAGTTTGCCAGGGATTCAGAAAATTTCAAACACTGGTGAAACTTTCAAATACTATTAATTGTTACAGTTTTTCTAGAAAGCAGTTTGGTAGTAGACATCAGAAGCCTTAAAAATACTCATTCCCTTTGACTTAGTATTTTTACTCCTAGGATTCATTCTAAAGAGATAGAGATTCCTGGAGACTTTTATTTATAGTAGGAGAAACTTGGAAATAAGCTAAATGTCCAGTAAGGGTCATTAATTAAACCATGAGATGCACATGGGATGAAATACTATATAGTTGTTAAGAATATTTTATGATACAGAAGGGAGATACTTGCAATTTATTAACTGAAAAAACTTTACTTGTTACAAAATGTTCATCAAAATTCCAATATGCTAATATGTGTAATGCTTAGGAAAATACTAGAATGTTAACCCTGTTAACACTTTTCCTCTCTGGATAATAAATTAACAAGGTATTTATTTTCTCCTCTACCCGTATCTTTGTCTACCATAAAATATATTGCTTAAATAGTTTTAAGATTATTTTAAAATTATAGTCCAGTAAAAATAGCAGGGTTCATTTCTTGAGGCTCTCAGTCTGTACTGCTAATACAGCAGAGTACGATGAGGAAAGTCCCCATCGTGAGAGACAAGAGGCCTGGTCTTCGTCACTGGTTCTGTGACTTTAGGTGAGTCATTTAGCATTTCTGGGCTACACCGTTCTTATTTGAATGACCTCTGGTCCTTTCCAGTTCTAGTTTCTATTATTCCACAGAAGTCTTCCCTGCTGTTGCTGTGCAGCTTGAGGAGACTGCAGTCCATATTTTATCCAGTGACAACATTCAGAAATAAAAGGCAGAATAGTCACTGGGAACAAATCTTCCTCTTTAACATTTGTCCAGAAACCTCAAGTCCTTAACCACCATGAAAATTTCACAGCATATCAATGCAGTGGAAAATTCAGCACGTTTCACAAAACAGAAACAATACTTCTTTGGTTAGAACATTATGCACTCTGAAAAAGAAACTGTGCTAGCAGCCTTTTTATTCTCCTTCAGGCATGTTTTCACACAGAGAAAAATGCCAGCATCATCATTGATCATCCCAGGATACCAGAATGTAAGGGATCTTCACATGTTCACATGCTCTAGGTTTTAAATACCTGATGATTCTTAAATTTCAGAAGATAAAACCATTCTGTTAAATATAAAACTTTAACATCCTATTAAACTAAATTTTACTTTTTATTTTATTTTTTTTTTAGACCATACTTCATTCAGATTTCTTTTTCCTATTTTTTTTAATTTTATTTATTTATTTATGGCTTTGTTGGGTCTTCGTTTCTGTGCGAGGGCTTTCTCTAGTTGCGGCAAGTGGGGGCCAATCCTCATCGCGGTGCGCAGGCCTCTCATTATCGCGGCCTCTCTTGTTGCGGAGCACAGGCTCCAGACGCGCAGGCTCAGTAATTGTGGCTCACGGGGCTAGCTGCTCCGCGGCACGCGGGATCTTCCCAGACCAGGGCTCGAACCCATGTCCCCTGCATCGGCAGGCAGACTCCCAACCACTGCACCACCAGGGAAGCCCTAAATTTTACTTTTTAAATTTAGTACTGCAAAGAATACTCAGTATTTATTCACACTTTCTCTTCTGTGAACTTTCTGATGATGCAGCAAAGTTATAAAGCATTCTCTTACGTTGGAAATTATCTGCATTGAAGGAATAGACTTTATTGTCCTGGTTCCTAAATATTCTACTCTGTTGGTATGATTACATTTAATTGTTTTTCTTCCCTAGTTAATAACAGGATACGTGCAAACTCTTGTGGGGGAAAAAATGCATTACTTTCAAAATGAATGACAAACATTCAGTAAAAATATTCTTGAATATTTTTAGGAGAGAATTCAGAGCCTGAAGCAGAGCATAGACTTCATGGCAGACTTGCAAAAAAGTCGAAAGCAGAAAGATAGAACAGACACCTCGCAGAGTGGGGAGGACAGCGGCTGCTGGCCAAGAGAGAGGGAAGACTCTGGAGACACTGAGGCACGAGGCTTCAAGAGTCCCAATAAGGAAAATAAAAAGTAAAGAATCTTTGGAATATTAAGGTTAAGCTGTCTTTTGCACACCAGTATTGGGAGAAAATACTGATTGGGGGCCTGCCTTGGGTCCATGGTTGGTTGGGTTTTGTCCTGAAAGTCCATTTTGATGATTTGATACCCCTCTTCTCATGCAAAGCATGATATGGAATTGTCCAAACACAGTTCAGAAAATAGTTCTGAATGTCTATTCTGTATGAAAGTAGTTTGAAAACCAGTAAATTACCTTTAGAGACTCATATTGTCTGTGAGTTTATTTTAATAGAACTATTTGTTCAAGAAAAAAGTGTGTATTCATTATTTCATTCCACAAAGGAGTTGAGACCATACTTAAGCCTAAGCACAGTTAAGGCTACCTTCTAAACAGATGGGCTGTCACTGAGATGTGTGCATGTTTTCCACGCGGTGTCAGCTGGTAGGAGCAGTAATGGGCCACTGGTCCTACCGGGCAGCAGCTGGCACGGCCGGATGCAGTCATGTGTGTCCCGCTCACACCACTGCCTACTCGGATGCCCAGCACCTCGCTGTCAACTCTGGGAGAAGGGTTTAGTTAGCAGTGTGCGATTTCCGCTGTCATAACGCAAAGAAAGTAAACTTGTGACAAGTTTTTGTTACATTTCTAAGATTTATACATTTTAAATGTACGTTTACTTAAATTTTAAAAATTGGACTTGAAACAAATTGTGCGCCCCTCCCCTTTTAAAACGTATTTGAGGTGGACTTTCATTCCTGTGAATCTTCTACGAAAAAAGTTTAAAGCAAGTAACACTGGACACAAAAAGGGAGGGAACTAACCAACTACTTGGTTTGCCTTACTGTTGGTGTGTTATTAGGGCCCCTACCAGGTCATTAAGGAACAAAGCTTTCATTGGTGTCAGTAGCGCAAGTTTCTCCGCTTTAGTTGTATTCATATTTGGAATTACATTTTAATGTTTTCATCTTATCTTTTTTTTTTTTTTACTTAGTACTAATGTGTGTTTTCAGGAAAGACAAAGATGTACTTGAAGATAAATTTAAAAGCAATAACGTAGAAAGAGAGCAGGAGCAGATTGACCGCATTGTTAAGGAATCTGGAGGAAAGCTGACCAGGCGGCTTGTTAATAGTCAGGTGACCAAGCTTTTCCTTTCTTTTCATTACCTACTGATTCGGGTTGTCTGACACTTTCAGTTTTTAAGTTGTTTGTGTACTTCTAATCCATATCTGCCATAGAGTTCTTAAGGAGAACACTCACAAAAAGAAAAAGTAATAATATACTTGGATTTGTAAAGTACATAGTATTATCCTCTGTTACTGGATAAAGGGATTTGGGTTTGTTTGTTTTTTTTTAAGTGATGTTAATGTGTTCTAAAGTTGGAAAATGAACCACAGACTTAGAGCTTACAAAGAAAACATTTATGTACTGGTCTTCTCAAGCCATATTGTATAGCACGTTGGTTCTAAAACCAAATGAATTAATACGTGACTTTGAGCAAGTCACTCCCCTTCCCTGGCCTTTCAGTATCCTTTTTTTTTTTTTTTTTTTTTTTTTTTTTCCGTACGCGGGCCTCTCACTGTTGTGGCCTCTCCCGTTGCGGAGCACAGGCTCCGGACGCGCAGGCTCAGCGGCCATGGCTCACGGGCCCAGCCGCTCCGCGGCATATGGGATCCTCCCAGACCGGGGCACGAACCCGCATCCCCTGCATCGGCAGGCGGACTCTCAACCACTGCGCCACCAGGGAGGCCCCAGTATCCTTTTTTAATAGAGTGAACAGAACTCGGTGACCTTAAGGACCCACACAGCTCTTCAAAATTCTGAGATTTCTCTAACCTTCATTTCTTTAACCCATCAACACCTGTGTGCATGGAGACAGGTGTGAAAGTTGATATCTGAGTATAATGATGATCGCTACCTGTAATATTAGTTTGACTAAACTAAGGTAAGGTTTTCTGATGAGCAGCATATGTACATATGGTATATAAAACTGTTCATGCCATTTGAATACTTTGGGTCGTTGCAGTGTGAATTTGAAAGGAGAAAACCAGATGGAACAACAACATTGGGACTTCTCCATCCTGTGGATCCTGTTGTAGGAGGTAAGTTCACAGAATTAGACTGTGCATGAACTTTGAACTTGATGCTAATTTGGCAAAGAGCGGTAACCTGGGTTAACATTTTAAAGCAACAAGTCTGCATATTGATAAACCTAACTGTATCATCATCCATAAAGAACTTGGCTAGGCATCGTGTACTTCATGCTAACAGCTAGCCTAACTTTATTTCATCCCAAATAAGTACTACAGATCAAGTTTTCTTTAAAATATAAAGTGCCTGGAATATCATACCCACCATTAACAAAGCCAAAATATTAGGCAGTCATTTCTAGCCCTGGTTTTAAGAGACTCTCGTATAAAGGCTCAGTTATTTCTTGAAGTATCTCAAAACCCTCAGACTATGGCATAATAAATTTAACTTGACTTTTTAATTTCAGGGAATAAAATGAATATATATGCCATGTAATACCTTAATGGGAATGGAATAATATATAGTTAATGACATACCTTTCACTGTGGTTGATAGAAAGTTTATAAAGGTTGGGAATCACTGTTTTAGAAACTCAAGTCATACTTATATTTTCTCAAATGATATTTTAATGGAAATAGTGTAGGGAATATTTTAAACCTTGATGTAAGAATGGGAAATTTATGTCGTTCATCTGAGGGGGAGAAATCATGTGATAAGCATGAGAATATTTTATAAATATCTGTTTTCATACTACCATTAGGAGAGAGTTAATTGGAGATACAAAAATGAATAATGACAAAATTCCTGCACTTCAGGAAATAGTCTCCATTATGTATTGTTTGCCATGAGCAAGACACTGTCTTAGGAGCTTGAGGTGGAGCTAGGTGTAAAAAGGGAGCAAAACAGGAAGAGACAAGTAAGTCCCTCTTACGTTCTGTGGAGTGGGGAAAGGAGGACACAAACAAAAAGAATCATGTAGAGAGATGGCAACTTGTCCACCACGAATCAGTACATCAGAGAACAGAGCAGCAGCGTAGTAACAGGATATATCTACCTAGTGTCTGGGGGTCAGAGAGGGCTTCCTTCAGAGATGTTCAGGTTGATCCCGAAATGGTGAGGAAGGGATTGGGGAATAACAGGTGAAAAAAAACACCTTGAAGCAGAGAAGAGCTTGATGCATTTGATGCAAGCCTGTCAATGTTCTCTTTGAGCATTGCATTCCACTCTTGAAACGCTGAAGGAGAACATTAATAGCCTCCTTTACTTAGAAGAAAGGGAACTGGTGCTATGTTTTCAAAACAAAACTCATTTTTTACTTTTATATGAACTTTTCATAAGAATTTTTTAGGGTCTTGGGTCAAAGAAAATGCCACAGGGGAGAAAAATAAAAAAGAAAATGCCACAGGATTGAGGGCATTGCTCTCTCTAGTATAGCCGTGATGAAAATTTGTTGATGCAACTAAGTTGATTTAGGTCACACCTTAAGATCTGCCCCTTTCTTTGTACCTGGGGTCTGGTCTCTGCTCTTGGTCTGGTTTTCTGGATTTCCTACTTCTGTAGGCATTATCCACTGTGGCCAGCGCTGACCTGACTCCTCACACAGCAGCTCCCCCAGGAGGCCAGTACTGGTTTAAGGCAGAAGATGCCCCTGTCTCGGCTCCATCCTCCTGGTTGGTGGCACTAGTACCAGTTGGGACGCCCAATTCCAGAAGATCTGATTTAGGCGTTTGAAGTTTCTCACAAGTGCTGTTATTTTATCACACTGATCACGTGGCAGTAGACTCTCTTCCAGGGCGGTCATGCTACAAAAAGCATCTTACCTCTTCTTCAAGAGAAGATGTCCTTTCTGTTGGATTTCGTTAGAGACCGCGTTTTCTCCTGATACCATCCTTCTCAGTTCTTATGCTTGTATCACAGATTGCTAGCATCATTACAGGGGTTCGTTCCTGGTTTACAGACATCACATCTTCAAAGGCTATTCTTCCCTGCAGTGCAAATCTGCCTCAGATTAATTCAGATTAACTTATCCTGAATATATTATGAGTTCTTGTCTTTAATCATGTATTTTCCCTTAGTCTTTTACTTGACCTTTTCTACTGGTTTACTTCCATCATCTTAACATTAAAAGATCTGACCTTCAGGACTTCCCTGGCTGTCCAGTGGTTAAGACTACACGCTCCCAATGTAAGGGGCGCAGGTTTGATCCCTGGTGGGGGAACTAAGATCCCACATGCTGCAGGGTGCGGCCAAAAGAAAAAATTTTTTTAAGTTCATGTTTAAAAAACTTTAAACATGTTTTTTAAAGTGAAGTGCAACATGATTATAAAGAATTCCAGGATGCAGTAGAGTATAATGAAAAGGACCAGATTTTGGTCCCGCATACATTCCTGCCTTTCTAAGCTCAGATTTTCTTATGTTAAAAATGGGTAGAGCAAGGGCTGCTCAGAGTCACGTGGATGGCATGAAGCAGTGTGCGCACAGACGCTGAGTGAGAGCACCATCTGGATCACTGCCACATGAGCTGCCTCCACCGTGCTCACTCTTATGTTTTAGAACCAGGCTACTGCCCTGTGAGACTGGGAATGACAACTGGAAGACTTCAGTCTGGAGTGAATACTTTGCAGGGGTTCAAAGAAGATAAAAGGAACAAGGTAACTCCAGGTAAGGCTCCCACATGGTAGTCAAGTTTTTTCTCTTCTCTCTTTCTCAAGGAGCTGGGGAAAAGAAGCACTCTCTTTATGGTATTTTTGCAACATTAATTAGCTATTTTATTAAGAAGAAACTGAAAAATCAGTATTTTTTTCTATATTTATTTATTTTTGGCTGCGTTGGGTCTTTGTTGCTGTGCGTGGGCTTTCTCTAGTTGTAGCGAGCGGGGGCTACTCTTTGTTGTGGTGCGTGGGCTTCTCATTGCGGTGGCTTCTCTTGTTGCGGAGCACGGGCTCTAGGCGCGCGGGCTTCAGTAGTTGTGGCATGTGGGCTCAGTAGTTGTGGCTTGCAGACTCTAGAGCACAGGCTCAGTAGTTCTGGCACACGGGCTTAGTTGCTCCGCAGCATGTGAGATCTTCCCGGACCAGGGCTCAAACCCATGTCCCCTGCATTGGCAGGTGGATTCTTAACCACTGTGCCACCAGGGAAGCCCCTGAAAAATCAGTATTAGTATTCAAAATGAGTTTTGTTATTTCTTTTTTTTTCCTCTCCCCTTTGTGAGCAAAGATTCACCTGAGTTGTGACTTCACAAATACATGTTTTGGAGAAAATGTTTACCCTAGATTTGTATGCCAGTCAATGAAGTAGCAAAGTTAGAAGGGAATAATCTTTAATAAACAAAAAAATAGATTGACATACAAGTTAAAGAATGGTATTGTGGTTTTGTGTGTGTGTGTGTGTGTGTGTTTTTATCAACAGTGTTATACTTGAATTATGGACCCTACAGTTCTTATGCACCACATTATGACTCCACATTTGCAAATATCAGCAAGGATGATTCTGATTTAATCTATTCAACCTATGGGGAAGACTCTGACCTCCCGAGTGATTTCAGGTGAGTCACCAGTTCATCAGTATTCTGTTTGCTACATTGTCCTAAAATACTGATATACATAAGTGATCTACCGATAGACTTCGAGTTATTCAAATGGTAGAAAATGTGTTCAGTAATTCTTTTAATTGACAGTAATTAAATAGACCCTTAGTTATCATCGTTCTTTAATAGAGACTATATATTTTAAAGAAAGAATGTATCTCCCTAATATTTTCTGATGTTGGCATCTTTAGTATTTTAATTCTTAGAAAAATATCTTTTTTAAAATGCTGTGTACCTCCACTTACTAAAATTCAGGAGCTTGTTGCTTCAAAATGTTGACGTGCCACCTGCTTTACTGTAACAGTTTTGTGTGTCAGTGAGTTCCAAATTTGATCAGTTTGGGAAGCCACAACCCATTTTCCCCAAGATAAGAGGTAGGACATGATTCGATTCCTAAGGCAACCCACATCCAAGCCTGTTTGACCCATCACATACCAGTAGACCATTGCAGTTACACTCAACTATCCCTTATTAATTGTTTCTGTGGGAAGATGATTTTGTGTTCTTATTTAGGATGTTGGGTACTTTGCATCCCATCAACATAATGAAATGTCCTGATTTACTGGGATTCTGACTTGGGGTGGGACACTGAGCTTGGGTTATTCCTCCATGGCCCTGGCACTTTGTTAACTTTCGTTATATGTAAGAATTTAACCCAATAGATTAACCAGTCTCCTGGTGTTCTGACAAACGGGGGATTGTTCACTTTTATATATGTATGGTGGTAGTGGTGGCAGTGTTTTTATAAGGCAGGGGTCCTTAGTCAGTGACTGTGGTTTAAGATCAAGCCATTTGTATATCCTTTAGACCTCTTCTCACCAGCTTGAATAAATTCTTTCTGGATTATTCATCCATGCATTCCACATACAGGCATTGCAGGTGCCTTATTTTCCAGGCATTCTTCTAGATACTGGGGATTCCCCTGGGAAACAGTGCTGACAAAGACCCATGCCCTCCTGTTAGGTGGTAACAGGTGTTTTGAAGAAAAGTAAAGAAGTAAAGGAAGATCGAGAGTGCTAGGATTGGGAGAGGGGCGCTGTTTTAAATAGGGTAGTCAAGGAAGGCTTTGCTAAGTGAACATTGAGCAAAACTGAAGGCAGTGAAGAAGCAAACGTTGCTGCCATCTGAAAGAAGAACGTTCCAGCCAGTGGAATAGCTGTGCGAACGCCCTGAGGTAGGAACCTGCCTGACACATTTAGAGACCAATAAGAGCAGTAAGGGACAGGAGAGTAGGGGAAATAACTGGTGGGAGTAGATCTTTGTGAGGACTTGGCGTTTTATTCTGAGTGAGATGGGAAACTATTGGTGGCTCTTGAGCAGAGTAGTGACCAAGGCTGGCTTGTAATTTTAAAAGGGTCACTATGGCCGCTCTGTGGAAGACAGATTGCAGGCGGCAAGGGAAGAAGCAGAGGAACTGCTGTCATAATCCAGAGGAGACCTGGGCCGCGGGAGTGGTGGCTGAGGTGCCGAGAAGGGGTCAGTAGTCAGCCAGTAGGAGTTCTTGACTCACTGAAGTGGGGTGTGAGAGAGCACAGTCAAGGAGGACTCCAGGGTTGTAGACCAGGCCTAAAAGGGTGACATTGCTGTTTACTGAGAAGGGGAAGAGTTGAGAAGGACTACTTCGGGAGGAAGATCCAGCGACTCAAGTTTGGACATTTTGAGCCTATTAGACCTCCAAATGGAGCTGTCCAAAGAGTGTGGTCCAAACTGGAAGTGTGACTTTTAGAGTCTTTTAGTATATGTGAGAGTCCCGAGGTGAATACGATCACCTTAGGGAAGAAGTGAAGAGAAGAAGCAAAGAATTCCACAGACTGAGCCCTGATCCCCTCCATCACTGAGGTCTTGTTTTTCTTTGAAGTTTTCCCCAGGAGCATTTCCTTTTCATGGTGTTCTTGGTATTGTTTAATTCTTTCATGATGATAACTTGATCACTGGTAAATATGTAAATACAGTGTTGTGTCTAGATGGAAAGTTTCACATCATGGGGTATAAATTAAGGGCGTCTAATGAAACAGTTGGCTATGATAGGAAGATTACGCCAGTGGAGATGAATTGTATGCAAGTGACTTTCCCAACACACTCTCTTTCAGCATCCATGAGTTTTTGGCCACATGCCAAGATTATCCATATGTTATGGCAGATAGTTTACTGGATGTTTTAACAAAAGGAGGACATTCTAGAACCCTGCAGGAGTTGGAGATGGTAAGAATGCTGCTAAAGAAACAGTGAGTTATCATTGGCCCTCAGGTGTTAGTCATCAGTGTTATGAAACCATGGGATTAACCAGTGTGACAGCTGAACTCCATTCCGCTGAAAAGACAGCCCAGCCCGGGTGGAGATCATGGGTGGAGGACAATGAACGGAAACAAGTAACTCGGCTACCAGGATCTGTGAGGGCCAGATGATTGTCATTATCTCCTCATCTTGGAAATGTAGGAATCAAAAATGGGGGTTATAACTCAGAAGTCAGCTCGTGTTATGTACCCTAACAAAAAAAGGAAGTCTTGCTCACTGGTTTGACATTAAGTTGACTAAGATGATAGGGAATGTCCTTTTCCTTATTATATAGTAATACAGTGGTGGGGCCTCAAGTAAAAAAGTAAAAAGCTTCCTCATTGCTGTATTTTATTAACACTTGTAAACTAGCTCCAGTTCAGTTGGACATAGTTCATAATCTGGGATAATTCAGAGACTTGGCTCAAAGATTAAAACCAGAAAGTCAGTGTTGAGGAGAGTTGGTCTCCTGCATGTCCTTGTCACCATAGTTAGAGGAACCCTGTATCTCCTGGGGGTCCTAACTCTTCCTGGTGGCTGTGACTGTAGTTGCCTTGTCCTCTGCCCTCGCTGTACCTGTGGCTGCTGGTCCTTGGGTGACCTGTCAGCAAAGCTGAGTCAGCACCTGAAGTTCAGTGAGAACTGCTGTACAGTCATATCTTAGCACATAAAGTGCTTTCTTCACATGACCTAAAAATACTCAGCTTTACATCAATTCAAAAATATGTTCACTGTACCCTTCCCAGCAGTTAACCTGAATTAATTAAAAGTCTTGAACTAAAATTGCATGTCTTTCATTTTGTTGATATGGCAATATATTTCAAATTTAAAGTTCCTCTGCCCTTTGATCCAGCAGCTCCTCTTAGAATTTATACTAGCAAATTAAGATAGAAGTTATATATAAGCGATACAGTGTTAATAATTTTTTAAAATTGGGAATCAGTTAAATAAATCACAGTATACCTTTCAAGAAAAGATAACAGATCATGATTGATTTTTGTGCATGATACATGTATTATTTATATACACAGTATCTCTGAAGACTAGGATTATGGGAAGTTTTCACGTTCTCTGTAGCATTTGAATATTTTACATTCTCTGCTGTCTGCAAGTATTGCCTCTTTTCATGCAGAATACACCCTGGAGTACTCCTGTCTTCTCTTTGTCAGAGATTTCAACCACCTATTGCTGAAAATAAGACTCCATTTATTTAGGTCCTTGTATGCTATTTACCAAGTATCCTCTTAAACATGTATGTTGCTTCTTGATTGGTCATAGAACTATCAGTCTTAAAGTCACCGGTAATATGTACTCTGAACTCACAAAATACTCTCAAAATGCTAGTAATTATATCTAATTCATTTTTGGTTTAAAAAATTGTATTTTGATAATCCATATTCTTATTCCTTTTATCTTGCCGTGAAACTCTTGATGTTTTTCTGTTTTCCTTGATATTTGCCTTTTTATATATCTTTTAATAAAGTGTTTTTCTTTATCCTTATAGTCATCTCCTGAAGATGAAGGCCAAACTAGGATACTTGACACAGCAAAAGAAATGGAGGTGATTATATGTTTTACTCTTTATAAGAAATATTTAAATGGCAAATAAGCTAAAAAGCCTAAATGATAAAGCTTTTATCTTAAAAGAAAAATATTTATTGAGTGTCTCCTGAGATCAAAGAACTTTTTTTGCCTGTGGGGAATGTAGTAGCAGCGAGTGCAGTAGATAAGCACGCACGTAAACAAGGGAGCCAAAGCCAATCACCGTACAGAGTAAATGTACATGTTGTGGGAACGCAGGTTGGGGGAACCAGCTGCTTTGGACAGCTGAGGAGATCCTCGCAGAGGGACTTCCGGATGAACTGGGTCTAGGGGGATGAACAGGGCTCCCGCAGCACAGAGCCAGGTGTGTGATGTGGGTAGAACTTCACGTGTAATGACCTGAATAGATCCGAGCAGGCAAGGCACGTGTGCAGAGCACCCGGAAGGTGAGTGACCTCAGGGCACCTGGAGAGAGGAGGACGGGTCCTATACGCAGTGCTTAAGAAGTGGAGAGTTTACTTTAGAAGTCAGCCTGCTGTGATCAAATGTGGAGGCGAAAGGGGCTGGAGGGAGGGGACCAGTGTAAACCTATAGGACTTAGATAACAATACAATGGAAGAGAATGAAGATGTACAATAAAGAGAAATACAGTAGAACTAAAATTGACAGGACCTGCACGAGGTAGATATCAGTATTGTTAGCTCATATTGGACATACAGGAAAAGGAGCACACCTTTGGCAGGGAAAGAAATTTCACTTGGTTTCAGGGCTGGTGAGTGTGATTTGAGACATCAGTGGAGGTGTGGATCTGGAAGTCATTGGTGTCAAAGTAGAATTATTGTAGGTATTAGGTGACTGAGATTGTCCAGGCAGAACACATAGGCTGGGAAAAGGCCAAAGAACAGAACCTTGGAGAGACCAGTAGTTAAGGTTGGAAAACCATGGAAGACTGATGCAGGAAAGAGTCCAGCAATGTCAGTTGCTGCACAGAAGCCCAGTAAGAGGAGACCAGCAGGTGTCATTTGTAACCTTAATCAGAGTAATTTCAATAAAATGGTGGGGACAAGATAAAGGTACCGTGAGTTAAATGACTGGAGGAAAACTGAAGAAAAATTGAAGAATTGAAAAATTGAAGATCAGAGAGACGTAAGCTCTTTGAAGGGAAAGAAAATTTGATGATGTGAGATCAAGTAAAGACAGATGCAAATGTAGATGGTAGTGTAGATGGTACTGACAAATCATGTCATTTTCCAAGAAGGAGGAGCCAAGCAAGGTCATGTACTTGGTGAGCGGGCAAGAATGAAAGAAAACTTCAGAATGGGAAAGAAAGCTGGGTAAGAAGTTTATTGAATAGAGCTGTAAGGGCCCAGCCAAAATGGCAAACCATAAGTGTCAATATGTACTGATACGGTTTTCTCCGCCACACACTTTTAGCCCGTATGTCGGTAGAAAAATAGGAGGTTCAGACTGTCCGAGCTCAGAGTGCAGTACCAAAGTATAAAAGGAACCATTGGGCTTCCCTGGTGGCGCAGTGGTTGAGAGTCCGTCTGCCGATGCAGGGGACACGGGTTCATGCCCCAGTCTGGGAAGATCCCACATGCCGCGGAGCTGCTGGGCCCGTGAGCCATGGCTGCTAAGCCTGCGCATCCGGAGCCTGTGCTCCGCAACGGGAGAGGCCACAGCAGTGAGAAGCCCGCGTACCGCAAAAAAAAAAAAAAAAAAGGAACCATTAACTTTTGTTTACTCATCGTCAGGATTGATCTGTTCCTAAAAAGCAGTGTTGGGATTATGGAAAACTCCAAGTCTTGTGATTCCAAAAATAAAACTCCACACCTTTTTAGGATTTTGTTTCTCCCATGCAATACTACAGCCTGGCTTTGGGTCCTGGAGGAGACCCAGGAAGTATCTTATGTTCAAGATCTACCACAGGGGAGTGCACGTGTATAGACTGAAACACCGCCTGTGAACCTCAGAAACTGCAGCCTTGTCACAGTCACCAAAAGCGCTTCACAGTGTCAGGAGTAACGAGGCTTTTATCTTTAGAGTGGCGATGAAACAAGTGATGCCGATTGTGTAAGACACACCATTCCATTACCAAGAAGTGTGATTTATGGACACTTTTGCCAGGATTGGGGAATGGCATTTTAAAGGTTTTTATAGGCATCAGAATTATAACTCTAAATAGGTGAAATAGGTTGGCTTACAAACACAAGCCATCTTCTTAGTTTCTCATTCTAGCACTGTCAGGGCTTAGCAAGCTCAACTAACCTTTTTTCTTGAAGCAGATTACAGAAATCGAACCAACAGGGCACTTGGACTCCACTAATCAAGACAGGCTTACAGCACTGAAAGCGGTAGCGAACGTTGGAGCCCCGGCTGAAGTCTTTGACTCGGAAGGTAAGTGTCTCCAGAGGGCTTGAAGGAAGTACGTCACGACACAGGCAGTCAAGATGGAATGTCACAGTAACACAGAGGAACATAGCCATGCACTACAGGAACATCTTGACTGGCCATGCTTCACTGGCACAGTAAAGCGTGTCTGTGGTGTTGATTTCATTTGAGGGGGATGACTCTTTTGAGGAGAGACTAACCAATAAATAGCAAAACCCCAGAGCATAGTACTCAATGTATTGCATAAGATCAAATACAAGTATGTCCATGTTGTCCTTAGTAAGTTATTTTTCTTACCACACAGAAGCTGAAGTGTTCCAGAGGAAACTTGATGAGACCACCAAACTGCTCAGAGAGCTCCAGGAAGCCCAGAATGAGCGTTTGAGCACCAGACCCCCTCCCAACATGATCTGTCTCTTGGGTCCCTCATACAGAGAAATGCATCTTGGTATGTTGTACCTCTGGTAGGAGAATAAGGGTGCTTAAAGGGAAATTTTCTGAGTAGTGATACCACGATAAAGTAACACTGAAGTGAATACCATGGACAGTTTATTTGTTTCCACTTATATATTTATTGGGCTTTTTTTTTTTTTTTAAGTTATCTAAAGGAACCACATTTCAGTACCTTGAACTGTCTTTATGTTGATTTTTCTTTCCAGCTGAACAAGTGACCAATAACCTTAAAGAACTTGCACAGCAAGTAACTCCGGGTGATATTGTAAGCATGTATGGAGTCCGAAAAGCAATGGGGATTTCCATCCCCTCCCTGGTGGTTGAAAACAACTTTGTAGATTTAACAGAAGGTACGTGCCCTGTGTCTCCGGGAGAGTGGAGGGCTAAGTGTGAGTAAAAGTAAACATTGGTCTTCCCCCTCCAAGTAACATCCGAAAGGTTTTGTCTCTGCTGTTAACATATAAACTATTTAGTTTTCTTTCCATCTTGTCTAAGGAATAAAGATTTCACACATTTGCCAAAAAAAGCCACAGTGATGCACCTAGTTTTTAACCTTGAACATAGTAAAGAAGGGCTGTCAACACTCTTTTACCTTCACATACCTTTTTTAATTAAAAGGAAAAAAGTACTGAATGAAGCGGGTTTTTTTCTTCCAGATTTTGAAGAACCTAAAAAGGCTGATGTTACTGAGTGTGGACCTGATGAGATTTGAAGCTAACTGGTATTTGATTATATGTTATGTATATATTTTTTTCATTCTTAACTTGGAAATGCTTTTTCAGAAGATATTAAATATTTGTAAATTGTGTTTTTAATTAAACTTTGGAACAATTAATTTTAATGTTCCAGAGATTGGACTGCTGTTAGGTAATAAAGCTGAGCCTGGGACTGTGAGCTGTATTGTGCATATCAGCTAAGTACCCTTTCACCTTTCCCTGGGGCTAAATCTGAGGATGAAATGATACAGAAAAGCTCAAAAAATAAAACAGCCTTTTTATGACCATCCATTAAAAGAAGTTCCCCAAATAACTGAAATCCCTCATTTTTCCACATTTGCCATACTTCTCATTAAGGAAATTATAACCAAACGGTTCCTGACTTACCAGATTTCACCTTGATGATTTATTCAAACAGTGGCCTTGTGAGGAATGAATGATTTTGACCTGTTGCCATACTGAGCAGAAAGTGGGTGGGAGTGGACCTGGGCAAAGTTCTTGCAGAGCAGTGAGAGTGCTGCTTCCTTACGTTTCACAGGCAGGACCATGACTGAGAAACTCTTTAAAATCCCCATCCAATGAGATTTTCCATTGCTATACCATGA
Source organism: Mesoplodon mirus (assembly GCF_964341445.2). NCBI lineage: Eukaryota > Metazoa > Chordata > Mammalia > Artiodactyla > Ziphiidae > Mesoplodon > Mesoplodon mirus. The sequence continues at coordinate 33,957,115 of NC_138995.1, forward strand.
AAACAAATACACTTAAAATAACTTTAGAATTTACTAGTGTGTCCCCTGTATACCTGTTGGGAATGATGTCCTTATGTAGAAGGATTAGGGGCTTCCCACCACCACAAAAACAAAACAAAACAAAACATATCAGCAGTTTCATAGCACTAACTTGTCTAGTGTTCCTTTTTGGTTTGTTTTTGCCATTTGTCAGAGGTTTATTTGGAACTACAGTAAAAGGCTAAGCCAAATAAGATAAACTAAATCATCCATGAATACATAAGGAAATCACCAAGCTTAAAGGAAAGTTTACTTTTCTATTTACTGTTTCTAACAGGGCACCTATGCCTCTGCCGTGCCCCCTAAACTAATACTCATCTACTTTTACCTGAAATGCAAAGGTCAAGTGCCCGCCCGAGCCATCTGATTACTTAAGTACGAGACGATGATGTGGTCCTCTTCTATAACCAGGCACTAGACTGTAGCCTAGTTCAGTGAACAAATTAAGCTTAAGACCCTACTCAGACTGCATGGAGCCCTTCTGTAAAACATCCAGGCAGGAAGCTGTTTTATTATTTTCTTGACTTTGAAAACTAACACTTAACAAGTAGGGTGAAGGAGAATTGAATCTCTCAAGAGAGTTAAGATGACCTAATCTTTCAAAAACATACTTGAAATCATATGCCAAGAGAATTAAAGAATCAGTTCAAATATGTATTTATCAAGTCTTTTTAGAGTTTGTCTCTCAAATATAATTCAGGCAGTAACCGACTCAAACTTTAGATCTACTTAGCTAATAAGGTAAGTTCCCAAAGACCAAGAAAACATTTAAATTCAAAACACCTTAGGAATCAGGCTCCCTGACTTCAGACTATACTACAAAGCTACAGTAATCAAGACAGTATGGTACTGGCACAAAAACAGAAATATAGATCAGTGGGAGCTTGGAACAGGATAGAAAGCCCAGAGATAAACCCATGCACATATGGTCACCTTATCTTTGATAAAGGAGGCAAGAATATACAACGGCGAAAAGACAGCCTCTTCAATAAGTGGTGCTAGGAAAACTGGACAGGTACATGTAAACGTATGAAATCAGAACACTCCCTAACACCATACACAAAAATAAGCCAAAATGGATTAAAGACCTAAATGTAAGGCCAGAAACTATCAAACTCTTAGAGGAAAACATAGGCAGAACACTCCATGACATAAATCACAGCAAGATCCTTTTTGACCCACCTTCTAGAGAAAGGGAACTAAAAACAAAAATCAACAAATGGGACCTAATGAAACTTAAAAGCTTTTGCACAGCAAAGGAAACCATAAACAAGACCAAAAGACAACCCTCAAAAGAAGCAATTGACAAAGGATTAATCTCCAAAATTTACAAGCAGCTTATGCAGCTCAATAACAAAAAACAAACAACCCAATCCAAAAATGGGCAGAAGACCTAAATAGACATTTCTCCAAAGAAGATATACAGGTTGCCAACAAACACATGAAAGAATGCTCAACATCATTAATCATTAGAGAAATGCAAATCAAAACTACAATGAGATATCATCTCACACTGGTCAGAATGGCCATCATCAAAAAAATCTAGAAATGGGGCTGCCCTGGTGGCACAGTGGTTGAGAGTCCGCCTGCTGGTGCAGGGGACATGGGTTTATGCCCCCCGTCTGGGAGGATCCTGCGTGCCGTGGAGCGGCTGGGCCCGTGAGCCGTGGCCACTGGGCCTGCGCATCCGGAGCCTGTGCTCCGCAACAGGAGAGGCCACAGCAGTGAGAAATCTAGAAACAATAAATGCTGGAGAGGGTATGGAGAAAAGGGAACACTCACGCACTGCTGGTGGGAATGTAAATTGATACAGCCACTAAGGAGAACAGTATGGAGATTCCTTAAAAAACTAAAAGTAGAATTACCATATGACCCAGCAATCCCACTACTGGGCATACACCCTGAGAAAACCATAATTCAAAAAGAGTCATGTACCAAAATATTCACTGCAGTTCTATTTACAATAGCCGGGACGTGGAAGCAACCTAAGTGTCCATCCAACAGATGAATGGATAAAGAAGATGTGGCACATATATACACTGGAATATTACTCAGCCATAAAAGGAAAGGAAATTGAGTTACTTGCAGTGAGGTGGATGGACCTAGAGTCTGTCATACAGAGTGAAGTAAGTCAGAAAGACAAATACCGTATGCTAACACATGTATGGAATCTAAGAAGAAAAAAAGTCATGAAGAACCTAGGGGTAAGACGGGAATAAAGACACAGACCTACTAGAGAATGGACTTGAGGATATGGGGAGGGGGAAGGGGAAGCTGTGACAAAGCGAGAGAGTGGCATGGACATGTACACACCACCAAACGTAAACTAGATAGCTAGTGGGAAGCAGCCGCATAGCATAGGGAGATCAGCTCGGTGCTTTGTGACCACCTAGAGGGGTGGGATAGGGAGGGTGGGAGGGAGGGAGACGCAAGAGGGAAGAGATATGGGAAATGTATATGTATAACTGATTCACTTTGTTATAAAGCAGAAACTAACACACCATTGTAAAGCAGTTACACTCCAATAAAGATGTTTAAAAAAAAAACCGACAAATGAAAAAAAAAAAACCTTAGGACATCAGGTTTTCCAAATTGCTAATTTAATCTATGAAAAGCTAAACAAAGGAGAAACACTGGTGCTTTATAAAAATGAAATTATAACATTTTGAAACAAATGTTACAGGTCTATAAATATTCAGTATATAGAATAACCCCTAGTCATTTGCATGTACTTTCTCAATGCATATTTCTGTACATATACACAATGTATACAGTGGTTAATGATCTTGTCTGTTAGGAAATTTTCTTAATAAGTAAACCAGAAAACTTCAGGTGAGATTTTTCACTAGCATCAGTGAGGCCACCTCAGTAGAAATTTGAAGCAGGTCCCTGACCCATAGAGAAGGTCAGTGTTAGGAAAGATACTTGTCATAAAGCAAAATGACACCTGTGAAGAAATGACTTGGTAATTGGAAAACAAATTTTTGAAAAATAACTAAGTGATTTTTATGGTCAGTTATACACTATGATCTATCTGATCATCAAAAACTCAAAACTTAGGGGCTTCCCTGGTGGCGCAGTGGTTGAGAGTCCGCCTGCTGATGCAGGGGACGCAGGTTTGTGCCCCGGGCCGGGAAGATCCCACACGCCGCGGAGCAACTAAGCCCGTGAGCCATGGCCGCTGAGCCTGCGCGTCCGGAGCCTGTTGCTCCACAACGGGAGAGGCCACAACAGTGAGAGGCCCGCGTACCGCAAAAAAACCCTCAAAACTTAGTATTCTTATCTGAGCACAGTGAAAGAAAAATACACGATGAATGGTAACCAATTATTTTTTAAAACTCCCAACTGGGATTTCTTTGCTGGAGGAAAAAAGTAATTTGCATATTGCAAGCAGAAGTATGTCCACCTCAGAGAGGCCCAGCACACTGATGTGTGTCTACACCATATCAGTGACAGAACCTTCCTGACTTCCCAGGAGAGCCCTGTTGAGCAGCCCTGGTCACTCCTGATTTTAAGGGTATAGATTTCAGCATAGTACTTAGATGAAGAATTGGTGTGTAAAAAAGACAATTTAAGTACGGCTTATTTCCCTTACCAGCGTTTTCACAATGAAATTCCTTTAGGCCAGCAAGTTCTTGTGATTTATTCCTACCTATTCCAGTTTCATGCAGAGCATCAGAGCTGCCACTAGCCCACCCAGCCCCCAACAAGACACAGCACCAGCAGGCAGCAGCTTTGGCTTCAGTCCCCTCCCTGCCCGTGGCTGGGGTGCCAGCTCACCCACAGCCCTCCATCCCAGGCAGACCTGGCTGCTTAGTCACCTGTCTGCAACGTGTAATCTTTTGAAGCCTCACGTACGCAAGAGTTTCTGTATAATTTCAGGGGCATTCATGGATGACTTCTGGCTAAGAATTCCTGCTAGGTAGTGAAATTCAGCTGTATTTATTAGAAACCCCGGGGATACTGTGGTTATGAGGCAATGACGTCAGTTCAGAAAAAGGAATGGGCAGTTTGGTTATTATTTCTCACCTTGAAACAACATAGGTAGACTTCTTTCCATTCTTTTAGAGCTAAAGTACTGTCAGACACCACCTCACAGACCTGGCTTTTTCACTTGCCTTGATTCATTCAGTTCAGAACAAGAACATCTGAGCACCTGTGAGAGGGCGGGCTTCCCAGATACAGGAACCTCTACGCATGCTGATGCTGAGTAGATCCTCTTAGTTTTGAAGCTCTTCAAAGCTAGCTATGAGGACTGAAGGAAAGGAAAGAACTACAGGCCGTCCAACTTCTCTCCACACAGACTCCATTCCTCTCCAGTATAAAGCTAAGACAGAGTTGAAGGTTGCAGCGGGTGCTCAAAAACGCATGAGGAGCCAAGGAACGGCTAAGAGCTTATACCTTATTTTCTAGGCTTTTCTCTTATTAAACCTCATCTCAAAATTCTGGCTTCAAAGTTGTTTGATTCAAAGCCAAGGCTGTGACACTCCTTGCCTTCCTGCTATGAGCCACATTCCTCTGAGCTCCATCCCACAGATGAGCTGATCCCATATGCTCACACTGGACAGTGGTCCCACTTATGTGTCAGTGGTTACAAAGGCAGACACTGCACTGCAGAGAAGATAATTTGTCTAGCATCTCAGAAGTCATTTAAAGGATAATAAATACCTCCATTAACAATGTATCCATTTAAAACAGACACATGCCAAAGATGACAAGAAGAAGTGTCCACTGTGGGGTTTTCTCCCTATTGTTTGAAACCATTTATAGATTTAAAACAAACACCCTTTCAACTCTTTACCAGAATGCCTGTATGAGAAACGTGGACTCTTGTAGTTGTTCTGCTGGGGAGAAAGGAGTCTCCACCCATCCTGGACAAGACAAGAAAGACGAGTCTCGCCTGTGCAGCTCACAGGCCAAGGGGGAGTAGGGGTGGGCGGGGGTCTCATCCACAGCACCTGGGGGAATGAGGGTCTAAAACTCACAAATGAGCCGTTCCCTGCTGTGCTGGAGGCCGAGTTGCAGACTCTGACATCACAGAGGTTCTGGCTGCCTGTGTGTAAGGCTTCATGGTCACCTCAAGCTGAGAAATTCTCTAGTGCCAGTTCAAGGCAGCCATGCACAACCACCTGCTAGGGGTGGTAATGGCCAAACCCTTGGACTGCCTTTGTGACCGACGTGGGGCTGAGCCTTCCCCCTGGCTTGCTTCAGGGAAGGAAATCGGCTTCCAGCATGTTCTGCACCTACCTAAAGCCCTCAGTTCAGCCCCAACCCTTGAAACTTGGCAGTATCCGTACAGACAAAGTAAGTCCGCAGTTCGCCTTTCCCTTTGACGTTAATCAGTCCGCGGCATTCACAAGAATAACCTAGTCCCTGGAGGATGGTACATGTCTCTTCAGTAACCTGAAAAGGAAAAGAAACCTAAGTCTTCAGAAGCAGAAAGAAAATCTGCTGTGGGAGGGATGAAGAGAAATTGGCTGACAGGGTCTGGTTTCCCTCAAGAATTCTGTGGCTAGAATCCTACAGCTGACTGATGCCCGGGCTCCCTCACCTCTGGGAAGTTCTCTCCCCCTTGGGCACAGGTTTCCCCAGGTGAGCTTTTACCTGGATTTTCCCAAGTTCTCCGGTGCTCTCCATTCGACTGGCAACATTGACCGTGTTTCCCCAGATGTCGTACTGAGGTTTTCGTGCCCCAATCACTCCAGCAATCACGGGCCCATGGTTTATGCCTAAAGAACATGTTTGCAGTTAGCAGGTCATGGAGGCAAAGCCTCAGGCTTATAAGGCCACAGAATCCACGCAGCAACCACAGAAAGCGTTGACAAAACAACTACAGTGAAGGTTGGAAGGGTGCTTCCTGAGTCTGACGGGTGGTGGTATTTGGGATGGGAGGAGAGCGCTCCCTGGGCAGCTCTTTTTCAGACTGCTGGATGTGAAACCTGAGTCCACTGGTAACACTTCTTGTATCTACTAATCTCCTCTTGAACAGTAAACGGGCTTTGAGCACTGACCCTGTTAGCTAACAGTGTGAGAGAGAGAGAGTGTATTTAAGGTCACCTCTTTACAGGGATTTGGGCTTTCCATTCCCCATAGTGATATATTCCTGTTTACTTAAAACTTGCCAAGGTAACTTCATAAATAGTACGCAAAGAATTCTTATTACCCAGTCACTGGGGTTTTAAGATCAGAAAGGGATTTCTAAAACTTTTCATAGCAGATGGCAACATACACCGGGCTTGAGAGTGGGTTTGCCAGGAGGTGAGAGCTGCACAGTCCCACCCGGAGCTCAGGCCCGGGGCCGCCTTCCCAGGGCCTCACCAACTCGGAGGCGGAAGGAGTTGAAGGAGTGCCGGTTGATGCCATCCAGCTTGCTCATCAGGGCGGTGCTGAACTCCACCATGATGCCGATGTGGGCGTGCTGCCGCTCCAGGTCCTGCAGGACAGAGCGCTCCATGGGGCCAGGGCCAATCACACCCCGCCTTCCTGCCTCCACCGGCTGCCAGACGGATGCTCCAGAACACCCTGCCCTGCTGAGCGCCGTGTGCCAGCCTGGGCATGAAACCCATGGGGGACCACTGATGGGCAGAGATGTACCGAGGCTCCTCCACAGAGGGTCTAGGACCTGCTCCCCCACCTAAGCTCCCCTCCTGGTGAGGGGCCGCCTGCCCCAACCCCTCCACCAAAAGGCTCCCTCAGGCTGAGCCATGGGCTCCTCTCCCCTTCCCTCACAGGAGGGGGCACGGAGAGGTGTCGGTCTGGGGCTGTCTTGAATTTCCCCTCATTTGGGGCTGGGACATGAGACCACCAGATTGCCTGGGTACCTGGCTCTCGTGCCCTGAGGGGATGCTGAGCCCTGCAGCTGCCATGTACGTGCTGCCGATGGTCTTGATCTTCTCCACACCACTGAACTTGGGCTTTAACAGCAGCTATAAGACGAAAGGAAGCAGGCCATACAACACAGCTGCAGCCGGGGCCTGTGCCAGATTCTGAGAAGGGTGTAGGATTCTCTCCCACCACCACTCCTAATGCAAACATTTCTCACGCAGGGCCCTTCCCACCTGAGTTCACACCTCTGTACAGGTGGGGACACAGCCTCTGGGTTCTCTCCCTGACATTCCCTGTCTCCTCCATTCTCATCTGGTCTCATTCCTGCGAAGGAGCAAACACCCCGCCCAACAGTATCTACACAGGAAAGTCGATTATTTGCAGCTAAGAGTTAAGCCCAACTGAGTGACTTCCTTTGAAACAGGTTGCTAGCACGGGCTTAGCAGGAATCAGACTATTCTACAACCTAAGTGTAATCTAAGCAAGCTGCCCCTCACAGAGAAGATAAATTACATCGTGACAAAACAAACAAGCAAAGGCGCAGGTACTTTTTATAATTTGTGTACCATGCGTTCTCCCCAAGGGCGCCGCAGCACACGGGCGCAGGGTGCCCCCGGCCCCACCCTGCCCTCTCCAGGCTGTGTGGAGGGAGGCCTTACCTCGTCAAAGTCAGCTATGATCTCGTTCAACAGGCGCAGGCACTCCAGCCCTTCCTTGTTGACGTCGCACTCCGTGTAGAATACTTTGAAGTCCGGCACGGATGCAAACATGACACACACGCAGTCGTAGGACTGATGGTACCAGTCCTGGATTGGGGGTGGGAAGAAACATGACCCTGTGGCCACCAGACCTCGTTGGGGGCGGGGGGGTGGGGGAAGCAGACGGGAGGCGAGTCCTCGCGCTCCAGGAGCAGATGCTGGCTGTATATGGGACTCAAGTGGCGGCCATTACAAAACAGGGGATTCCGAATCAATGTGTTGGGGAGGGTCAGACTCAGGTTGGTTTTGGTCTCCTTTAAGTACCCTGGGTCTGTACAGCTGGGCTTGAGAACCCGTGGGTAGCAGAAGTTAGCAATCAGGAGGCCTGGGCTCCGTGCTCACTGGGCCTGAGTTTCCATAGATAAAAAACTCTCCACTACAGAGAATTGGTAAAAGTGCATGTTTTCATCAACAGATGGTCCAGATTGCAAATACCTGGACATTTAATCCTTGCAACCATCCTGCCAGCCAAGTACTATCAGCCCCATTTTATAGATGTGAAAATCAAGGCCCAGGGCAGTGAGAGATCATGTCCACAATCACCCCTGAACCCTGATCTCTGATCCAAAGCCTGTGTTCTTACAGCTAACACCACACATTGTCTCCTGGGCGCATCAGTGAGGCCAAGAGCCATGGAAACCAAGTGCAGAAAGCACCTTGTAGCTATAGCGCGTCCCCCCACGGGACTGCATCTGTACCTTGTCTCCCTGTCCTAGTGACTGAGCCCCCTCTCACCCACACCTCATTTAACTTGTCACCAATGAAGTGGGCAGCCACGTGGGCTGGCAGGACATTCTCTAGAAGAAGGCGGTTCACATTCTCCATGGTTTCAAACTCCTCGTGTTCCTTCTTGAACTTCTTCTTCCACAGACAGTCCAAGCGGCAGTAATAGTCAATCTGCGGACAGAAGGGAACATCGGTGTCCCAGCAGCCGTGAGCGAGGGCAGAGCGCACTCGTAACCCTGGGGGCTACGGAGCCGGCCCATCAGCACTCCAGCCTGTGCTCCTGGCAAACGTCCCCAACTCAACAGCCACTCCCCAGTCAGCCATGACTCCTAATTCTCAAGTGACCCACAGGATTAAAAGTCACTCGTGTCCTGATGAGTCCTTGCCCAGGACCCCGACCCAGGGACCAGAGCTCCCCGAAAGACTGCAGTCCTGTGTGCTGCTCCAAATCTGAGGCAGCCCCAGCCCCACCCCCGGCCTCTCCAGAAAGAGGTACAAGCAGCCACGTTGAGCTAGGGACACGGTGGGCGCCTCCTGGGCCATACCTGTCTGGAGAGCATGATGAGGGTGGTGTAAAACAGGACCAGGTAGAAATTGATCATTGTCTTCAGATCCCATGAACAGGACGGGGTGCTGCCGGATACGAGGGGAAAGGCAGGCGTCATCTCCACTGCTACCCAAAGCCCCCCACATTCAGGGGATGGCATGAGGCCCAGACGCAGGGCCAGCCCACGGGAAAGTGAACAAGATGGGCGATCGCTGCCCTCGCAGCTCATGGAGCAAACAAAAGCCAGGAAATTTTTAAGTGTAGTGACTGTGCTGAGCCAGTGTGAGCCCCTTAGATTCCCTGCTGGTCTCTGCCAGCCTCCCGGATTGATATTTCAGCTTTGACTTTTAATGCCTTCTAGGACAAGGCGAGCACCCTAACCCAAGCATGGTCCATTGGCTTCCTCTGCAAAGGAATGTTACTCCTAATCATTGCCCAGCACTTGGACAGAGCCAAGGGGATGCCCTCTTGCCTATGGCTGTGATGTCCAACAGGCCTGGCTCCGGCAACGAGGGCAGACAAGCTTCAATCACAGACAGATCTCTGCTGTCCTGAGATTGAGGCCTGGGGCTTATAGTTTGGAACACAAGTGAAGGGATTTTTGTTCTTTCTTTGTACTTTTTTTTTTAATGTAAACTTGATTATTTTATTGCTAATTTAAAAATAAATGACTTTGATTGTGAAAAAAAAAAAAAAAACAGGACGCTTCAGGTTGTAAAGAGGGACGTGCAGTTGACAGGGAGGTGACATCTGAGCTCACACCTGGGTCTCAAGGGATATTCATGGCGAAGTCTGAAGGAAAGCCCCCTAGGCAGGCAGGGGAGCAGCCAAAGGCAGCCAGAGCTCCTCGAGGTGAGCAGGGCTTGCAGGTCGGCAGAAGCAATGTGCAGGTGCAAGCCAGGTCCACAGGAGCTCACCTAGTTCTGGGTCCCCAGGTTCCTGCCTTTTAGTTCAAGGGGATCCAGGCCCCCTCTCCTCAATCCACTTGAGGCCCAGAGCCCCCAGAGCCATGCACACGCCAGCCCCTCGCATCAGTCTGGGAACAGCCCAGAGCCAACTGCTCTCTCCAGAGCTCTGGAGACCCAGGACATGGCTTGAAGCAGGGGACTGGGCTAGAGCTGAAGCCTCCGCCTCCCCACCCCCAGACTGGCCTAGAGAGAGGATCACGCAGGTGGCCTTCTGGGACCGGGGACACCCCCTGCAATTCAGTCACACTCAGCTCTGAGTACTGCAGACCCAGGGCCTGAGCCCATCCCTTCCCCTTCTGTAAAGCGGAAACCATGCCACCTGCCGGTCCAGCCCACAAGGTGTCCAGTCCAGAGGGCACTGTGAATGCAAAAGCACCTTAGTTTGAAATGACACTGAGGCAAGACAAAAAGTGCTACAATGGTCCACAGTCGAGACAGGCAGTGGGCAGGGGTCCCGGCAGTGTGGGGTCTGGGCCCCACCTGAGGGTGCCATTGGTCTTGGTGAGGTTGCCCAGGCTGTGGCCACAGCAGTCCCATTGCCAGCATGGGGAGATGTTGAAGAGCACCAGGTAGGCCACCAAGGCCACTGTCAACAGCATGACCTTCAGCTCCAGGCTCATCCGCAGGAAGACAGAGCAGGCGATGAAGGCCAGGATGCAGCTGCAGGTGTAATACTGGGGAGATGGGGGTGTCGGTCACCCCACCATCTCCCATCACCAAGGGGCACGTCCCGGATCAGAGGTCACCCAAGGGAGGGACACCTTTAGCCACAGAGGAATCCGTGAAGATCCAGTGTGTCTTCAGCACCACTCTCTTGCCTCACTGACCTCCCTTAATGAAGAGCAGGCAACGGAAACTAAAACTTCCTATATTGTGTTGTTTTCACTATATTTTTACTTCCACTTATGGCAAGTGAACTTAAGGAAAAAGAAACACAGTGAATAAAAATGCAGGTGCTGGGGAGGCTGTGACAAGGTCCAGGCAGTGATCTGAGTTCTGCCACGAGCTGGTCCCTCCCAAAGTGCATCTCTGCCCATGTTACTCTCCTGCTCAAGAGCATGCTGTGGCTCCCTACTGCCCCCAGAATAAAGACCAAGCTCTTCACCCTGGCACTCATGCTCCACTAGAGCTGGATCTAACCTACCTCTGGCTTCATCTCCCAATCCTCCCCCACCCCTCCCCGTGACACGACCACCTGAAACCTACTGTGCCCACTACCTGCCTTGGCTTTTTTTCGCTGTCCCCTCTTCCAACCCCCGTCCCATAAGCTTGCTGCCCTTTAGAGACCAGCTCAAATTCACCACCACCCCCCTCAAGTCCCACAGCCCTCATCCTGTCCGGGAGGGTGCTCCAGGCACAGCTTCTGGTGTCAGCCCACCTGGGCCCAGTCCTGGCTCCGCCGCCTATGAGGCAAACTGTCGGCCTCCCCACGCCCACTTCCCCATCCACGAAGTGGAGATCATGACGAGCGTGGTCAGGAGACAACCACCAGTGCAGGGTGCCCCCACCCTCTTGCCTTGGACCCAGGCGCCAGCACCTGGACCCCTTAGCCCCATTCGGCCCTGCTCTGTCGCCTCGCCTGGGAGGCGGGGGACTTGGCTCTTCCATGCCCATGGGCTCTGGTGCTCAGTGTGTTCTGAGCACGCAGGGACAGTCCAAGTGAGGGCACAGGAGCCCCGAGGGACACACTCACCGGGAGGAGCTTGCACAGGGTCCTCTCCCAGCTGCTCACGGCCCCCGGGCCCGTCTCGTTCCCAGCAGGCAGCCCCGGGGCCGAGAAAGGCATCAGCGGCTACGGAAAAGACAGGTCCCCGTGAGGGGTGGTCCAGGGGCTCCAGGGTCTGTCCCGGCTGAGCGGGGCTGGGGACCTGTAGGGGACAGAGGGCAGGGCCGGGGCCTCCGAGAGCACCGTGGGCATCTCCTGCCAGGCCCGGCTCTCAGCCCGGCCGAAGCCTCTGTGCCCCCGACGTCCCACCGCAGCTGGCAGCTTCACTGCGGGAAGAGGGAGTCCAAGGAAGGCGCAGGGACACCACCCCAGCGCCTGACTCGGGGCGGGGCCAGAAGCTGGGAGCAGCGTTTTCCGTGAGCCCCCTTCTCCGCAGGTGACGCGGAGGGAGGTGGTCACAGAGCCCCGAGTGCAGGGGACACGGAGGTGGGAGAGACTCTGGCTCTAAATGTCGGAGCCGGGGAGGACCGGGTGGGACAAGTGCTGTCTGAGCCCAAAGCACACAAGCCCGGCCCGAGAAGCAGGTGTGCCCTCCAGCATGTGCCCAGGGCTGCGCATCCCCAGTGAGGAGACTGGGTCTCAGAGAGGCTGAGACAGGACCTCCTCAGGGGCTGAAAAGAAAGACTGGGACGTCAAGGACGCCGTGGTGGCCCTGTGGGGTCGGCCACGTGAATGCTCTGGGGGCCCCCAAGTCCTCATGTGACAAACACAGGATGAGGAGCTCACAGCCGCCACGGGAACCTCACAGGGCTCTGGATACGGTCACACCAGATGGGCTTTTAGGCAACAGGATTATAGGATTCTAGAATCCGGAGGACCCCAGGGTCAAAGACTGCTCCCTCGTCCCCGGAAGCGTGCACGGCCCGAGGGGTCTTTGCCAGGCCTGCCGTCCCCGCCGCAGAACCCACCAGGTTGATGACGGCGACGGTGAGCAGGCTGCCGATGGTCAGGACGGCCAGGGACACCCGCAGCAGGGGCTGCGTCTCCACCCTCTCGGAGATGGCTCGGAGCGCGCCCCGGGCCGGGCAGCACCTCTGCGGAATCACAGTGTCATCACCCAGCACCCACACCCGAGGTGGAGGGAGAGCCCACAGGAGGCCTGGCCCGGGGACCCACAGCCCAAGGGCCCAGCAGAGCGAGAGCCTCTGAGAGCTCCGCTGGGGAGTCAGGGGTGCTGTGCCCGCCCGGCCCAGAGCTCAGGACACGTGTGGTGCGCAGACAGAAGGGACAGCCCCACCCCTGTGGCTGGGGACAGCCACAGCCGCTTGTGGACTACTAGCACATAGGACGGAGAAGCCTCCAGACCGTGCTCCAGGCCGGAGGGGAAGGGGTCACGGGGCCGGGGCTCGCACCACCACAGCCCCGACACCTGGGGGGCCCGGCCTGCCCGCCGCCCAGTCGGGGGCCTCCCCACTCACCAAGAGCTCACGGGCAAAGCACAAGCCTAGTACCAGCCCGAGCACGCAGGCCACCAGCCCAAAGGACACACCCAGAGCCGCCATCCTGGAGAGGAAGGAAAAACCTAAGTTCTGGAGGACCCTCTGCCCGGGGCCAAGCCACTGGCATGCTCCCCACCCCCAGCGCCTCAGTTCACCTTCTCCCCCACTCCCAAACGGCTACTCTGCACTCAGCCAAAGGGGCACACTGCACACTGTGGTCCAGCTGCCCCACGAACAACACACAAGGCCTGGCCGAGACACGAGGACCAAGATCAACATCACGCGCCGCTTTCCAGGCCAAGTATACAAGAAACAACTGATTATACAGCCTTCAGACTTGCCCGGCACATAAGCACCATCTAAAAGCGTTCCCTCTTTCGTCTTTATTAAGCACATCCTGAACCACGATCCTAGTGGATCCTCTGGCCTAACTATCCTTCCAGAAGCCGCCAACTAGCTGACCTTCCTACCTCCCTGTGACCTCAGCCCCCTGCCCCCGCCCCCAGCAACAGAGCCCTTTCGCAGAAGCGTGAATCTCAGTGGCTCCTGTGTACTGGCCACACACCCTGAATAAGGCACTAAGCCCCCAGGGCCTCAATTTCCCACACCTAACAGGGAGGTGGTAGCAGCTACGGTTTGGGGGAGTCTGCCCTTCTAGGACCCCAAACACCTAAGGCAACAGTCACAAAAAACTGAAACGCCTGAAGGGCCATACAGAAAACAGGTGACTCTGAAGGCGAGAGGCATCTGGGAGTGGGGAGGCCTGCGGCTTGAGCGAGCAAGCATGTTCAACTAAAACTAAAACTAAACGTTGGCAACTCCAGGTATGGGGGCCACGGTGCCAGGTCCAGTTTCTGGGGCTCTGACGCCTAAAGGGACTAAAGGTACTAACTCTAACAGCCAGCCCCTTCCTGCAGGTCTTCTGGTGGGATCTGCAAGGTCACCACCCCTCCTAGCCTGACCCCAGTGTGCCTGACCATCCAGCCCACCCCCCGACTGACCTGGGCATCAGCAGGGCATGGACGAGCAGGATGCAGATGAACACAAGGCTGGCACAAGCAAAGTAGTAGCGGGCCCGCGGGATGGGTGCCAGGCGGTACTGGGGGCGACAAGAGACTGTGAGGGGTGGCCGGGCAGCCGAGGCCCGGCCTGCAGGGCAGGCTACTTGCTCTGACCCCTTCCTGGGCTCCACCCTGGCTCGAATTAATCATCTCTAAGAAAAACCTTACACCCGCTCCTGGACTTCCTCCCCTCCTTGACTGTTACATCATCATGAACAAACAATTTTCATATGTTTCCATTCTGCAGTCTCTCTTTTATATTTAGAGGCGATACCTTCCCCTCCCCCACCCCGCCCAGGTCTCCGACTTCATTTCCAAGGTCCCTTTAAAGCCCGTAGCCCAAGTCCGTGGGTGAGAACCAAATGGGAGCTCTGGGGCTGCTGCGACTGGGGCTAGTGGGGGTTCTGTTCTCACCCCAAACCGAGGAGCATGGCCAGGCCTGAGCCCCAAGCCGTCGGGCGGGGGGCCCGTGCTGCCCGCCCCGCCACACCCGGCACCATCTCAAGATCTCAGCCCACAGGCCTCCTGCCGCAAATGAGCAAACCGAGGCTCAGGGAGCCCGGCAGCCTGTCCAGGTCTCACAGCCAGCAGGTGGCCCGCCAGGCGGCTCTCCTGGTGACCACACCTGCCTCCAGACCCCAAGTTCCCCACACAGGGAGCCCCCAACTCAGGGAGCGCCCCCAGTCCTAGAGGCTGAAGCGGCAGAGAGGTCCCAGCACCAGAGGGCTGTGGGCTGGGTCACTCTCTCAGGCCACACCTGAGGCCAAGACGCCCCAAACCTTGGGGTCTGTGAAACGGGTACCATCGCCCACCTTAGCCAGCAGGTGAGAGCAGAATGACACACGCGTGCCTTGGATGTTGCCAGAACCAGGAGGCTCTCGAAAAATAAGTGAATGGTCACTAGTGGGACACAAGCATGGTGTTACAGCAGCCAGGAGGGGGAACCAGTCAGGCCCCGTCAAACTGATACTGAGTTTGGGGCTTTTTCCTAAAAAGCGCAGAGCCTAAGGTGCGCGCTGGCCCCTATCAGCACTGGCTGAGGTTTGGCATTTGAAGGGAGCAAAGTCTCCCAAACCCAAGTCGGGGAATGACTAACTGGGGTGTCAGGTGCAGGGGCGAGAAGACCCAAACAGGCTGCATTGAGCCCTGTCCCCACCCCAGTGGCAGCTGGAGCGACTCCCCAGTGCCCTCCCTGAGCAGACCTTCTGGGGGTGTTGGCTGCCCTGTGGCCAGCACCCACCCCCCACCCCAGGCCTTGGAGCCCCTGTTCCTGGGGCTGCTCAGAGGTCCTCACCTCTCGCTCGAAGCCCTTCTCCAGGAAGATGGACCCAAAGGTGTAGAAGTCATCAGACTTGGAGCAGCAGGGTCTGTGGGGTGGAGACACAGGCAGTGAGAGGTGACGCCTGGAGGAGTCAGGGGGAGGGCGCGGGGGGCCACTCCCAGGAGGCAGCGCCCCGGACACAGCCACTGGGCGTGAGGCACACGGCGAGCACAGGTCTCGGAGCCTCACCTCGTGGAGCTGAGGCCCTCGATGGCTGACAGCATCTCATCATCATATGAGTCATCCTCTGACCGCCCCTTGGGGGACGCACTTCTGGAATCAGACACCCGTGACGGCATCAGCCCAGGAACCCACATCTACTTGCCCAGAGGCAGGGGTGTGGACGAGATGACTCACCCAAGTGGGGTTCCCAGGTGCCTGCAGGAGGTCCCAGAGCCTCGTGCAGGAGGGAGGAGGGACAGGCGGGTCCCACTGAGGCCCAGAGAGGACAAGCAAAGGCCCAGCATCACACAGCATCACCCAGCCACCAGCAGCCCAGCCAGAAGCAAAGGGCAGACCCCCCAAGCCCCGGTCCAAGGTCTCTTCCACTAAACCCCAGGGTTCCATCACACCAACCCCACTGACCCCACTACAGGGTGGGTCTACGACAGCCACTCGATCATTGTGAAGTTCTGGTTCCTAAAAGCACTCTGACCCAAGCCATGGCGAAACCCATAGTCAGGGCTGGGCCTTGTGGAGCTGCCCTCCTGGACAGAGACTGGTCAGGGCAGCCTGCCTGGAGGAGGTGACTGGGGCAGGACTTGGCCAGGGAGGCAGGGGACAGGGCACAAACCTGTCAGGGGTCCGGTGGCGCCGTAGGGGAATGGCCTGGAAGGGAAGGGAGGGGGAGACGGTTATTCTCCAGGACCCGGGGCCCTGATGTGCCTCACCGGACTGGGTCTATCATCTCCGGCACTCTCGGATGCCAGGACTGTCCAAGCTGCAGGCACCCAGAACTGAAACTGAACTTGGTCTGGAGAACCAGGAGGCCAGGGACATCCCCCGCCACCCTGGTGCATTCTCCAAATGCCTTCACTTCCCCAAGGGCCCCAGGAGGGAGGGAGGGAGGGCAGAGCCCGGAACCATCCCGCAGATGCGGAAAGTGAGGCTTGGACGGAAGGACACCCTTAGCATGCGCTCTCCCGCCCCTGCCCGCGGCCCCTGCTCCCAGCTCTCTGGGAGGAGAGGTCCTACCTTCGGCCTCCGCCCGTGGGGCACAGGGGTCTCGCTGCTCACACTCTCGCGTTGGTTGAGGTGTGCGAAGGGACGCGCCGCCCCCCAGGACTCGAGGTAGCGGGTCATGCGCACGGAGGCCCGCATCTTCAGGGTCGCGTCCCCCTTGGACTTGGTGAGGTGTAGGCTGGGCGGGGGCGGCTGCTGGCTCTGCGGGCAGACGCAGACACGGCCTGTCCCACCCCTCCCCTCTCAGCACGGGAACGGCCCGCCCCCATCCCGCTCCCCCAGAAACGCGATGCTGCCCAGAACGCTGGCCCATCTGGCGAAAAGGGAAAGTGGCAAAACAGCTGCTGGGTCTGCAGCCCCACGGGGACTGGCGGAAGCCCAGTGCTCTCCCTGGCTGGGCTCCGGGGAGGCCCCAGCTCGGGGCCCTGTCCCTGCCACAGGCACAACTGTGCACAGCCCCTCAGGCCCTTCTCTGCCTCCCCAGGGCAAGAGGTGGGGTCAGGCCCCAAGCCCGAAGGCCCCACTTGGCCCCTGAAGCTCCCTGGGTCTGAAAGCCCATCGGCCCCTCCCGGTGGACGCACCCCAGGGAGATGGCACCCAGGGAAGAAGCCACAGGCATCCTGCCCTGCCCACCCACATGTGGCAGCACATGTCCTTCGTGTGGGAGCAGCCAGGAGGAAGGGGAATGCTGGCCAACCCAGGGCTGCTCCCCACGGGGCAGCATTCCAGGGAGTTCCACTCGTGCAGCCCCCAAACCACAGCACGGGTCCACTATCTGCCACAAGCCTGCCGCGGCCATGCCAGGGACATGGTGGCCTAGCCAGGCCCTGAAGGAGGGGCCCAGCCCCGCCTCCTCCCCCAGCCCCCCGCCAAGAACAACAACCCGCCTGGGACCATCCTCAGCTGGCGAGGCCGGACAGGACTGGAAAAGGGGGAGGAAAGAGAAAGACCCCCAAGGCCGCCAGGGACAAGCTCGGGCCATCTCGAGGCCTGCTGAGTCCCCCTCATCCCCTCACAGCCCTGCCCTCCAGGAGTCCCAGTCTCTGGCGGCTCCCACAAACACCCACACAGACCAACACCTACTGCCACAAACACTCGTTAAGCCATAGGCAGCAACTTTCCCGGAAACTTCTTGCCTCCTCCTAGGTTAGAAACATTCTTAAACTCTGAGCCATGTCTGTCTGCCAGGCCAGAGGGAATGGCATGGAATTCAATCCTTGTGAAGAGTCCAGGGGTCCTGAGAGTGAGCTGCGCCCTGTGGTGAGTGACCTGCCCTGGGGGTCTGGGGAGGTCACATTTCTCTGCCTCCCCCTCCACCGTCAGCAGCTCTGCCTACAGGGCAGCCAGCTCTTCAAGTTCAAGGTCACTGCCACTTCTCTCTTAGGGCAGGGAAGCCAGACACTGTCCCTAAAAATTAAATGGGTCCTGAAGATCCATCAGTTCTGAGCAAAAATGCATCTGTTCAGAAGCAGGGTCCAGGGAGGGCACCTGCAACCTGCACCGGCCACGGACCCCCTACCAGCCACCTCTGGACACTCATCCCTTGGGGCACCTCACACACACGTAAGCCTACAGAAGCCAGAGCTGGGAAAGGACCTCCCCACCACGCCTCGGCGCAGTGCGTGCAGCAGTCATGAGATAAGGGTGGTCTCTGTGCACAGGAGGGAAGGTCTCCAAGTCACGTCGCTGGTGAAGCAACGTTCACACTGGTGGAGGCGCTACCACCAGCTCAGCAAAGAGGCCAGAGGAGTCTTTCCCCCTCTACTTAGATGCGCACAGACACCTCTCACCACACGGGTCCCCGTCAGGGGGGACGTGCCAGCGGCAAACAGGGATGCACGGAAAACTTTCTATAGCACACGCTTCATGCTTTTTGAATCTTCAACTATGGGAATGAAAAAACTTAAACAAAGACGGGGGAAGGTCACGTTGCCCGATAGAAGACAGGGCGCCCAGTAAACCCTGCATGCGACACTCGTACCAAAGCCTTCCATCTAGAGCACGAGTCTGACTGGGCGCCCGCGGTCACACCTGCTGATCCGGCGGCCCTGCGGGGGGGGGGTTACAGGGCTCCGCCTGCCACCACCTCGGGGTCAAGGGCTCTGCTTCATTCGTTCACAAGCTATCTGGGGCCCTGCTCTGTACCAGGCGTTGTCCTAGGACCGGGGGTTGAAGCCTGGAGAAGAGGGACCCCCACCCCGAGCCGGCCCACGTGGAGCTCACACTGACAGTAAACAGTACAAAGGATGAACAGGAGCATTTGGGACAGGGGGAAGAGGGCTGTGGGCGGAGGGGGCAGCAGTGACAAGGGCTCTGCAGTGGAAACAGCCTGGCAGTGGAGGGACAGGAGGCTGGCACGGGGCTGGGAGGAAGGAAGCGGGGGGGGGGGGGGGGGGGCGCGGTCAGAGGAGTGGGCGGGGCCCAGAGCTGCAGGGACAGGGTGAGGGGCTGGGTGGTTTCCACGATAGTGGGTGGGCTGGGAGCAGCCCCAAGGTACCAGGGGGGGTTCCCCCGATGCTCGCTCAGCATGGCTGACCCACCTAGGGCGCACGGGGAACGTCGGCAGGATGAAGCCCGAGGGGGTCGGGGGAGGCTCACAGGCTGGCCCGCGGCTGCCCCAGAGACTGGCAGGCGGGCCAGCCCCGAGGACGGCAAAGGCCAGAGTGAGAGGGAGCTGGAAAGAGCGAGCCACCGCCGACATTCCTGAGCAAGCCCCAAGGATGATTCACCAGGGGCCCAGACGAGCCGGCCTCCCACGGGCGGGAATGAAAGGGCCCTGCCGGCGCAGGCGGGCTGCGGGCAGGCCCGGGGCCCACGGCCCAGAAGCAGGCTCACAGCCTTCCCCACCACGGGGTCCTGAAGGAAGCGGGGCTGACCGAGAACCTAGAGGCACCGGCCGGGCGCACACAGCGGGTCAGAGCCCAGGACACACAGGGGCTCCTGCCTAGTGGCCCCCGGCCATTCCTTGCTTCCCTGACTCCCATCCAAAGCATGTTTTTAAAACGTGTCTTTTGAAAATCTGGACGATTAGGGACAACCTCATGGAAAATAAACTCACAGTGACTATTATTTCTAGAATGTTTATGACGCACCCAGTTGACGGTGAGGGCTTCACTCAGATTAGCTTTTTCTCCTCTTGAGGTAGGCGCCGTGTTATCCCCGTTTCATAGAACAGAACACTGAGGCCCAGAGGAGTTGTCCCTTGGGGCCTAGAACATGCCTAGGAACGGGGCACTGCCTCCTACCCCGGGCGGGCCCCACCTCTCCCTCCATGGGGGCCGTGCCCCGGGTGTGGGCCCTGCTCCCAAGCACAGCCCCAGCGCCGCCCCCCAGCCTGCCACAGCTGAGCCTCGTACCCGGGGGTCGATGACCAGGTAGGTACGGATGTTCATCTCCTTCAGGTAGGGGTCCCGCTGCTGCCCGTGCCCGTCCTCCACCTCATACGCCTTGTCCAGGTGGTTCAGCGTCGCCTCTGTGATGTGCACCCGGCTGGGGGAGATGAGCGTCAGACAGCAGCAGGGCCCAGCGAGGGCAGACACCCACCCGGGGGTGCACAGCAGGCAGGGCTGAGCAGGCCGGAGCCCAGGTGGGCTCCCCCCACCTTCAGGTCGCTGATTCCCTCTCTGACCCCATGCTGACACCCCGCCACCGCAGCCCAGAGTCAGCCCCGGACCTCTGACCCCACCGCCATCCAGCTGAGCCTCACCCAGGGACTCCAGCCGCCTCCATCCTGTTGGCCAGGGACACGTCATGGGACCACACATCATACTGCCACTTGCGCAGCCCGATGACACCGCACAGCACGTTCCCCGAGTGTATGCCCACACGCATGCTGATGTCCACGCCTGTGGCCTCCCGCACCTGCCTGGGGCAGAGGCCCGTCAGCCCACCCCAGCCAGGGCTGCTGGGGCGCCCTGAACCCTAGGACAGGCTCAAGGTCCCTGGTAGGGGGTGTGGCACGGGGTGGGAGCGGAGCAAGGGTGTGGGGAGCGCATGGGAAGAGGGCAGGCCCAGCTCACAGGAGAGGACGTTAGCCTGAGGGGGCTGCCTCCTTGAGAGGGGATGAGCCCCCCATCTCTAGGAGTGTGCAAGTGGATGTGGCCGCCCCAAGCTCAAAGGCTGTTAAAAGGAGGAGGAATTCCAACTGTCACTGGTCACTGTGCCTCCTGCTGGAGGCCCTAACATACTATCACTGGGTGCTACCCCTGCCTGGCAGCCCCAGCTGGAGTCTGCAGAGGGACCCAGACACTGCCCCCCAAACCCAGCAGAAACAAGGAACATGGGGCCAGCCCTGGGGGGCCTTATACACCCCCATCTCTGGGAACTGGGAGCACTGGGGGTTGCTGGCACCACTTAGTACAAGGAGCCCCAACTTCAGAGTTCCCTGGGGCACAAGGCACCCCAACATGAGCAGGCCTCCGGGTCCCTTCAATACGTGTGTGAGGGCCTGGGGAGCAGCCGGTGCCACGTGTCCGCCAACGGGCTAGGGATGGACCGAGCCTGCCGGGGTCAAAGCCAGTGGGAGCATAGCGCCCCGCACAACCTCCACATGCTCCAGGGAGGGAAGCAAGCCCCAGGGCTGTGGCACCAGCCCAAGGTCACACAGGCGGTGACGCAGAGCCAGGCTGTGACCTGGACCGACTCCCTGACTGGGTTTTTTTCTGGTGAGACTTCAGGAGGAGGACAAGCCAGAGCTGGGTTGGCGCGGAAGCTGTGCGCTGCCCGGCTCTGCCCCGAACGCTGGGCCGTTTGGCCAAGCCCACCTGGCCCTCCGCCACCCGCTTGACCGTCACAGACCACGGCTGCTCGGGGCTCCAGAGAGCCTTGTGGGGAGTTGGGATGTTGGTGGCAAGGAGCCGCAGGAGGCTGGGGATCTCCCTGAAGCTCTGAGGGCTAGTCCCCCAACTCTAGGGTCTTCACAGGGGGAACAGGAAGCAGACGGAGGCCTGAAGTCCAACCCTGCGTCTGCCAGCTCCCCTGCTGCTGCGAAGGCTCAGCCTCCGGAGAAACGGAGCCCAGCTGCCCGTCCTCATGGCCCTCAGCTCTGAGCTTCTGAGCCTCTCTGGAACTCGGAGTCCCGGTGCGCCCAGAGGGAGGGATGCAAACACACTGCTGAGTGGTCCAGGTAAGCCTCCTGCGCCCCTGGAGCCTCAGTTTCCTCATATGCAAAGTGGGGACAATGCATTCCCCAGCATGCCTTGGGGAGCAGAAGGGGCCCGCCGTGGGAAGAGGCCCCAGTGCCCCAGGCTTGTGCGTGGTACCTACTTAATGGCCTCACACATGTCCAGCCCCATCTTCACACAGTTGCGGGCGTGGCTGGGCAGGGACACGGGCAAGCCTGACACGCAGTAGTAGCAGTCGCCCAGGATCTTGATCCGCATGCATTCATTGGCCTGCAGGGCAAGGGGAGGCCTGGTCAGCAGATGGCCCAGGGGCCAGGGAGCAGGCATGCTGGCCACCTCCCCACACCCTCCAGAGTCAGCCAGGCTCTCTTCTGGCCAGGGGCTTTTTCCTGGGGCACCAGCCACCAGCAGCTGCCTCTGGGCCCGGCAAAAGGACGGGGAACACGGGGGGTCTGCGGGAGGAACCCCAAGCAGGTGTCAGGGATAAAAACAAGTGTTACCAAGGGCGGCCACCTGAGGGCCTCTAGGGAGGTGCTACCTTTGTTTCATTCATCTATGCAATGTTTGAGCATCTACAGAGTGCCCTGCCCTGCCCCAGACACTGGGACACAGCAGTGAGCAAAACAGAAAACAATCCCTGCAGCCAGTGGCAGAGCTGGACACTAAGCTACATAAATAAAATCTGTAGACACCCATGATAAGTGCTATGGAGAAAAATGAGGAATGGGAAGGAAGAAGAAGTTCCCAGGAGGCCAGAAAAGGCCTCCCAGTGAAGGTAACATTTGAGCAAAGTCCTAAAGGAACTGAGGGAGCAAGCCATGCCAGGATCTGGAGGAAGAGCATCCGGGCAGAAGGAAGCAGCATGTGCAAAGGCCCTGAGGCCAGAAGGGTGTTTGAGACATAGCGCAGCAGTCAGTGTGGGTGGAGTGGAGAGAGGAGGGGGGATGAGAACAGAGAGGTAGCAGGTGCCATAAGCTATGGGGTCAGCAGGTGTCAAGGTAACCCAAGAGATGACTCTGCTGCTAGGGATACAGGGTTTGGGGAGTGGGGGAAGAACAGAGACGAAAGATGGGAGTGGGGAGAGAGGGTGGGGTCACGTAAAAAAAATGCCCCTGGAGGGGAAGGGGAGGCCCAGGTCGGCTGTCTGAGGTTCCATCTGAGGTGGTGCTGCAGCTACTTGACCCTCCATAAGCCCGTAGCAAAGGTGGCCATACATATCAAGGCCTTGAGGGTGGGGTTTTAGGGAACAGGAAGGAGAAGCTGCCTACTGGGCTCCAATGAAGCCTTGCCCCAGCTCCCTCCTGCCTTTTCCCAGAGGGCTGGCCCCTAGAACCAGGGTACCCTCTGTCTGCAGATCCAGTGCCCACTCCCTGGCATGCCCCCCAGGCCTGTGGGTGACCACCCAGCGCCAATGACCAGGCCAGGCACCATCCCTCCCTCGAGGTCCCCTACCTGCCAGGCCTTTGTGAGCAGTCCCCTTCCTAAGCCCTCCTCCAATGACCCATCTGAGTGTGTGCCAGCTGCTTCCCTGTGGGCTCCGTCTGGCACATGCTGAGTTCTGAATGGCCTAACGGAGTTGGGTGAGGACAGTGCTTTCCTAGAAAGCAGCAGAAGCTTGGCGAGGGCTGGGACACCCAGGCACAGGCTCAGGGCACCGCTGCCCTTATCTCCTCCAGGGCCAGGTGCAGGATAACAGTCTGGATCCAGCCCCGCTATCAGGGATTTACAGGAGGCCACGTTCCCCAGGCTGCTCTTCCCCGCGCCTCTGAGACTTACAAACTGGCGGAGTTGTGTGAGTGTGCTGGGACAGAAGGTGCCTGAGCCCAGACGCAATGCGGACACTTCTGAGAGGAGGTTAGAGTTCTGGAATCTGATTGCTGATAGGAGAAAAGGCTGGGACCAGCTCTGCCTGCTGTGTCTGCCCAGGGACTGGACACTCTGGCCTGAAGAGTGGCACCTGCCATAGCCTCCCTCTTCTCATCTGTAAAATGAGGCTGCCTCCTGGGCCTGCCATGGAGAGCGGGCTGTGTCCAAAAGGGCAAGGGCAGGTCCTTGGCTTCGTGGCAGGGGGAGAGCCCGCTGTGGCCCTGTGTAGTGAGGATGGAGCCGGGGCCCACGTAAGGCCCAACCTCTAGGAACCTCCACCAGAGAAATCATGAAGGAAGGAAGCTCCTAAAGGAAGGCTCCCAGCTAAACAGACCCTCAGAGTCACGCAGTCCACAGTACCCAGGGGGGACAGTTCTCCAGAGCACCCCTGGCCAAGTGGTATCCAACTGTAGTTTGGTTACCTCCTGCGACGGGAAGCTCACCTCCTGAGGTGGAGCCCGCTCCTGGTGAGGCAGTCCCTCCCGAGACTGAGTGCGAGGCCAGAACTTGCTCCCATCAAGTTCTAAACCATCGATTCTCTGCACATGGAGTCACCCGGGAGGCTCTGAAAAACTCTCATGGGTGCGGGCATAGGTACTGGGGTTTTACTTAAGCTTTTCATGTGATTCAAACACGCAGCCAGGACGGAGAGCCACTGCCCTAAATCTTACTCTTGGGTCTCTACTCAGTGGCTACCGCTTCCAGGAAGCCTTCCTGACCACCTGAGGCTGGGCTAAATAAGCACCCCCCAGTCCTGCCCCCTGTACCCCTCTTCCAACCACATAGCACGTAGCCTGGGAGCAACTTGAGGGCAGCCCAGGGCTGCTACTCAGGTCCCCGGACCAGGTGGTAAATTAATAAATAACTGAGGCTCCTCCCCAGCCCCCTACACACACCCCTGGAGCTGGGTGTTGCTTGTGAAGACAAAACAGTGAGATCTCAGCTCAGCCCTCTTTGGTCTCCAGACCCCTCCCGCCTTGGCTGAACCCTGGAGGCTCTCCTTGCCCAATGCCCTCCCTGCTTGGCACCTGCTGTGCTCCCCAGGGTCCTTAGGTCAAATCCCGCTCCTCACCTCAGCCCTCAAGTCCTTGAACGTCTGACCCTGTGACCATGTTCCCCGCCAACGCACTCTGCCCCACTCACACCGAGCCACTTTCACTGCATGGGCACACAGAGCTTTCTTCTCTAGGTTTTTGCATATGCTGTTCCCTCTGCCCATAACACGGTTCCCTTTCCTCTTCAGTTTCTTTTTAGGTTTCTCAAACTTTAATGTGCAGACTATTCACCCTGGGATCTTGTCAAAAGGCAGATTCTGGGTGAGGCCTGGCATTCCACAGTCCTCCCATGCTCCCAGGTGAAGCTGAGGCTGAGGCTGCTGACCTTGCGTAGTGAGGATGGAGCCGTCTCCTCCTCCAGGCAGCCTTCTGGAGTCCCCCTCTAAGCGCGTGAAGCCCAGTGCGTTCCCCAGTGTGCACTGACAGTCTCCCCAGAGGCCTCACACTCTGGGGGACAGGATCCTGGCTCAACCTCCACTTTGACCATGGGGCACTTGAAAGCTTTGCTGACTGAATGCTGAAATTCAGCCCAGGCCTCCCCACACCCATCTCAGCACAGCGCTGGACACAGGACACCCCGTGGATGCAGCGGGAGGGGCTCCTGACTTTACCATCAGCGGAGGGGAGGCCGCACAGGCCAGTGGGCTCACCTTGGCGATCTGGTCGAACTTTCCGAAGAGCTCATTGAGCACCACCACCAGCTCTTTTGGGGAGCAGTCGCTGGCCAGCCGCGTGAAGCCCACGATGTCAGCATAGAGGATGCTGGGGGCAGGGCGGGGCCAGCAGGGGGGTCAGGGCCAAGAGCCCCGAGCATCTGCCAGCCCCGCACCCAAGCACCCCTGCGAGCCCTCTGCCGCCGGGGATGGGAGAGAAGCCCCCCGCCCTAAGGATGAATGAAAGTTCCAGAGGCTTCACATCAAAGCAAAATGAAGAAAGCCCCAGTTTGCGGGGGCCCTCCGGAACCCCCAACCCCTTTAGAGCCTCACCACAGATGACTGAATGGAGCCCTTACAGGTGGATTCTCGGGCACCTGGGAACTTCTCTCTCCCCTATACCTGGATTTCACCTCTGCGCAGACTTCAGAGCTAAAGC
Organism: Mesoplodon mirus; assembly: GCF_964341445.2. NCBI lineage: Eukaryota > Metazoa > Chordata > Mammalia > Artiodactyla > Ziphiidae > Mesoplodon > Mesoplodon mirus. The sequence continues at coordinate 33,982,843 of NC_138995.1, forward strand.
CCTGGTAAGATATGACTGCACGCTCCTTCCAGCTGAGCTCCACACCCAGCGCTTTCACACATCTAGTCCTCACGCTGCCCTCGTAGGAACCCCATTCTACAGACGAGCAAACAGTCCCAGGGAGGTTAAGACTTGCTGGGAAGCCAGAGCTGCGTTTTGCACCAGATCTCCCCGCCCCTGAGCCTACAGTTCTGGACCATCCACAACCCAGAAGCAGCAGGCCAGTCTCGGGGGTAATGCTGAGCCTGCAGGCAGAGGACCAGGGTGCAGCTCACAGCGCCCACACCTATGCTTCACTCAGGTCAGCGCCGCTCAGTAAGATTCCGCAGCCCCTTCAAATCAGTCAAAGACAGGTGTCAGGACTGAGGGGGCCCCTGGCGGTCACCTGGGTGGGGCTTCATCTCCTTTTGGGGGGCCTGTGTCCCTTTGAGAATCATCTGAAAAGACCCCTTTCTTCCCAACAGTCACGTTCGTGCACAGAGTTTGACAATTTTAGGGGGCAGTGGATCTCCCCCAGTACTAATCTAATCTGCCCCCACCCGCTGGGGGAACAAGTGGGAGACTGAGGCCCAGGGAGGGGCCTGGATTTACCTCTCCCCAGTCCCCGTGCGGGCTGGGACCTGGGCCTACAGGTAGGAGGGCAGCGGGCCACCTGCTGGGGCCGCCCTGGGAGACACTGTGCATACAGGCCCGGCCAGCCGCCCACCTGACGTTCTGGTGCCGCTTGACGTAGAGGCTGTGGAAGTTGTTGTCCGGCAGGTAGCGGCGGTCCCCACGCTCCTTGAGCCGCTCGATGATGGCCAGCTTCATGCCCATGGAGATGTGGGCAGGCAGCACGGACAGCAGCAGGTTCTCCTGGCACGTGGGGCACAGGCAGGGCGGCGTCAGGCCCCGGGTCTCCATCCTCTCTGCCCTCCTGCCCCTCTGCCCACCACGTGTCCCATCGCTGCTGGCCTACACCCTGCTAGCAACTCGGCAGGCACACACCCTCCCGTGTCCCCAGCAGCCCCCGGGATGACGCCAGCACAGGTGTCTGGCCAGGTGCCCCAGGTGCCTCACTGTGCTGTTCAGTGAGCACATCCTCAGAGAAAGGATGCAGGGCGTGGGGCCTGGGAGACAGCCGGGGGGCCGGGCAGGGTCAGGCGGGTCCCCACCTGCTGGCGCTTCTCGATGCGCAGCTTACGACGGATCTGGATGCACTTCACAGTGTAGGTGAAGAGGTCTCGGGAGGCATCCTGCATCTGGTGCTTGTGGAAGGCGCCCGTGAGGTTCCCGCACAGGAAGACCACAGCATTGGCCAGCAGCTGCGGGTGGGCCATGGCGGGCTCAGCATCAGGCCTGGCCCGTGCCCCAGGACACCGGCCCCCTTGGTGGGCTGGTGACGGCACCCCCTCCCCGATCCCTGGCCTCCCAACCCACTCGGGCTGTAGCCTCCCTGGGGTGGGCAGGCAGGGAAACAGGTCCAGACTCACTGGTCTCCTAGTAGGTCACTGAGACCCCAGGACCAGGACTCAGGCCTGTCTCAGCATCCGCCAGACATTCCCTGGTGCAGAAGGGCTCAGGCCCCAGAGACCAGAGCAGCCAGCCGCTTCCAGGGCGGCAGGAGCACATCCCCTCACAGAGCCCAGAGGGAGAGCCAAGGACAGTCACGGAAGGCACAGGGCCAGGCTGGCTGCCCAGAGCTCTGGCCCCCACCTCCCAGACCGGACACCAGGCCTGGTCAGGAGGAAAACACATCTGCGCGTCACCACTAACTTCATAATCACTCAACGCAAAGGACACCAGATGGGGCGTCCGACCCTGTGCATATGGGGCTCTGGGCTGAACGAGCGAAACCTCGGGAACAGGGCCTCACCCAGCAGCAGAGCTCTGGACCCAGGAAGGAGGCCCGAGGGTCAGGGCTCGAGGGAGGGGCTGAGCCTCCGGGGTACCCCAGGCCAGCAAAGAAAAGGCTGCAGGGCAGGGCACCTGCCGACTTGGACGAAGCCCGGCCTCGAGGCCACCCGTCGGCAAACACCTCTGTCTCCAAGGCCTCCAACTCACCCGCTCCAGCCTTGGCTGCCCTCGGCCCAAACCAAAGCCCCACCCAAGGCCTCAGCCGGCCCGCGCGCCCAGACCCACACGCCCCTCACCTGCAGCCCGACCCGGACGCTGGGCGTGGTGAAGGCCCCCATCAGACCGCCGAGCACCAGGAGGTGGGAGGTGCTGGAGACGACCCCGGCCACGACGGCACCCCGCATGCTGAAAGGCAGCAGCGTGTACACCACGAAGACCACGAACAGGAAGAAGGGCACCTGCGCACAGCGGCGTCGTGAGCGCGGCCACCACGCCGCCCCCGCCCGGGGCTCAGCTGGGGTCACTCCACAGCCCCGGCTCGCGGGGACGGCCCTGGAAGCCTGAACGCTGAGGCTGCGCCCCCCTCCCCGCGCCCTCGGCCCTCAGGTCGGCCCCTTCCCCCACCCTGTGTGGCGAGAGGCAGCGACAGACACAGGATAGAAGGAGAAAATGACGCCCAGCCAGCATCATTTCCTACAAGCTGACTTACCGTCTGGGGCCGAGGCTGAGCCTCCGCCGCCCTCGTGACCCAGGGAGCTCTCGCCTGGTGCCCACCGCCCACGGCCCTCCCTCCGCAGGGATGGTAACTACTGCCACCCCCAGCAGCCCCGCCCACCGGCCCCGCCCACGCTCCGCACTGGTCCCTGCTGCTCCCCTCCCCCCACCCCTGCCCGCTCCCACCCCTGCTGGGAACGGCACCCTCCCCCAGCTTCCCACCTGCATGACCTGCCCGAGCCTCACCCCACCCCAGTCACAGGACCCAGCCCCAATGGTCAGAGCCCCCCGACCCCGTGACAATGACCATCCAGGGCTGGGCCCATGCCCCAGGCCAGCCAGTGCAGCTCAAGCTGGTTGAGAAAGGGCTGTGTCTTTCAGCTGGCCTGGGTAGGCTGGTGGACGGGCAGCCCGGAGGTGCCGCAGGCACCTCTGTCCTGAGCTGGGGGTGGCCTGACAGGGAATGAAACGGCACAGAGGAAAGCAGAGCCGGGAGAACTCGGGATCTGGCCATCCTGCTGAAGGCCCAGACCAACCCCTGGGCCCTTCCCGGCACGTGAGCCAATTTGTGCCTTTTGGCCTCTTTGAGTTGGAGATGTGTCATTTCCAGAAACAGCACAGCCAGACATTCAAGTGGACACTCTTCTCCCACCTCACCCGCATCTCATCAGCACAGAGCTGAGAGAACAAGATCAGCCCAGGGCCCATTCTCAGTCCCAGAACCACAGCCCGGAGAGAGGGAGGGGCCCGTAGCTGGCACACCCAATGCGGGCCCAGTCTCCAGAAGGGATCTGATGCCCAGAGAGGGCAGGAGCTACTGAGTGCACAGCTGGCTGGCAGCACCCAGCCCCCAGGGGCGCCAGGGTCCCCTGCCCTGTTACCTGCTCCCAGTCACACGCCTCCTTCATCCATGAGTCAAACACCAGCACGTAGCCCAGCGTCACAAGGCAGGCCCAGATGAGGAGCGCCGAGGCCCTGAGCCACCGGCGGACGAGGCACTCAACATACACGAGCGCGTAGAGGGCCACAAACACGGCAAGCGTGAAGAACGCCGTCCCCAGGACAGCCTGGTGTCTGGAGGGGTCCTGCGGGGAGGGGCCGGGGGGTGAACACACACAGAAATGCCATAGCTTTCCCCAGCGGGGTGCCACCTCCTCCAGAAAGCCTGCCAGGTTAGCCTGTCCAGCCTGCCCTCAGCAAGGTCACTTGCTGCTTCCTCCACGTGGGTGGCGTCCACCCTCCCTCTAAACATCAAGTTCTTTCTTACCTCAGGCTTTGTGCTGTCGCCTCTGCTAGGGGTGCCTTCACCACCACCTTTCCCCAGTCACCTGTGGGGCCCAGCCCTGTGACGTTCTCGCTCCCCACCCCTCCCCTTCAGGCGTCCCCCGGGGTCCCCAGCAGCTCTGTGCACACCTGCAGGGCACAGGTACAAGAGCACGGGAGCAAAGCTGTGGGAAGCCTCCTGGGGGAGAGGCCACTGCTCCTAACTCTTAAAGGATGAATGGATGTTTTTGAGGAAATACGTCCAAAGGCACCCCAGACAGGGGAAGAGCTGAAGGAAAGGTACAGAAGTGCGACGCTGTGGGGAGAAGGGGTCACAGGCAAGACGTTCGCAGGTGGACGGCACCTGGTTTCCCCCAGAGGCCCGTAAGCTCCATGAGCACAGAGACTAATCTGGGGCCAGCACCCAGTGGGTGCTCAGTAACTATGTGCTGAACGACAAAACAGAGGCCCTCGGGTTTACATCCACAGAGGTACAGGCAGCACCGGCACAGCACCTACTGGGTGCTGGCCACCTTACATATATCACTCTGTTAACAGCCTGTAGTCTCTGATGTTTTCTTCTAGAACTTTACTGTCCCATACAGCAACCACTAGCCACATGTGGCTATTCAAAATTGAATTTCCAATAATTAAAGATAAAATTGAAAATTCAGTTCCTCAGTCATATTAGCCGCATTTCAAGTGCTCAACAGCCACGCAGAGGTAATGGCTATAGCAGGACGAGGCCTAAGTCAGAGATAATATTAGTGGTGCCTGCTGTCTTAAGAAGGATTCTGAGACACACACACCCCCACCCCAGCCGGCTCCGTGAGAAAGAGTGCTGGGATTGATGCATGATGTCTGCCCCGGTACTGGAAGTGGGAGCAGTGATACACAGGCCTTCAGTAAAATCAAAGTCCATTGTGGAGAAAAGTGAGGGTACTTTATTTGGCCAAATTAATGTAACATCTAAAACCACCCCAGACTTAAAAATTAAAATAAAAAATGTGTCTTCCTGCAGCCTAAATATGCTCCACAGCACTTTACAGATGCAGAAACTCAGGCTTAAAGAAGATAATGACTTGCCCAAGACCTCCCAAGCACAAAGCATCAGCGCTGAGACCTGGGCCCCAGGGAAGCCCCCAGCGCCCACGGGCTGCCCCCACTCACCCCGTAGCTGAAGGCGATGATGATGAGGACGGCGCAGGCAGTGATGGCCACCAACAGGAGCGTGAGTAGCAGCGGCCCATGCTGGCTGGTGAGGCGGTACTTCTCGTAGAGCGTGTCGTGGTTGGGGTCCTCCTCGCCCTCGTTGAGGAAGTAGTGCCCCTTGGCCGGCATCCTCCACCTTTGGCACACCCGCCCAGCAGTCCACACAGGAAACCCCACAGCCTGGGGAGCATCTGTCTGCTGACACCCACCCCTGTGCACCTAGGCCTCTGGTTTCTCCGAGCCTGGCAGGCGGAGCTGGGCAGGAGTCCCCCCAGCCAGCAGCTCCATGGACACACGAGGCCTGCACTGCTCCAGCCACCAGGTCTTGCTCACTGGACCGCCCGCATCTGCTTTTGCATCCAGGCCCGAATGAACAGACATGCAGGGTCCTCAGCTCTGCAGAGACACAAAGCAGACCAAGATTTGACCTGGACTGGGAAGGCTGGCATTGGGCGAGAGCAAGGCCAGGCCTCATAGCCCCAGGTCTGATTTATCAACCTTAACCAAACCTAACTTTTAGGTCTTTAAAGCTTGGCCCACCCCAAGGTCACAAAGCTAGTCTCCTGTGTTTCCGAGAACTGCACGGTCCGATACAGTAGCCACTAGCCACATATGACTATCAAAAATTTAATTTAAGTTGATTAAAAATAAAACTAAGGGGCTTCCCTGGTGGCGCAGTGGTTGAGAGTCCGCCTGCCGATGCAGGGGACACGGGTTTGTGCCCCGGTCCGGGAAGATCCCACATGCCGCGGAGCGGCTGGGCCCATGAGCCATGGCCACTGAGCCTGCGCGTCCGGGGCCCGTGCTCCGTAACGGGAGAGGCCACAACAGTGAGAGGCCCACGTACCGCAAAAAAAAAGAAAAAAAGAAAAAAAAAGAAATTAAAAGTTCAGTCCCATATAGAGGCTACTTGGAGAAGATAAATGGCGGCAGGAGGTGGCAACTAGCCAAATCTATGACGTGGGCTAGTCAACAAGAGTGGTTGGTACCCAGGAGAGATCCTGGAGGGCTTGTTAAAACACAAATCACTGGGCTGCATTCCCAGTGTCTGTTTCAGTAGGACTGGAAGGGGCCTGAGAAGAAATGTGCATTTCTTACATGTTCCCAGAAGATGATGAAGCTGCTGGTCCACACTTTGAAAACTACTGGCCTACAGGACAAATAACCCATTATTAACCAGTCAGTACCATGAGAGAGAGTGGGGATATTACAGAATAAAATAAATTTAAAAGGCTTACAAACCCAATGCAATATAATGGATTTTATCTGGATTTTGATTTTAAAAAGCTGCAACCACAAAAAAAATTTTGAAACGACTGGTGAAATCTAAATGTGAACTGAAGGTGGGATTAAGTTAATAAATTACACTTAATTTTTTGAGTACAATAATAGCTTGATGATTACATTTAAAACATTTTTAAAGTTAAAAAAACAATTTCTCAGCCACACCAGTCACATTTCAAGTGCTCAACAGCCACACACAGCTAGCGTTTATTACATTGGGCAGCACAGATATAGAGCCCTTCTATTATCCAGAAACTTCTACTGGAAAGCACTGCTCTAGAAGTTTGAACAGTTTACTTTCACATGTAGGTCTCCGATCCATCTCAAGGAATTCTTGTGTATGGTGTGAGGCAAGGATCAAGCTTCTTTTTTCTGAATGGATATCTAACTACCCCACCAGCCTTTCGTGGAGCCACCATCCTTCCTTCGAGAGTTTTAGCGGAGGCACCTTTGTCCTAAGTCAGGTGGCCATGCATGTGAAGTCTGTTTGCAGGCTTTCTTCTGTTCCAATGGTTCTTGTGCAAAGACCTCACTCACTCGATTACTGGAACCTTTCAATGAGTCTTGTGTCTCAGACACTAACGCCAGCTTCACTCAGAGCATACCCCTTGCATTCACATTATGTTAAGCTTCCACGTAAGACTGAATTTTTCTAAAAGGGCCCACTGACAAGAATTTAAGAACCTTGCAAGCTCCGCTTCATAGATAAGGAAACTGAACCTCAGAGAAGAACACGGTGGACCCTTTATGACAAAGTTGAGAGCGGACCCCAGGCTTGCCATGCTTAGCCCAGAGGGGCTCCCTCTTTCCCCAGCACCATTCATTTATTTGCCCATTTGTTTATTCCCAAACAGCTTGTTAACCATGCCTGTGGCACACCAGGCCCATTATATCGCCTGTGTGTCAGGTTAGCTCTCTGTCCTCCTAGGGCTCCCAGTCTCCAGGGAGAGAAAGTTACCCAAAAAATGTGCAATCCCTAGATGCAGCGACTGGGGCTTGGGGTGGCTGACACATTCCCAGCAGGAACCTTGTGTCAAGGGAGCAGCCCTGGACCAGGAGTCCAGGCCCCCAACATCCTCCAGGCCTGCATCAGCGATAGGAACCAGGACAGGGCAGGGGGCAGGGGGCAGGGAGGTGGTAAGACATGGGAAGCCTCAGGGCAGTCACAAAGGGTGCAAATGGCCACTGGTGGACGCTGCGAAGGAAAGTTGGTCCAGAGCCCCCAAAGGCAAAATAGCAGGGCACCCAGAATCCCAGAGTCTGAGTGAAGTCCCCCGGTGAGTGCCAAATGCCTTGAGTAACCTGGGGCCACCTTGGATCAGGAGTCACCTGCGGCACTATTCCATCTGGGAGTTCCTGTTCCTCAAATCCCAGGAACAAAATGGAAAAACCACACATGTGGGGGTGGAGGAAGGGGCTGTTTGCCAGGAGTCCTGGCCCCTCCGCTCCTTCTGGGCCCAGGCAGGTGTCTACAAGCCTCGGCAACTACCTGTTTAACCCAGGCAACCCTGAGGGGGTTGGGCCAGCACCGCCAAAGTGTGCAAAGTGTTTGGACAAAAGCTACAAATCTGATTTCTACGTGAAATACTGATTTCAAACTGTTCCCAGCTAATTTTTAAAATTTGCTTGGTGCCAACAGCCAAAACGTGGAAAAACCTGAATATCCATCAGTGGATGGATGGATAAAGAAGATGTGGTACATATATACAATGGAATATTACTCAACCATAAAAAAGAATGAAATAATGTCATCGCAGCAACATGGATGCAACTAGAGATTATCATGCTAAGTGAAGTAAGTCAGAAAGAGAAAGACAAATACCAGGTGATATCACTTACATGTGGAATCTAAAACATGGCACAAATGAACATATCTACAAAACAGAAACAGACTCATAGATATAGAGATCAGACTTGTAGCTGCTGGGGGAGAGAGGAGGGAGAGGGATGGACTGGGAGTTTGGGGTTGGTAGATGCAAACGATTACATTTAGAAGGGATAAACAACAAGGTCCTACCGTATAGCACAGGGAACTATATCCAATCTCCTGGGACAAACCTAATGGAAAAGAACATAAATATGTGTGTAACTGACTCACTTTGCTGCACAGCAGAGATTTGCACAGCACTATAAATCAACATTACTTCAATTTTTAAAAATTTATAAAATTTGCATAGTGCAGCCCACTAGTTTGCCACCTCTAAAGCTATACTCACCAGTCTTTGTTCCACAGGAGGCATTTTCTGACTACTAACCATATACCCAGCCCTGTGCTAAAGGGGTCACAAAACAAGGTAAGGTCCCTGCCCTGAGAAGCCCCTACTCCAGGGCACGTGTAAAACAGCTGTCATGCTGTCACGCCAGGTGCCTGCACATCCATCTCCACTCTCGCCTTCATAACCTGCCAAGGCCAAGGTGTTACAGCCATTTTACAGATGCAAAACTGAACCCAGAGAGGGAGCGTGCCTTGCCTAAGATTACACAGCTGGAGCTGGTTGGTAGAATGGCTGGGATTCAAACCTGAGTCTGCATCCAGGGCTCCTTGGCCCAGCCTCACGGTCTTACTGAACTGAGAAAGGCTTCCCCATGGAGCTCCTTCCAGAAGCAGCAGGTCCCAGTGACTGAACCAGTTATCAGAAGTATACACAACACTGCCTGTCCCTCCGGCCTGGTGCAAACACCAGTGCGCCGGGACTTCCAGGCTGAGAAACCCCAAACTCCAAGGAACCAAGGCAACTCCCCACAGCTGCTCCATCCCCCAGGCAAAGCCCCCAGAGCAGAGCTGTGGGTGGCCAGGACATGCACAAGTGTGCATGTGTGTGCACATGCACACGTGCACACACACACACACCATGGAGCCTTTCACCCCCAGATGCCAACCTGCCCTTCCAGGCACACAAAGTCGGGCTGAGCCAGGCATGGAGAGAGAGGGATTAGTTGGAAGATTCCAAGAGTCTTGGGAACTCGGGCCTGGTAAACACTCCTCTTGGGGACCTAATTAGGCCACTTCCTGGGCGACGGCAGGCGGGAGAGGAGGCGGACAACGGGCAGTGCTGGGCACGGAGACTAGGCCCACCCCGGGACCCCGTCCAGCTCCGGCAGCACAAGGCAGGGCTGGGAGGAAGGGCCGCACTTCCCCCTCCTGCAGACAACCCAGCACCGACAGGCATCTCCACAGGCCAGCGCCTCTCCGGGAGCCAGCCCACAAAATGAGACCCAGAGGCCCCCTCTGTCAGGGCAGGTTTCAAGGCCCCTCTGCCCAATCTCCGGTTCTCCTGCCAGTTGCCAACTCAGCTGACAACTGGGAGGGCCCCTACGAGGCCCTGGATGAACTCCTTTGCCAGGTCTCCAACAAGTGCTGCCGCAACCTCAACTTGCAGGCCTCGGTGACGGGGAGCTCACCCCCTCCCAGGGCGGTCTTCTCCAGCGCTGGGCGCCGCTCTGGCTGTAAGTCCGACCTTAGGTCAAGCCAGGCCCTGCCTCCCTGTCACTCCCTCACCCCCACCCCACGGGTCCTCTGTGAACTCCAGAGACACCAAGAGCAGAGACGTCGAGGCCCCATTCCCTGGAGGGGCTGGATTCCCAGGGCTCCCTCACTGTCACTCACACCTCACAATAACTCTGGTAGGGGAGCAGCCCCATCCCACGGAGGAGGGGGACCCAGGGGTCCAGGTGGGAGGGTGTTTCCCGCTTCTGAGGGACATGGTCCTCTCCCCCTCTCTCAGCCCTGGTTCAGGGGCCACACGACCCAGGTCTGGCTCATCAGCACAGTCTCTCCCAAGCCGCAGTGACTGGTTTAAGGATAGACACGTGACCAAAACCGTGTCAGTGCGAATACTCTTTGGGACGTTTGCTGGCCCACGAGGAAAAGAGGCTCTCTTTGCCAGCGGCCTGGAGCTGCTGGCAGCCACCTGAGCCACCACAGTAGACAGCCCACCTGAGAAGGAGGCCCGCACGGAGAACTGGTGAGAGACACAGCCCTGAACATACCCGCTGGGGCCCCAGATCCAGCTCTGTCTGAGGCGCAAGCAACCCCCAGATATTTGCTCCCAAGGGATAATCAATACCCTTCCCAGCTGAAGCCAGGGTGAGCTTCTGGCACTTGCAACCAAGAGTCCCAAGGTCCCTGTTGGGCCTCCTGCCCCAGTTTGTTGTGCCCAGAAAGCCCTCGTGGCCCCTTGATGAGTCCAAGTCGGGAGAAGTTAGCTCAAAGGTGAGAGTGGGCCCCTGCAGACGCAGCCAGTCCTGGCTAAGACCTCCTCCGGAGGGACGCCGGCCAGGGAGGGGAACCCCTCACCATCCCCACCCCAGCTCACACCTCTGTCATCGTGTCCCAAACTAACCAGGGCAGCAGGGGGCCCAAGGCTGCAGGAGGCCAGTGCCCTCCAGAGATTCCTCCCCTGCGGGAGGAATCAGGGAGCGGAGGGATATACTTAGGAAGAAACTGACACCGGTGGAATCAAGCTCTTCCCCAAAGCGATCCTGGTAGACTCAGTTCCCCGCAGCCGCAGGGCCTGTGACTGAGCAGGACAGACCATCACAAAATCTACTGACTGCTTGCTGTGTACCCAGCACTGTAGTCTCTCTAAATCTGCACCCCTGCCCTGTAGGTAAGACTGCTGTGTCTGTTTTATGGATGTGGGAGCTGAGGCAAAGAGAGATTCAGTTACTTGCCTCAGGTCACAAAGCTAGTAAAAGAGAGCTGGGATTTGAATACAGGCCACTCAGGGTCCTGCCCGTCACCCTTCCCATGCTGACATTCAAAGAGCCCATAACAGGGCTTCCCTGGTGGCGCAGTGGTTGAGAGTCCGCCTGCCGATGCAGGGGACGCAGGTTCGTGCCCCGGTCCAGGAGGATCCCACATGCCGCGGAGCGGCTGGGCCCGTGAGCCATGGCCGCTGGGCCTGCGCGTCCGGAGCCTGTGCTCCGCAACGGGAGAGGCCACAGCAGTGAGAGGCCCGCGTACCGCAAAAAAAAAAAAAAAAAAAAAAAAAGCCCATAACATCTCAAAATGCCAACCCCTTTCTGCCCTCCCCGTTCAAGGCCCCAGACAGAGGGTGGGGGGCAAAGTGGACTCCATCAAGGTACCTCCCTCTGCCTTCCAGGGGCAAAATGAGGCAGCCATGCCAGGGAGCCTCCTCGAAGCCAGCAAGATCCAGGAGGGCCTCTTCCTCCAGGAAGCCCTCTGAACTACCCCATACACACCGTCTTCTCCCTTCCCTGAAACAAGACAGGGCTGGGGTCTTCTTGCCAAATACTGACAGGTGGGGTCCAGGTTCCTCAGCTAGAAGAGCTGCTGGAGATAGGGCACTGGGACCTCGAATTATGACTGCAGGACTGGGCCCTCAGGGGTGCTCAGGAAATCCTTCCCCAGCGGAACTGGCTGATCTGGCAGCACCCCCAGCCCTACCACACCCCTGGGGGAGTTCTAGCCCACCCCAGCTTTCACAGGCACAGACAGGATACCCACTTCCTCACCCAAGCAATACTGGCAGGAACCCAGCCCGGCTTCCTCTGGCCCTGCCCTGGCAGGCCCCGGAGCTGTACAGGGTCTGGTGGCCCCAGAAAGGGGAAGTGGGGCCTTGGGGTGTGAAGCGGGGCAGGCAGGCAGGCCTAAGGAGAGGAGAGGGCCCGCTCAAGCCCCTCAGGCTGGACCCTGGACCCACGCCCCGCCCAGGTGACCGCACTGCTGCAGCCGGGAACCCAGCAGCACGGTCTTGCCCCCTAGGCCGGCCCAGTGCCTGGTGGGCTGGGTCACTGGCAGACTTTCTGTTTGCTGAGGGACTCATGTTAATGCCACCTCCCTCAGGAGACCCAGAGCTCTGTGAAGGAGAGCCAGCAGCTGCTCTGCCCAGCCCCGGCCTGGCACCTAGGGGCACCCAGAAAACCTCATGGGACTAAGGGCCTCCCCAAGCCTTAGCTCATGCCGGGGCCTAACCTCCCTCCCCACACCATTCTCTCCTGGACATCTGCCCCCCTCGGGAGGCCTTCTGAGACTTCTATCAAACATCCCCGCACCTACCTCACCAAATTGTCGTGGGACTTAAGTCTGTGTCCTGCAGCTAGGCCCTGGCAGATGCTTGTGGGACGGACAGATGGATGAGCCAACCAGCTCGAGTCCTGAGCCAGGCAGAAAGGTGGCAGAGAGCAGGCAGGGCGGCTTTGGTGAGGGGGCTGGGGGGCGGGCATGAGGGCGGAAGATGATGAAAACAGACAAAAGGGTCTCCCCCAGAACAGGAAGCACCTGATGCATCACACCTTTCTGCACGTGAGCTGTACCTGGAGGCAGGAGGCCTGGGTTCAAATCCCAGCTCTGCTACCCTTGGCCATAGGAGTGGCAGAGTCTCTCACACTCTGGGCCTCAGTTTTCTCATCAGTAAACTGAGGTGCTGATACCCAAGTTCGGGGGAGAGCGAAGTGCAGGTCCTCACGGCCAACAGGCCAAGTTTGTGAGGACAAAATAGCAAACGCGCCCAGAAGGAAGGCTCGATTCCTAGAGCTGAGGAAGCCCAACCATGAGGTCCAAACAGGAGAGACAGAGGTGCACGACCCTCCTCTTTATCGCCCCACCTCCTGGTGACAGTCTGCAAAGCCACCAGGCTGGAGCAAAAGCCGAAGCCCCAAATAGCACACGCCCCCGGACAGCCCTGCTCCCCAAGAACTCCCAGGCTGACTCTACCCCGGCCTCTAGGGACCACAGGCTGTCACTCAGTCTTGGGGTCTAGAGACCTGAGTTCCAGTCCCAGCTCTGCCACTAACGTGTTCTGTGACCCTTACCTGATCCAGGCCTCGGTTTTCCTTCTGCCAAAGGAGATGGTTATGTCAAACCTTTGAGGCCCAGCTCTGGGCTGGGCTAGGAACGGAGGCTAAATCATAAAACAAAGAGAACTGAGGAAAAGTTGAAAAGCCTGCTGTGTTGTCATCTGGCCCCAGAGGGCTAATTCCAGGGGTGGGGTAGGGAATTGTTCCTTGCTCCTGAAATCCTCCCTTCCACTCTTCCTCTGGATTAGGCATTACCCTCATCAATCTCTCCTCTAAAGCACAAATACCTTGTCACCCCTCCCCACCCAAGGCTCCAGCCGCCAGGGATAATAAATCCAGTTTGCCATTTCCTGTGCCAATTCTAATGATGGTTCGTGATTGCCTGGGAGGAGTTCATCTATTCATTCACGCATCTTGACAGAGATTTACGCATTCACTCCTTCAGCAGATGGGCACTAACACCTTCTATGTGTCAAGAGGAAACTCAGCTCCAGGCACAAGTTTTCAGAAGGCAGAGACCTTGGTGCCCCCTTCCCCCAGGTGTCTGCAAAGGGCTCTGCACACAGGAGGTGTTCAGGCAACAATGTTTACTAATGGACCAACTAAACGGCCAGGTTCCCATACTGGAAAGAACAGTTATATCTTCCCCCAACTCTTGCCTGAAATTCCACCATTAGTTATTCATTCCTTTAAGCACTATCTTCACTAGGATCCCCCTTTAGAATAAAAACACTTTCATGCCCATGTTTCATTCCTGATCCCTTTCCCCTCGATAACAAAGAACAGAAAGGGGAAGTCTAGCTGGCCTTCAGGGACCTCATGTGGTGCTACTTCTGCCCAAGATGGCAGAACTCTGGGCTTCCCACGGCCCACCCAAAGAGTGGGTCTGCTGGTGACAGAAGATTTAACCCAGAGTAGCCACTGTCCTGGAAAGGGCAAGAAAGATTTAGGTTTAAGTCTTAACTTCTGTACTGCTAAGTTGCCTATTTAAAAAGTCAGCAGAGCCCAGAGGAGGGAGAGAAAGCTGGAGGCATAATTTATACCAGGATGATTTCCAAAGAGTAAGAAACCATGAAAGAATTCTCATTTAATGCTGTAGTGAGTAAGTCCTTTCTAACCTGACACAAAACCTAAAAGCCATAATGAAAGGACTGATAAATTCGATTACAATTAAAAATTCTTTTTCTACATAGTAAAAACTATCAAAAGCAAAATCAAAAGATGAGCGAGAGATTATGGAGACATTTGCAATTTTTATCTCCCTAAAGAGCTAATCTCCCTCATATGTAAAGAGTTCCTACAAATCAAAAAGAACAATAACCCAGTAGAAAAATGGGAGAAGAGGATGAACAGAAAGTTCACAAAAAGACAGTACAAATCTCTTAAATATTTGGAAAGAAGCTGACCTCACCCATAACAAGAGAAACGCAAATTAAAACTACTATGGAAAACCATTTCTACCTACCCAACTGGCAAAGATCAAAGCATTTCATAAATCTGTGTTGGCTAGGCCGGGGGGAAACAGACACTCACGCTCACCCCTGGCCGGTGTGTGATTCAGCACAACCTCTGGGGCAGGCAGTTTCATCATATCTAACAGACTCACTAATGTACACACACACCTTTTGACCTAGCAAACCTACATCAAGTAATTTATCCTACAAACACTTTCACATGTGTGCAATTTGACATATGTACAAAATTATTCATTGCAGCATTATCTGTAATTGCAAAACACTGAAAACAATACGTGTATCAGTCTGGGGAAGATAAATCACAATACATTCTTACAGTGGAATACAATGCAGCTATCACAAAGATGCAGCAGCTTGAACCATACTGTGGAAGGGTATCCTGTGAAAAATCCACATGGTGAAGGTCATGCCTAGAATGGATTAAGGACTCAACCAGGACACAGAAACACCAAAACTGCTGCTTTGTCAAAGTGAACGAATCTTACTTCTCCTCATTTTCAGTTTCTATTTCTATTGTTATAATGTAGCTTATGCAATTTTTTTTAAGTTTTCAGTAGAGAAAACAAGACGAACCATATACATAGTGCCTATCGTTAACAACACTGTATTGTATACTTAAAATTTTTTCAAGGGACTTCCCTGGTGGCACAGTGGTTGAGAAGCCGCCTGCCAACGCAGGGAACATGGGTTCAATCCCTGGTCCGGGAAGATCCCACATGCTGCAGTGCAACTAAGCCCGTGCGCCACAACTACTGAAGCCTGTGCGCCTAGAGCCCACGCTCTGCAACAAGAGAAGCCACTGTGAGAAGCCCACTCACAGCAACGAAGAGTAGCCCCCGCTCGCTGCAACTAGAGAAAGCCCACATGCAGCAACAAAAACCCAGTGCAACCAAAACTAAATAAAAATATATTTTAAAAAATTGTTTTTCAAGACGGTAGATTGTATGTGTTCTTATCTTAAAAATAATAATGATAAACTAAAAGGGGGGAGGAAAATTTAGGCTGTGAGGGACAGGTTTATGGCATGGATTGTGGTGATGGTTTCACGGGTGTATACTTATCTCCACACTTATGAAGTTGTATACAATAAAAATGCACAGCTTTTTGTATGTCACTCATACCTCAATAAAGGGTTTTTTAAAATAAATACATAAAGTAAAAAATAACGACCCTAACAGAAAAACTCAAAGGGCAATATAAAGCAACTGATCATTGAAGTGACGCTCTGAGTTTATTAACATGGAAAGATGTGTTCCTGGCATCTTTGTCGGGGTGTGTGTGTGTGTGTGTGTACATATATAAATATGTATGTGAAGACTTCCTTGGTGGCGCAGTGGTTAAGAATCCATCTGCCAATGCAGGGGACACGGGTTCAAGCCCTGGTCCGGGAAGATCCCACATGCCGCAGAGCAACTAAGCCCGTGAGCCACAACTACTAAGCCCGTGCACCTAGAGCCCGTGCTCCGCAACAAGAGAAGCCACCGCAATGAGAAGCCCGTGCACCTCAACGAAGAGTAGCCCCCGCTCTCCGCAACTAGAGAAAGCCCACGCACAGCAACAAAGACCCATCGCAGCCAAAAGTAAATAAATAATTTTTTAAAAAAAATTTATAAAATATGTATGTGAATACACAAAAAATAAATAGAGCCTATAAACGAAAGAAGAAGAAAAGGAAAACGAGCCCCAGGTCCATCGCATCTAAGATGCATGACCCTGAGAAAGTTACTTATCCTCCTTGAGCCGCACGTTCGTCATTTGAAAGAAAGGGAGAAAAACGTTCAGACCACCCAGGGCTTTGAGGGGATTCGGTGGAGGTGATGCAAGCAGAGCACGGAGGCGGGGGGCGGGGAGGGGGCTGCACCTGGCACAACACGCTAGGTCAAGACGACAAGTACTACCAAGTTGGCAGAAAGGGCCTCAAGGGCTGTGGGTGGGCGCAGAACCCGCCCCTTCCCCTTCAGCCCACTCTGTCATGGGCCTCGGCACCAAAGAGGTCAAGGCGCCCCGGCCCCCTCCCTGCTCTGGAAGTGGCCTAGCCTCTGGGGTGGATACAGCAGTGTCAGCACCTCGGGACTGCTTTCTGGGGTACAAGCAGCATCAGCATCTCATGGGCCCACACGACCACGCAGAGCCTAGCTGGACCTCAAGGGAGCAGCTGTCCACTGGGTCAAGGAAAGCGGGAAGGTGGGCCTGAGCCAGAGAGAGCTTCCAGGCAGCACCGGGTCCTCACCCCAAGGCCTTTAGGGCTGTGGACAGGAGAGGAGAGGAAACACAATGCCCGGCCCTCCAGACATGCCCTGCACACCCTGGACCCAACTGGGAGACAGAGGGCAGGAAACCCGACGGGAGGCGCCCCTGCCATCAGCCTCCAAGCACCTGCTGGGAAGAGGCAAGGTCCTTGCATCCGGACCCCCAGGGTGGGTTAGGGGCGCTCTCCCTCTGTTTCCAGCCAGGGTAACCAACTCTGGGATCCTAAGCTCCTCGTCCAAAGCCTCCTGGCTGGGATGCAAACTCAGAGCTGCCCACTCCAAGGCCCAGGCTCCTTCCTAACCCCGTGTCTGCATTTCCTGAGGTGTGCTCTGCCCAACAGCAGGGCCGTGAAAAGCCACATGCACGCCAGTTTCTGGTCACAGGCAGTGCTGGGCTTAAGCATTCTCTTCCTCCTTCTCTAAAGATACCCTGTGCACGTTAGCAAATTCAAGGTTCTGAGAAGTCCTGCAGGAAAGCAAGTTGCTGAATTAATGAACACGGCTAAGCATTTCCCAGTCTCTTTGGTTCACGAGGCCCTTTTTGCATTAAATCTCTAAGGAATCCTCTTGGGGAAATGCTGACTTTGGCATCTCCAAGACTCGGCTCAGGGATCCTCCCCCAAGAAGACTCCCTGGCAACTGTGGCCCACAGAGGCCACTATCTGCCCCTTTTCTGAGAGCCTGGGAGCTCTCTCAAGCTGGGCTCCGACTCCCCCACCTCCACCTTCCCCTGGGCTGGGCTGCGTGGGCACACAGGGACCAGCCCTGATCTTGGCCTTCAGGGTAGCCTTCGGGGAAGACTGGAGGAGGCCCTGCCCTAGGGCAGTTTTCAGCTGGGGAAGCAATCTGCCCTGGGGAAGAGAAAGTGGGAAAAGGCACTAAATACCGACCAGGAAAGACCCGCCTGTCATACTTCCTGCCTCTCCCGTGAAGGGCTGCGAAGTGCCCCCTACCTCAGTCTCCCCACCTGCCATAAGCAAAGCAGTGCGGGGGTGGGGGATAGAGACCTAAGGTCCAGCCCCACTCTGCCTCTCGCCCTCTCTGGGCCTGATTCCCCCAGGGGCAGGGAAGGCCCCCAGGGTCTGCGAGGTCCCTTCTCACTGAGACCACCTACCAGAGAAGCTAGCCACAGAGAGGGCAGCGGGAAAGGCACATGGAGAGGCACCTCCACGCAGAGCTCAGCAGGCCCTGTGGGGGCCGTGGCCTCCCCAGCACCCGTGAGGCATCACTGTCTATCTTGTCTGCCTCCCAAAGCCAGTGCCTCCCCCAGAGGTCCTCCCTCGGACTCCTGCCACACCAGCCACTAAAAGTGCCCGGCCCTAATCCAAGATGCTAAGACCCCCCCTTCGCCAAGGCTTCCTGAGAACTGTGCGAGGTCAAAGGGGCACATGGGGGGCAGGGGCGGGAGGGCTGCCTGGTGAAGCCCAGCCCAGAGCCCGGAAGAGCCCTTCTACAGGGGAAGCAGCCCCAGCCGACCTCCCCTGCACCCCTAAAAGCCTGGCTTCCGGAGCCACAAACACAGGGGCTCGGGAGCCCCTCCCCACGGCTGTCCCCCGAGCCCAAGCTCCCCATTCCTGCTTGGGCACCCTTCCTTCCAGGCTCCGCTGGGCACAGGAAGTCGCTGTGATGGAGGCTCAGTCCCCGGCAGCCACATGCCCCCCAAACCCAAGCCTCCCCTGGGACTTTCCACCAGGGCTCCCCACGCCTGTCCGCGACCCCAAAGACAACGAGCCCCGTCCTGCTCACCCCCGGCCAACCAATTCCTCCAGGGCTTCCTGAGACCTTCTTCACGGCTGTGTGATTTGACTTATTTCGGTTCCCCAAACAAGCCCCACCCTTTTGTCTCCAGGCTCAGACAGCCTAAAAGCACTGCCTACCTCCCCACCCCCAAACTCCCTCTGCCTGGCAAACTCCTACCTGCCCTTGAGAGCCAGGCTGAGCTGCCACCTCCTCCAGGAGGGCTGCCCAACCTTGACTCAGTGTCTGCACTTCCCACCACAGAACACGGCCCCTGGCCTGTCGCTGCCCGATCACGTGATGGCTCTACCAAGGCCATGTCTGGCCACGCGCTGCCCTGCTTTCAAGACCCAGCAGTGCCTGGCACATAGCGGACACTCAAACCCCAAGTTCATGAACTGAGTCAAATACAGTCCGCCCTGAACTGCAGGGTCTGGCCCCCAACCCTGGTGTCCCTAGTCCCATCTGCTTGAGCTTTGGCAGGTCACCTGCCTCTCAGGCCTCGATTTCTCACCTGAGCGATGGGGACGAAAACATTCCCCCACTCCCCAGCCTGTTCTGGCAGTGAAATGACCTCGTGGCTATAAAAATTCCTTATAAATCCAGAAACTTCGCACATGGAAGGGGGCCAACCTTGCTGTGTTTGTTTCTACCACAGGAAAACAGGCCCCAGCCTAAGGCTCCCACACTGCGATCCAACAGGTGCCCACTGGGCTCCTGCCTGTGCCAGGTACCAGGTGAAGTGCTGAAGCAAACAAGATGGACGCAGGGTCCCTTGGGAGCCCATGTTGCGGGGAGGGAAGAGACGTGTGCCAAAGAAGCCACACGAGGCAAAGAAATGCCAGGGTGGGAGCGGGCCCAGCCTCAGGCCGGGCAGTCAGGAATGCAGGAAAGCCTAGTGGTTGTGAGCACAGGCTCTGAGACCAAACAGGCGAGAACCCCAGCTCCACATCAGAGGAGCTGTGTGACCTGAGGCACGTTAATTAACCTCTCTGGGCCTTGGTTTTCTCATTTGTAGAATGGACTGGTGATGGTACCGAATGCCCAAGGGCCTCACACAGAGGCTGGCACACAGGGAGTGCTGTTACGTGGGTCGGCCCCAACTGGCTCCAAACAGGAGGGGTGGGCCTGAGAAACTCTGACATCACTCCCACTCCATCATCTCCAGCCGGGCCCAGGAGAGAGAGAGAGAGAGAGAGGAGGTGGGCCTTGGCGGGCAGGAACACGGCCGAGGACTAGGGCACCCACAACAAAGACCTCAACAACAAAGACCTGGGGGACACACTTCGAGACCCAGGGGCCTCAGCCTCACTTCCTGTCAGCCCCCAAAAGGCAGCTCTTCTCTTCTCTTGCTCCCCTGCTCAGAAAGCAGGGTCGTCTGACAAAGGGATGCCGGGGTGCCAGCCCGTCCCAGGCCTTGCCTGGCACTAAGGCACCCCTTCCCCAGGGGACCTGGCAGTGGCTCCAGGGAGTCTGAATATTTCAAAAGAGGGCACTTCCCCATTAGCCCAGGACCCCATTAAAGCAACGCCTCCAGACAACTTATTCAAAGGGCACCTCCTCCCCCAGGCAGATGGGGCCCGAAGGAGAAGCCAGGGAGTAGGGCTTGGGCAGCAGGGGTGGGTGGACCCGGGAGGTCCCTGGACCGCACAACAGGCAGGTGCGCAGGAATAGGGTCAACCTGACTACTGCAGAGATGAGGAGACTGAGGCCAGGAGGAGAGGACGACCACCCCAAATCCACATCCCCCACTGAGCAAGGCCAGGGAAATGTGCCTCCAAACAGCTCTGACCAGGAAATCACACTCGCCCCGAGGCTGTGGAGCCCTCTGGGCCTCAGTTTCCCCATTTGTGCAGAGAAAGGCTGTACTCCTGGATCCTGGGCCTCCCCCTGCTTGGCCAGCCAGTGATGCCAGGAACTGTCGACCCAAGTCAGCTGCACCTGAGGTAGTGAACTAAGCCACTTCCAAGGGGCAAGAAGGCCTGGATTCCTGCAAGACAAAGAGGCCTCCAGCAGGTACTCTGGGTCCTGAAGGTGGGTGGTGGCACCACTGACCGCGTCACCCCCGGGGGTCTCACGATGCCCGAAAGCCAGGCCTGCCAGGCTGCCACCCCCAAGGGGGCACGAGTTCCCCCCTGGGTCATCCACCCCATCACCTCCAGCCCAGCTCAGAAGAAAGCAAGAGAAGGTGGGCCTTGGGGGCCAGGATCACGTCTGAGGACCAGGGCACCCACAACAAAGGCCTCAATTTGTTTCTTTTTCCTCAGGCACAGCTGCAGGGTAACTCCTTTCAGAGCTCAAGGCGGGTGGGCAGACAGAGACACGAAGAGGAGGAGAGAACGAGGAGGGTGTTCCTGGTGCCCCCAGCACCGGCACCAGCAAGAGGGGGTCTCAACACGGAGCCCAGGGGGAGGGGGAGGCTGCCAAGTAGAGCAGACACACTTGCCCCCCGTCTTCTCCTGAGCCCGAGGACCCCTGAGGGGGGGACACGAGGCAAGGGGGGGCTCGAGGTGGGGAAGCACTCTAAGCAGAGGGGATGCATGGCAAAGGGGGCAAGCCGACCTGCTGCCCAAGCCAGGGGGTGGGCCCAGAGTGCCTGAGACATAGAACTGGGGGCGGGCGGGTGGTTCGCCAACACAGCGAGGGGGGTAAAAGCCAGGAGAAGGGGTTCCAACGTGACACCAGACAGGAGGAACCCACTGACGCGGGTGTAAGAGGAACCCAGGAACCCCACGGGCCTCCTCTCCAGGGCTGTCGCACCCCATCTTCACAACAGGGTGGGCTCAGGTCTATCCCCCAGCACAGCACTTAGTGCCCCAGAAGACGCCTGTGAAATACACCCATCGGAGATCAGCACGTGCAGGGAGAAACGAGGATCCCAGGCTTCACAGCGAGAAAGGCAACCAAAGAGGGAATGAGCCCACCTCTGCCCAGGGCTCACGCCCCGCCCCATCCCGACACCCTGTCCTCCTTCGAAGGCTTGGGGTGGGTGCGGGCGTGGGGAAAGGGGAGCCCAGGGAACGGAGGCGCTTCAGCCCAGTAGGTCTGCGCCCGGGACTGGGCAATGCCCCAGCCATGACGTAGCCCCTTGTGAAATGCGTGGGCAGCGGCAGGTTGAGCCAGATGCCAGTGGCTGTCAGGTGGGCACCGTGCCACCCTCCTTGGGGGGTGTTGGCAGGAGCCACAGGTGGGCAAGCGGAGCCTCCGCCAGCAGGCTCAGCTGGGAGGGTGGGGGCGGAGCTGGAGGACCCCTGCAGGGGCTGGCAGGATTCCACACACACAGGCTCGGGGGGCTCGCCACTGCCAGGGACCTCCAGGCCTCGGCTTGCTGGTCTCAGATGCCTGGGAAGCATTTTTCACGCATTTAACTTTCCCAGCAACCTGCCTGGGCGCTGCCATTTTACAGATGAGGAAACTGAGGCATAGAGAGACAGTGATTACCCCAAGGGCTACGGGCTACCAGGGAGGCCTCTCAGTGACACCCCTCAGCTGGCCCTGCCCATCCTCACCTCCGAGGCTCCCTTCCCTAGGGAGGTCCACCCTCCCACCCAAGGCAGGACGGGGCAGTAATGACAAACACCTCCACTTGCGTAGTGGCTTCTCTGTGCCAGCCGTACCACGTACATCCCTTCGTTTAATCCTACAACTACCTGGCATGCTGGGTAGCATGAGCAGCCCATTTTATAGATGCAAGAAACTAGCTCAGCCCCTTGCTCATCTCGCACACTGCCAGGAGGAGGCACAGTGCAGCTGAGCCCAGGCCATCACCCAGCTCTGCCCGGAGACGGGCTGGACGCGGT
This sequence comes from Mesoplodon mirus, assembly GCF_964341445.2. Lineage (NCBI taxonomy): Eukaryota > Metazoa > Chordata > Mammalia > Artiodactyla > Ziphiidae > Mesoplodon > Mesoplodon mirus. The sequence continues at coordinate 34,005,175 of NC_138995.1, forward strand.
GACCTCCGGAAGACCCAGCTCCTCTGGCGACTGTTCAGACGCCAAGGCCTCATTCACTGAGCCAAACTAACTCCCAGCTCTTTCTACATAGGCCTTTTTAAAGACACTAAACCCCCCAAAGGTCCACCATCAGCACTTCCCTCTCATCCCTAAGACCCGACCCCACAAAAGGCTAGAATCAGCTCCTCGGACTCAGGTGCCCAGTGTGACCCACTCTGCCTGCTGCCTCAGGTGGCCCTGGAACTTTTCCAGGCGAGTTAAGCACTGCCCTTGGCCTGGGCAATGGGATGTGGAAAGCCACCTTCAGCTCAGTGCGATGTGCCCAGGACAGGAGGAGAGAGGTGAGGGACAGGCCACTGGCCACCCCTTCATGACCCCTGGTAATGGTGGGATGGCAAGTCATGGAAAATGCAAAGGGCTGGGTCATCCACCTCCCGGCTGAGGCAGGACTCGAGCACGGGTCCAAGAACACACGGCCCAGCTGGGGCGCAAGCCCTGACAGCCCGGCCACCCCGCAGCGGGGACAGGTAAGACCCTCCGCCAGGAAGGCTCCCCCGCACCAGCTCTCCAAAGCCACCCAGAACCCCTGTTCAGCTGTGCTGCCCCCCACCAACCTCCCCAAAGGCACGGCGTCCCTACCCAACCCCAGGCTTCTAACGCGGCGGCTCTCCGTGAGAGGTGGTGTGTGCAAGTGGACGCCCCCGGGGACCAACTCCCTCTGTGGCCCAGGACGAGACGGTGCCCTGCTGGCCTTGGGCTTCTCCTCTGTCAACTGGGGACAGACGACACTACCACACAGGGTGGCGTGGAGGCAGGAAATGGGTTAGACCAATAGTTACAAACTGTAAAGGGGGGTGCACATGTCCAAAGTGATATCAAGTCGGGTCTCTGTCTCCTCTTGAGAAGCACCTCTGGCTTGTGTGGAAGCCCCACTCCTGCCCCGTTCCTCACCCCCTACCCCCAGCTCACTGCGCCAGCCCCCAGCCCCGTAGAGCCCATAGGAAGACTGCCTCTCTCCAGACCCACTCCTGGCAAAGAGGCCCCGTGAGACCACCCTCACCCCCGACCCCTGGGAAAACGGCTGCCAGTAAACAGTCACTTCTTTTCGATGAATGACCACTGGCGACTTCCCCTCCAAAGCTCGCACCTTCCCCACTGAGGGCAGAGAATGCGCACAACCTGAGTGTCCCCTCCCCTACACCAGGAGCCACAGGAAAACTCCAGGGAGCCCAGGGCCCATCTGGAGTGGGGAGGCCCGCAGCCTGGTCAGAACGGAGGGCGCTCAGACGGGCCTTCCAGAACTCCACGCCCCACTGGACGCCTGCACTTCCTGTGGAGCCAGTCCCACTATACTTCCTCTTAAGTCTACCCGTTTCATTTCTGTGTCTTCTTCGGCCTTGTCCAAGGCAAAAATACATGCATGAAGTCACAGATCCAATGTCCTATTTCCAAATTTTTTTTCTGAAATGTATTCAAACGAATACCTACATTTGAAGCATGTTCATCCACATCCAGGCTAAACCGTCCGAGGAGCAGGGTCCCCACCCTGAGAAATGCTGGTCTGGTCACCCCTCACATCGTCCACCTGCATGTCTGCGGCAGAGAGCCAGCCAGTGACAGCCCACGGTCACACAGCCATTCCAGGCAGAGCCAGCCTGGGCTCCGGCCACCCGTCCAGGCCTTGGGGACCGGGGTTCTGTCTCCCAGAGGCCCAGCCCAGGCCTCTGCTTTCCCACACCCCCCACCTCAGGGCTGGCCAGGAAGGAAGCCCCCAGGGCCAGCTGTCCTGAACCCCATGTGATGACACGGACAGGAGATGCCTGCTTCGCCCTGTGTCTGTGCACGTGTGTTTGGATGAGTGGGCAGAAAGATCCCGAAAGACCCACTCCCCATGGTCCACATTGGTGGTCCCGGGACCTTGGGCTAGGAGGACTTGGAGGGAAAGAGAGACTGTTCCATTTTCTTGAGACATCTTGGTTCTTTGCCTCATGGGCATGCATCATTTTCAGGGTTTGGTTTTTGCTTATTCTTTTTCAATCTAACAACATAAATTCAGTTGCACTTCCCCAGTTAACTTTTACTTTCATTGAGAAAAGTAAAGTGTACTCGTAAAGGTAAAATTACAACCCTGTAAAGAAACGCGGGCACCTGAGAGACAGTCATGGCAGTCTAGGTGGACCAAGCCAAATAAACATCAGCACAGTCATAACAGCACCTTCCGGTCAGGCCTGGAAAAACCGGTGACAAGGCATCTCTTTCTTGTCCAGAAGCCCCCCCACCTTGCCGTCTGCCCAGCAGCCTCCAAAGCCTCACCTACCTCCAGTCCAGACCCTGTCCATCCACTCCCAGGCTAGGCCCGCCTGGTGGGGAGGGGCGCTGCCCCGCAGTCCCCTCAAGCCCAGGCCACTAGGACACCTGGTGCCCCAGCTCCCCTCCCCACATTACCTGGCTCTCCTCCAGGGCCCCTCGGCAGCTGGGCCAGGGTCAGAGCCAGCGTGGAAGTGGCCGCCGCCTGCCCCTCCTAGGCCAGTGTCCAGGCTCACACGTGTGAAGGCTCGTTCCACCAGCTACCTAACGAGAGTGAGTCACATCTGGGACCCACAGCTTCCTGCTCTGGCGGTGGGAGCAGCAGAAAGCCTCGCGTTCAACCCTCAGCTCAGGGCCTCTCGGGGTGTGTAGTGGGGCTCTCCCAGCCACAGAGAGCCCTCAACAGGAGGGGGGGAGCTGTCAGGCCAGGCTCCTGACTCCAGTGACTTCATGGAAATTGGAAGCTTTAAGCTGGAACCATATTCAAGAAGTAAAAAAATAAAACAAGCACCAAAAGCCTGCATTAGAAGCCCAGCGACAACTTATGGAGGCAGGGAGTAAACGCCTCCCTAATGAGCAATTAGAAGCAAGAGCGGCCTGGCAGGGAGCCGCATCCTGGCTCTGCCACTCACACAAGGCTCTGAGCCTCAGTTTCCCCACTGGGATCATGGGGTGCTCAGTGGTGAAGCAGGAGACTAGGAGGGGCTGGGAAGCAGGGCGCACAGACCTCCCCAAACAGAGGCGGAAAGCGCCTCCTGGTCCTCAGGGAGCCCTCTGAGCATGTGGCATGGGGACCCGGGATCATCTTCTACCTTTTATCCTGACAGTAAACCCTACTGTTTAGTAACAAAGTAGGGAACGGAGCCCAGTTTTCCCGGCTGACACGCCCTGCCCTCCCCAGGTCTCCCTTCCAGCTCTTTCCTCAGAGGAAGCAGACGCTTCTCTGCTGACCTGCTGCACCCCGAGGCCCAGCCACCTGGCACTTGACACCTCACCCCTCATACCAACTGCGAGGTCCCAGCAGGCAGGACCTGTGCACACAGGCTAACCCACCCAGGATCACTATTTAAACACTGACTGTGTGCTGGGCACCATGCACAGCCTCATGAGGAGGTCCTGCTATTATGCCCATTCTATAGAAGAGAAAACTGAGACTCAGGCTACTCACTTGCCCAAGCACACACAGCTTAAAAAAAAAAAAAAAGGCAGAGCCAGGATTCAAACTCAGGTCTGTCTGACTCTATGGCCTAGGCTCTCTCAATCACTCACATCATGACCCTCCCCAGAAGCAAAGAAGGGCTTCCCTGGAGACAGACTGATCCAAATCCCACTACGCCCTCCTTGGCAGGTGCCCTCGCCCGAGATCTCCAAGCCCTGGCACTCGGTGCTCCCAAACCTGCCAGCGAAACTTCCCCAAAGGAGGGGCAGCTGCGGGCTTTCTCAGCATCAGGCAGGGAAGACTGGTTTCTGTGCGCTCAAGGTGCCAGGCACAAAGCACAGCCCAACCCTCTCCTGTTCCACTCAGCGGCACCCGCCCTCCTCCCCGTGGGCAGGACTCCTCTCTGGTGCTGGGGACACAAGCGTGACTTGGACACAGTGTGCCCACCACCAATGACATGGCACAAAGGTCTGGGAGAAGCATCCGTGAAGGCAAGATACGTGGTCCGGAGCTCAGGGGAGAGAGACCTCACCCACCTGGGGGAGGTTCAGGGCCTCCCTGAAGAAAGGGACCCAAGAGAGGGTGTCCCAGGCCCGGGAGATGGCCCAGCCAATCCCTGACTGGTGCGTGGGAGCAATAGGCTGTAGAGAGTGGCAAGGCCGTGAAATAGTGGGCAAGAAGGAATAAATCTGCAGCAAAAACAAGGCAGACACAGTTGGCAGTCGGCCAAGAGACAAATAACACTGAGCTCTGAGCACATAGCTTGGCCCCATTTGACAAACCCAGATGTCGATCCCTTTCCCCTTGGGAAGAAACCCCAGAGCACCCCAGCGTGTTTCAAACTCCAGGCAGATTTATGAGAGGGAGTGTAGCAGGGAAACCATCAATACTACAGGCACCACACCCCAGAGCAGCCCGAGAGGGGTCTGAGCAATCAGGCCTGGCGATTCGCCCCCAGCCCAGTCCCTTGTCCCATGAATGTGGGATGAAGAGGCTGAGAGCTCTGCAGTCAGAGTCCCCATCAAGTGACCTTGGCCAAGTTACATGATCTTGGCCGCTCAAGGAGCCCATCTGTAAAGTCAGGACAACATCATCCAGCTTCTTGGGAGGCTGTGAGGGCTAGTGAGAAATGTGTATAAGGCACACAGTAAGTGCTCAGTTATAGCTGAAGACAAGGGAGGCTGCACAGAGGGTGCTCTCTCAGTTTTAAGCCCTAGATCCTGGCTCTGCTGTGCGCCTGTCCTGTTCAAAGAACTTCCATGGCTTCACGGTACCTCCTGAGTCAAGTCCTGGCTCCTCCTCTCGAGCCTCCACACCTGGCCCAATTCGTCTTTCCATCCTGATCTCCTTTGACCCCATGATCCAGCTGCCTCACCCTGCTATGCCTTGGCTCAAGCCTTTCTGTCACCAGGAATGGTCAAAATGCTACTCATCCTGCCAAGACAAGTACAAATGCCACCTCTTTCAGGAAGCAATGCCCCATCGTCACCTCCTCTGGGCCACAGTGCCCCAGGCCTCTCCTTAGAGGATATACACTGTTACCTTCCTTCTGTAGCGTCCATTTCCACTTCTAGTAACAGCTCCCTATTCCTATGGAGAACCAGCACTTCAGGGGTGGGTTCCTGATCAGTGTCCATTGAGGAATGGGCGTGTGACTCAAAATGTTGAATTCTGGGACTTTTGTTGGAACTAAATGGAAAAAGAAGATGCTCTCCTTTCACTAGGCTGGGAGGATATGAGCTGGAAGCTGCTGGGCTCATCTGTGCCACAGTGGTAGTCAGCCTCCAGTGACCCTTGCCTCCTGGTGTCCACGCCCTTGTATGGTGTCCTCCCACATTACCTGGGTGACCAACAAAATACTGCAGAAATCACATGTTTGACTTCTGAAGTCATGAAAAATACTTTGGCTTCCACCTTGCTGCCTCTTGGATTACTCCCTCTGGGGGAAGCTAGCCAACGTGCTGTGAGACACTCAAGCAGCCCTGTGGTGAGGAACTGAGGCCTCCTGCCCACAGCCAGCACCAACCTGCCATCCATGTGACTGAGTCACCTCGGAAGCAGATCCTCCAGTCCCCGTCAAGACTGGACTGATGCACTCTCACTGTAGCATCCCTACCTGATCAGAAGTGACAGAGGGACACCTCTTCTCTTCCAGCAGACCCACCCATCCCCCGTACCAGGCACTTAAGAGGCCTTCATGACATTTCTGCCAAACTGATCTGCACCCAGAATCTCCTAACAAGAACATAAAGCAGAAACGCAGATCCCACTCTGTGCAGACAGCAGCACTCCCCCTGCCTGGGAGGACAGAGCAGTCTGGCTCAGTACTGGTGTCAGGTCTGCTGGCCCCGCTCCTCCAGGCCCCCAGCTCTTCCACGCTCTGGGCCAGGAGATCCCCAAGGAGACAGCCTCACCGAGGCAGGCACAGCCTTGTGGTCCCGTCACTCACCCTCCTCCCAGAATGATTTTTCACACTTGGGGGGGTGGGGTGCATTCCAACGCAGTGACTCACCTCTGGCCCCTCTGCCATCATCTCTTCCCAGTCGACTGCAAACTCAGGGATGTGCTAGGATCCCTTCCTTCCCCAGGCTGGGAACATATGGAGATGCTCTAGCTCACTCCTTCAGTCCAGACGAGAAGGGGCCGACTGAGGTCATGCAACCAGTTACAAGTTATAGGATGGAACAAAGGCCTTCACTCCTAATCAGGGGTGGTCCTAAGGGGTGAGATGCAAAGCCACTCCAAAAAAGCACATGTGTTAATAAGTAAACAGCACCTTTGCAACCAAACTCAGCTCCCTTAGCCACTGCCCCGCCTATGCAGAAATCTAAATAGCTGCTGCTTGTCTCAGTTAGAATGCCAGTCAAGGAAAAAATGAACAACCCTGCATCATGTTGGTGGTACAGCCTGCCAGAGGGCAGGGGGCTGGCTCCCATGACCCCCATGGCCCCAGCCTCTGCCAGGCCTCGGGGACAGGGCTTTGGAGAAGGAAAGGGCAGCCCAGGTCACAGGGTGTTGAGTAACTACAGAGAATCCTAAAAGAACAGATGTGAAAGCAACTGCCCTGCCAACCAAAAGTCCTTATTTCCTTTGAAAAACTTGGCAGCTGGGCTACACCAGCGGCCGCCTGTCCTTCCCCACACCCCGTCTGGTGTGAACTACTGATGGACAGGGAGGAAGACCATGACCCTCCCTACAGACCCTGGGAAGGAGGTTATGGAGGTGCCACGAGGTGAAAACAGACCTTTCATTCAACAGTTGCACAGATGTACGTATATTTTTTTTACACAGAGGAAAATCCGGAAAAATATACTCCAAATCTTAGGAGTTATCGCTAGGTGATAAAATTTAGCACAGTTTTAATTGCATATTTTCTCATTTATGCCTGTTTTCCAATTTTCTCTAATGAAAATATACCTCCCATGTAATTAAAAGATAACAGGGAAAAGCAACTACTATGAAGAAAAAGCAGGAATAAGGGAAAACAATGGCCTGAGACTGGAAGGTCTCCACCCAATGCCAAACTCAGCACCACCTGTAACCAAGTGAAAATGGAAAGTTTTTATGATAATTTAAAATATTACTACCTTAGGGACTCCCCTGGTGGTCCAGTGGTAAAGAACCCACCTTCCAGTGCAGGGGAGACAGGTTCAATCCCTGGTCAGGGAACTAAGATTCCACATGCCGGGGGGCAACTAAGCCCGTGTGCCACAACTAGAGAGACGCCCGCATGCCACAACGAAGAGCCCGTGCCGCAACGGAAACATCCTGCGTGCCGCAACTAAAGATCTGACGCAGCCAAAAAAATAAAGAAAATAAATATAAAAAAAAACAAACTACTACCTTAAAGCCATTAAAGATCACAAAAAGAGATTGAACCAGACAATGTGAGCCTCCCAGTAGAAGTCTGCAACCCCATTTCCAATGTGCTCTTGTGTGGGAAAAAAGTCCAAACTAAATTAGATCAAGGTTCCAGATACAACTACCAATCTATAGGAGGTTCGGCGGATAAAAAACACATTAAGCATTATAGGAAGCAAAAAAAAAAACATGGCACGAGAGAGAGTGAATGAATATCAATCATACAGATGAAAGAAGACTTGAGAAATATATCAACCAATCTCATTACATAGACCTCATTTGGATGCTGATTTTAAAAAACTCAAATAACATATATATATTTTTTGACACTTACGAAACAATTGGAAATTTGAACACAATACACTGCATGGATAGCTATGATCTTAAAGAATATTGCTAAGTTTTAGGTGTGGTAATAATACTCTGGGGTTTTTTTGTTTTGTTTTGTTTTTCTACTCCTTCTCCTTTAGGAATAGTTCCTCGGTATTGCATGTTCAGTTCCAGATCACTACAATAAAGCAAATATTGCAATAAAGTGAGTCACACACATTTTTTTGGTTTCCTAGTGCATATAAATGTTATGCTGACACTATACTGTAGTCTATTAAGTGTGCAATACCATTATGTCTAAAAAACGTACATACCTTAATTTTAAAAGACTTTATTGCTAAAAAATGCTAAGGATCATCTGACAAGGCAAGGTGGCCACAAGCCTCCAATTTATAAAAAAAAGAAACACGATACCTGCAAAGCACAATAAAACGACGGATGCCTGTACTACAGTTTTTACAGATGAAGTGATATGAGGTCTGAAGGAGGGAAGTGTGTGGGAGGAGAGATGACTCCAGGTTGGCCAAGAGCTGGAAACCGTGGCATCTAGGGGACGGGTATGTGGGGGTGGACGTGCTATTCTCTCTTCCTTTGTGGGTGTTTAATTTTTCCATAATGGAATGTTGAAACACTGTCACTGTAAGAGCTCTGGCATCTTTTGTCTCATTTGAGTCTCACTTGGTGAAGGCGACACGTTCAGCCCCTTCCTACAGATGAGGAATGCCCCCCACCCTGCCCCCAGGGAGTCTCAGAGCCAGTAACACAGAATCCGCCTCAGCCCTGCTCCCGACTGCGAGGGGCGGATGCACTCTCAGCCTGAACCCTGAGCAGGGCAGAGACACCCCCAGGCCCCTCTGCGGAAGCACAGGAGGCTGCAAGGCTGCAGGCTCCACCGCCAGGTACTAGCCTGGAGCAGCGGCCACCTTCTCCTTCGCCTCCACCTCCACCCAACTCCCCACACAGGAGCTTAAAGGCTTCCAGTACCAGCCTGGGCGGCGGCATCTTAACCCCTCTTCTGGCAAAGCCCTCCGGTGGGAGCCCCTCCCCGTCGCATCCTCTGACTGCAAAGCAGTTTACCCGGTGGGGGGGGGGGCGCCCAGGACCTCCACGCCTGCAGACACGGCCCAACCACAAACCTGCACCCAGTCTGCAGTGCCACAAACCCTACAGAAAATAATCCCCAGTGCGTACAAAGACTTAACCTACGGGCTACTTAGCGCCGTGAGCTAACTGCAAACATACTGCAGAAAACCCTCAATGTCCAGCAATAGGGGACAGAGAAAATCAACCAGGGTTCCTAGTATACCAAACGCTGGAGTGGGCCTGATATGTGTCTGAGAACTCCAGCAACTCCACTCCCAAAGCCTGGGGGCAAGCAGGACAGACACAGTAAGAAATGTTGTGATGCTCATTTTTTTTTCTTGTCATATGTTTAAAAAAAAACCCAAAAACAAGAAATCGTCTGGAAAGACGTACACCAATACGCTAATAGGTTACATTAATGGGTACAGATTCTGGCTTTTCTCCCCACTTTACTGCTTAGGTTTTCTGATTTTTTAGTAATAAGTGTGAATTATTTGGGTAATTAACACAAAATTCAAGCCATTTGAAAACAAAAAATGAGCTGACCTTCTCCTCCTCCCCAGGAACGCTGCTCAGTCTTGGCCCAGGAGGCAGAAGTTGCCTGGCTGTGGGACTTCTCAAGGCCACACGGCCTCTCTGAGCCTCAGCTTCCCCATCTGTCAGACACCAAATCCACCAGGTGAGCTCTTCCCACCTCCTCACAGAGCCTGTTCCCTCCTCTGTGACATGGGTACAGTAAGGCACACCCGCGAGGCCACACAAACACCACCTGCCTAGCCTCCCCTCCCCCACTGGGGACTGGCGCCCTCACTTCCAGCCTTGCTCATTCCTCTGCCTCTTGGGCACCTGGTGACCCTACACCCAGCGTGGTGGGGAACCAGGGGCATCAAAGGCCAAACGTGGAATGAAACAAGCCCTACGACCACACCCCCAGATCTCCAGCTGCTCGAGGCTGACAGGCTAGTCCCTCCAGTCCTCTGACCACCCTCCAGGAAGGCGGTATAGCCCCGATTTACAGAGAAAGAACCAGAGACTCAGAGAAGAGAAATAACTGCCCATCTACATATACCAAACCAAGATGAAGACTGCAGCCTGGGGGCCCTTCTGTGAGCTCCTCCTACACCCTCCTCATGGGGTATCAGCAAACCACCCCGCACCCTTTCTGAAGAGCCAGGCGCACTGCTTAGGGCTGTGGGCAGGACCGAGGGAAGACGAGGAACGTGGCAGGACACACCAGGCTGGAACCACAGAACTTCCGGCTCCTCCTCCCCCTCCCCTGCAGCCCCCCAGCCCCTCTCCACACAGCTGGTAGGCGCTCAAGTGTAGGTTGAGCAAAGGACGTGCAATGCTGCACCCTCTGCCTGGAGGAGCAGGTGGGCAGAGGGAAGAACCCAAGGTGGGGCACCAGGAGGGAAGGGAAGAACCCAAGCCTTGTCCTGGCACCCTGGGATCAGGTGTACAATGGCACTCTCCCAGGAGCGCAAACTCAGAGCCCCCAGAGATCAGACGGGACATCAACCAGTGATGCTGGCTGGCTGGCTGGCTGGCTGAGGACTAGGGTAAACTGGAGGCCCAAGCTCTGTGTAAAGAGAAGCTGCTGCCGAGCTTCAGCCAGTAGCTGCCACAAAGGAATGTGGCCAGTGTTGCAAGCCTTCTGAATTATCAAAGGAAATCAGAAATCTGGGTTTTTACAGAAACAGACTCACAGACATAGAAAACAAACTCATGGTTACCAAAGAGGAAAGGGCGGGGGTGTGTGTGGATACACTAGGGGTATGCGATTAATAGATACACACTACTGTATATAAAATAAACAACAAGGATTTATTGCATAGCACAAGGAACTATATTCAATATTTTGTAATCATCTATAATGAAAATAATCTGAAAAATATGTATTTTTAAAATTTTTATATATATAATTACACATATGTAACTGAATATATATATATATATTACATATATATAACTGAAAAAAAAAGAAATCTGGGGTTTTTTTACATAAAATCTCATGGTTGCAGATGCTGGCAATTAATCCAAAATAAATTTTAAGCAGTTCTCCTATCAGTGCTCTGGGCTCACTGCTGTGTGGCCCTGAGCAAACCACTTAACCTCTTTGGGCTTCAACTATCATCTGTAAAGTGGAAAAATAACACAGGGTATTGTGACAATGAAGTAAGACAAAGACAAAGATGTGTACTTTGTCCATATTAATGATAACAAAAAGGAACGCTAACAATAACAGCTAATGTTCAGGGAGTGCGAGGCACTGTCCTAAGTAACATCAGTTAAAGTCATTTCATTCATACTATTAGAGAGGCATTCTTTTTAACTGTGTATTTCGAAACAGTTTCAAACTTTCAGAAAAGTTAGATGAAAACTACAAAGAACTCTCCTATACTTTAATTCATGTTTGCCTATTTGTACCATTTTCTCTCACTTTCTTTATTATCTGTCTATACATATGTTTCTCTTTAATATTTGAGGGTGGTTTGCTTATACCGTGAGCCTCTACCCCTAAATACTTCAGTGCATGTTTCTTAAGAACAAGGATCAATATAGGTATCAGGTCATTTAATATTGACACACTACTTTAATCTATAGTCCATATCCAGTTTCATCAGCTGTCCTAGTAATGTCCTTTATGTAATTTTTTTCAGCCCAGGTTCACGTAACTGCATTTGGTTGTCACGTCACTTTGGTCTCTTTTAATCTGGAACTGCTCCTGGCTTTTGAGATCAGTTGTCTTATTCTGTCTCCATGTTATAGATAAGAAACTGAAGCTCAGAGAGGTTGAAGCACCTGCCCAAAGTCACACAGCTAGGAAATGTTGAGCTTGGACTCAAGCCCAAGAGGTTCCCTCCAGAGCCTGTGTTCTTGTCCTCCAGGCATAAAAGCTTGCAAATAATGGCCTTTGTTGTTAATAACTGGAAACAGTGGCTCCCTCTGCAAACAGGTGGATGGCTGATCATGGCCACCTCACTCAGCAGGTGGTCATTAACTGAAGAGGTGGCCTCCTGTGCACACACTGGCTGGACCTCCTGCTGCCAGCTCCCCACACTTGGCAATGGCCCTGGCCCAAGGCCCACCACCCCACCCTGTGGGGCCCCATTTAGCTCCCTCTATACAAGCTGGGCGGTGGAGAGCTGGAGGGGACCACAGCTCCTACCTTGCTTTTTCCCCCTCTTAAAGTGACAGTCCAGGTACAAACGCCCACGTCCCAAAATCAGAGCAAGGCAAATACCCCAGGGACAGAGCCTTAAGTCAAAAGGGCCCTCAGGCCATGTCCCTGACCCACAGAGCACCAGACTGAAGGGGACCCCTGAGGTCAGTTGTCCAAGAGGGGGCTGAGCACATCCTAAGACACACGACAGAGTTGCACTGGAGAGAAGGGTTTATAAGAAGGAATAGCAAGGGCTGGAGATGGGAGTGGAGCTCTCGCGGCAAGGACTCAGGACTCCAGGGCATCACGCTGCCTGTGTTACGTGCAAAGAGGACCAGGAGGCTGTGGGCTGATCCCACAAACTCAGCTTCCTCAGGGAGGATTCACATGGATGTGGACTTGTCCACTCTTCTCTGGCCAAAGTCCCTACCCCCAATGCCAACCTAGGCCGGGCAGCATCAGCTTAAAAAACCACTCTCTTTGGTTCCCAGATGGGTGTGGCTCAGGGCCTGGAAGCTGCCACCAGCCTTGCCTCCATCACCTCTAGCTCTTGCCCACCCAGCAGCTAGGCCCCATCAGACAGCTCTCCAACAGTTGGTCGTGAGCCACAAATATCAGCAGACTCGCAGTGCGAGGGGCAACACTGTCAACAAGAAGTTTGCAACTTCTGCCTGAGTTCCAGGCCATTCTGGAGACTAATTTGTGCTGAAATATCTCAAAATCCTGGGACCTTCCCTTTGGATGCCCTATTAAGTTCCGAAGTTTACCGACCTCACCTGCAAACCCAATTCCAAGTTTCAGAAGCAGAACAGGTCTTGAAAATTTTCCAGAACAAACAAAAACGGAATAGTTTTGCTTTTCTTCTTCATTGTAGACAATTTTGAAAATACAGAAAGTATGAAGAAATAAGAAAATGACCTATCGACAAACTCTCCCAAAGATATCACAATGAAGACCCCTCCGTCCATCCTTCTAGTGCACAGACCGGCCTGCCTGCTCTGTGAGTCTCTCTCTACAGAGGTGTTTGGGGTCAAGGTGCAACCACTCTGTCGCCCCTACTGGCAGGGGGCAGGGATCACGCCTAACTCCCTTTTCTGCCTCCTACCAGGGCAGGCCCGTCGAGGCTCCCTTGCTGGAGTTAGCCACGGAGGCAACATAAGCCATTATCCCCCCATTAGCAGTCCCTTTGAGGCCAGCTGCAGAGGAAGGGGATCCAAGAGGTGAGGCCAGCAGCAAAGTCCAGAGCATCTCCTGGTAAGGAGTAGGAACAGGAGGAAGAGAGAGGTGGGCAGGTAGGTGGGCGGGCAATGTGCTTTACCCTTGAGGGGGATTTAATGGGCTCACTTAAGACTGCCTGCTGGGGTGGGATCAGGCTCCCAATGGGGACTTAGTCAGACTCCACCAGCACCCGGCCAGAACAGGATGGGAAGACCAGAAGGCCAGGCCCTAGTCCCCACTCCAGGCCTAACTTGCTACAAGACCTTCAAGGACTTCAGCTTTCCCACCCATAAACGGTGCTCATCATCCTGGCCCTAACTCACAGGATCAAACGGTACAAGGGACATGCCATGGCTTTGTAAGCCACCTGGCCTCAGAAATTGGAACTCTCCCACCTCTTCCTGCCTTCCTCCATAAAAGGCCCAAGAGCAACCGCTCTCAAAAGCCCAAGGGCCTCGAGGGCTGAGGAAGAAGACCCAGCCTCTGAGGATCCCAAACATTCAGCATTGGGGGAGGCGGCTCCAAAAGTCACCCTGTGGACCCAACTCCATGCCCCAGACCCAGCTGGTCACTCCTGTGGGGCTTCCTCACTCCACTGGGGGTCCTCCCCTATAGCTCCAGGTCCACAGCGGGAAACGCTCACCTCTCCTAGGAGGGCACCTGCCCACTTGTGAAAGCGGTGATTGATTGAATGCCAGAGGCCCTCATCTCTGAGCCCAAAGCCCCAGCCTGCCAAGTGCCCTCAGCCTCACGCCCTGAGACCATTGCAGTCCTGCTGGTCATTCATTCGTTCATTCATTCATTCATGCTTCTGTTGACCATCATCCTGGACCAGGTCTGAGGAGGCTTCAGCAAGCAATGAGGGCCCTGAACCTAAGGCCAGTCCAGATCTGGCCATTCCAGGCACAGCCTAACCACCAAGGGCACCAGTGGTCCTCACCTTAAAGGCTCTACTTCTAGTGAAAGGGCCCAAACTCTCATTTTCCAGCTCTGCCTCTGGGACTCAGAAAGAACATGAATTCTTCGCCTTTGAGGAAGGGGACCCAAGATATACACCAGGAGAGAGAACAACTCCAGCCCACACTGAGAAAGGATCCATCATCTCACCCCCAACCAGGGATGGTTACCATGCCGTTCGCGTAAAAGGGTAGGTTTCGGGAGTGTCCCAGTGGGGACGCAAGCCAGAGCAAATGCCTCACCGGCTCTCCCATCTACACACTGCCCCCCTTAACTGGTGAGGCGTCCTGCTCACTGTGGCTGTGACTGGACTGCTTCCAACCCCAGGCCGTAGTCTTGCCCTTAGCTGAGCCTTCTCCCTTTGAGTTATTTTTTACTTTAAACAGACCATATTGACCCTCCTGGGGCCCCTGCCTTGCCTGAGTCTGAGAAACCTGAAAAACCAGCCCCTCTTTTTTACCATCATAAGCCAATGGGCGTTCCAACAGAGTGGTCGGAGCGTGCCAGACCCAGGGGGGACGCAGAGCCATGTCCCTCAGTGAGGTCTCAGTCTTGTCATCCGGAAAGTGGGGTTGGGCCCCAGTTCCTGCGCTGAGGTCCTATGTGGGAAATGTCTCCCCGCAGTGCCTGAGCGAGGGGGCATCTGAGAAGAACCACCCCAAGCTTGGGCCAGAGAAAGAGCAAGACCGGGGAATGGGGCGGGGGCGGTTCCGCGGGGCGGGGGAAGGGGGCAGTCGGCCGGCCCCGCGCCTCTCCCCGGCTCCAGAGGCCCGGGAAGGCAGGCCGAGCGAGGGGCCCGGCTGCAGCCGCCCCCGCCCACACCCACACCCACACCCACCCCTCCGCTCGGGTGCTGCCTGGCGGGCGAGCAACGAGGAAGCCGCAGACGCCCCCCACGCCGACGCCCTGCCACGCGGGGGTCCAAGGACCCGGCCGGCGGACGCGTCCCCAGGCCCCGAGCCGCGGCGCGCGCCCCCTCGGCCCGGCCCGCCCAACGCGCCTTTCCCCGCCGTCCGGACCGCGCTCACCTGCCGCCGCCGCCGCAGCCGCCGCCGCCCCGCTCCTGCGCCGGCCGTCGCCGCCGCCGTCGCCGCTGCCGCCGCCGCCCGAGTGGGCGCGCCGCCGCGGGCGGGATCGGGATGTGCGGGCGGGGGCGGCGGAGCGGCCGCAGGCGCCCCCCGCTGGCCGCCCGGCCCAGCCCGGAGCTCTGGGCCCCGGGCCCCGCGGCCAGGAGAGAGGGCGGCCCGGACGCCCCGGCCCCCATTCGGGCGCCGCGTGCCGCCCCCCTGCTCGGTTTTCACCAGAAACGCTGAAAACGCACAAGCATCCCACAGCCGCCGCCCGCCTTCCCACGCGGGTGTGGGAGCGAGCGGCCAGGCACCCTCGGAACGTGAGCAGGAAACAAAACCTTTTCAAAACACATTCTCTTCCTCAAAGCCACGCACGTGTTTGGACGCGCCAGGTGCAGCCCCACTCCCAGAGGAAAACACTTTCTAGCAAATTATTTCAGCTGTTTCTGCTCCAGACTCCCATCCCACCCCCACCAGTAACGCCGTTTCTACGAGGACCCGTGGACTGTGGTCCAGTGCCCTCCTGCCAAGATGAGGGAAACTAGTCGAAACCCACTGTCTCACTCAGGCCTTAAACTCCTAGGGGTCCGGAGGCGGGAGCTGCCCCAGCACCTGCGAGAGTCAGGCCTTTATTGACCTTCTTCTCTGGCACCGGGAAGACCAAGACCGCTTCAGAAAGTAGCTGTCCTCAGAAAGCAGGTGCCGTAACCTCGTCGTGATCGCACTCACCGCTGCCTACATCCCGGGTGAGGCCCCAGAGCTGGCAGCAAAAAAATCCGTCCTGTTTCCGAGGAACCCAGGCTGGGAGAACAAGAAATCCCTCCTCTGAGTCACCACTGGGTGGGACAAAGGAGGCTGACTGAAGGGGTAATCAAGAGCAGGAGGCGTTTAACTCATAGACCTGCATGAGTTTCTCCCTTCCCACTTGTCCAAAGCACCCTTATGCCCACCGTGGAATCCCGAGGCTCCCACTTTGCTGAGAGGAATCACGTGAGCATCTGTTATACCCATTTCTCAGGTCCAACCTCAGAGGCCAGAGCCCCACAGGAAAGATTCCTGGGAATCTGCAGTTTAACGAGCCCCCAGGTGATCCTATGAGAAGCAGATTGATGAACTCTGGCCTACTTGGGACCCTGTGGTGGAATCCTGGAGCCAGGTACCACAGCTTACTCCAGGGGGAAGGAGACCCTGGATGTGTCACAGCCTTGACCCTGCAGTGGGCCTAGAACCCAGCCCAGAGGCCACCTACTTTGGAACTATTATGAGGAATCAGATGATGGGATGCTGGAAGGTGAACATCTGATTTCCATTCCAGATGGCAGGTGGGAAGATCCCAGCTGAAACGTCTGTCCTCAGCAGCAAGCCCTCCCTGGTTCCCTGGAGACTGGTCAGGCACCTCCTTGGGCTCCCACAGCCTCTGGGTGTCCAGACAGTGGCCCTTGGCCCTCTAGGCTGGAGCCCTGGTGCGGTCACTGCTGCTTCCTGAGGGCTCACAGGGGAAGGTTTCCCAGCTGCTGGGACTTCCCTCCGCAGGAAATGGGAAGCCCTGCAGTGCACAAGATGGTGGGCACACCTCATGCTCAGCAGAGCTGACTTGGGAGCTGTGCCTGCCTACCTCCTGCAGCCCTTCCCCCTCAACCACCCAGGAAGTCAGGGAACCCACCTGTGTGCCCCAAGGCCTCAAGAACAGTGAGTGTCTCAGCCCCGCAGCAGTGCGTTCTGCTGCGTGAGGTCAGCCCTGGAGAGTGAGGTGGAGCCGTGGGCATGGGATGGCCCAGTTGGGGCTTGCTCTCAGCTGTCTCCCTCCATTGGCCTCTCCATGCAGAGCTCTAGAAGCCTTCTGCCCTTCGTGATGGGGGGGGTGGGGGGGCGGGGAGCGATGCTATGATTTCCCACCCTGTTGTGTGTGTCATCTTTATGCAACTCTGTGACCAACTCTCTTGACAGCAAACAGGAAAGCGGAGCCAGAGAAAGTGAGTTAAGCATTGATGCTTGCAAAAGCACTCGCCATGAACTGCCAGGATAGCTCCATCACCCCATCAGTGCTGTGGTCACCTCAGTGGCAGTCACCTCCTTGCATACTCAGTCCTCAGTCAGTGATTCTCAAACTATAGCCAGCATGAGAATTGCCCAGAGGCCTCGTGAAAACACACCCTGCCGGGCCCCACTTCGAGTTTCTGATGCAGCAGGTCTAGCAATGGCCACCGAGAGTTCTACCTTCTACCCAGCTCCCAGGTGATGCCAATGCTGCTGGTCCTCAGGCCAGCCTGTGTAGCAAGGCTCTAAGGCACTGGTCTCCAAATATGGTTGGATCCTATTCCCAGAGATTCTGATACTGGGGTAGGTCTGCGAATATGCATTATTAAAAAGCCCATAGTGAGTTTAGTTCATGACGAAGATGGCACTTGAAATCAGAAAGGGAAGGAATAGCTCCTTCAATCCATAGTGTTGAATTGGCTACCACTGAGGCAAAACTATTAGAAAGCCTCACACCATATACTAAAACAGCAGTAACAACAGTCAACCAGTAGAATCAGATCTTTGTGTGTGAAAACAAACCTTATAAAAGAAGATATTTTAGGGCCTCCCTGGTGGCGCAGTGGTTGAGAGTCCGCCTGCCGATGCAGGGGACGCGGGTTCGTGCCCCGGTCCGGGAAGATCCCACGTGGTGCGGAGCGGCTGGGCCCGTGAGCCATGGCCGCTGAGCCTGCGCGTCCGGAGCCTGTGCTCCGCAATGGGAGAGGCCACAGCAGTGAGAGGCCCGCGTACCGCAAAAAAAAGAAGATATTTTAGTAATTTCGGAGTGGACAAGTCTGCATAGGAAATCAAATCCACACTGAAAGGCTGCAGTTAAAAGCTGAACATCTCTCTCCAGGTGAGGGGTCTCCAAATGTCCACATCGAGTATGTTTGTGATTTTAATTATCCACTGTGTTGAAAACCTCCACAGCACGTTTGTCTGAAGAGTCCCTCATTAACTGCCCCAGGGACAGAGTCTCCCATGGAGGGCCGGCATCTGCCACTAGAAAACCATCAGCATTTGTTGCCTGAATGAATTTCTGTGGTAGGCAACAGTTCAGGGGCCTTGATTCACTTGTGTAGGGAGAAGATTCAAAAACCTAAAATAAATCACTACAATGGAAGCTATGATTTGCTTATCTCAGCAAACTCAACCCTTCTCTTTATCAGGCCAAGCAGGACAGCATGCCAAGTTGGGGCTTGTCATTGCAGTCCTGGTGCAACTTCATCACTCATGACTACGTGGAGCCGCGTGAGCCTTCCCAGCCAGATGGTCCTTGTCACTTACCGCTAAGGAAGAAGGAGCTTTCTTCTTGCCCTCACTCCCCCGAGTAGCACTTGTCATGGACAGGTGTTCTTTGAGTACCTGTGGAATGGGCTATGCAGCTATGGATTTTTAATTAGAAAGGGGATATGTACTTCACAGTAGAAGAATGAAACAATCCAAAGATATGAAGGATTGGAAATCTGTCCTCTCCTTCATGCCACTCCCTGAGAGAATGGATTCTCAAGGCTTGGGTTATATTCTTTCTACACCCTTCTCCTTGGCAACGCAATTTTACGTTAGAAAACTCACCAGATTAAATCATTAGGCTGTACACCTTAAACTTATACAGTGCTGTAGGTCAGCTGTATCTCAATAAAATTGGGGGGGGAACAATGGTCAGAAAAGATGGTGGGCTGAACCCGTTATCTACTCCTGCGGCCTCCTTACACCGACTAAAACAGCAATGAAAGGATTTTTTAAGGCCCATAAAAATGAAGAGAATGAGAGGGGAAGTAAAGAGTACAACTCTGGAAGGTGGAAAGCAGATGGACCAGTGGTACTGACTTGGCAGACACAAGAAACTGAATCATCCACTGGCAGTTGGGAAGTAAGACTCAATCCCAGTTATACTGGAGTAAGCTCCAAAGTCTCAGAAAGTGGAAGTGCTGGGTATCTCAGGAAGCAAGGTACAGCTCAAGTAAAGAAGGTAGGTTGAAAACCTAAGAAGCAATTAAGAGTGCCAGTCTCTCCCCCACCCCTGACTACCACCACCCAGCTGAGTACCCCTCCCCAGGCAAGCAGAAATCTGCAGGGTTTTTCTCTAGAAAAGCTAAAATAGTCTCTGGATTGGACCACACCAAGCCCAGCTGTGGGAAGAGAGAAATTTAACGGGCAAATTTATACAGGAAGCTGAGACATACCCCGCCCCAAGCCAGGCCTCTTCTCCACTCAGCTAGTCCCAGGGGGTTGGCAGCCAGACCATTACCCCCAGGCTGGAGGGATTCTCTGGGGAACCCCTGAAGATCCTCTCCTCAGCCCCATCAAGCCTGATCACCCTGAGAGAAGCACACAGCTGGCTGCCACACTAAGTGCAGAGCTTCCCACAAGCTTGTTAGGCCCCATTCTTACACATGTGCAGGCAACCAGAAGACATCAGGAATCCGAGGAAAGCCTCTAACCCAAGAAAACAGAGTCCAAGACAGCAAGAGGGGGAAAAAAGTTCACAGAGACTATACAGGCAAACAATAACTGTATCATTAATATCTTCAGAGATTCAAAAAATACATTGTAAACATGAAAACGAATAGGGTACTATTTTTTGACAAGGAACATCTGAGGAAAAAAAAAGAATCCTCAAATGAAAACATGATAGCAGAAATGAAAAGCCAACAGAAGCGTTGGAAGATAAGATTGAATAAAAAGTCAGAGATGGAAAATAGGGAAGAAGAGATAAGAAAACGAGAGATCGGTCCAGGAGACACAATATCGGAATAATTGTGGAGTTCCTGAGAAAACAGAAGAAAGGAAGATAAGAATTCAAGATTTCCCAGTACTAAAGGTCATGCGGTGTCAGATCAGAAGGGCCCGTACTATCTAATGCCCCAATACAAGTGACAAAAATAGAACCACCAAATTTCCATAGTAGTGAAATTTCAGACCATTGGGAACCAAAGAGAAGTTCTTAAATGTTTCAAGAGAAAAAAACAAACAAACAAACAAACAAAAGGTTACAACCAGCTTTTCTCACAACAACAGTGGGAGTGATGAAGGAATGTTTTCAAATCCTGAAGGAAAAATGCTTTCTAACCTAGAATTCCTACCCAGCCAAACTATCAGTTGAGCATAAATGAAGAACAAAGACATTTTCAGATGTTTACTGTCTGTGCACCCTTTTCCAGGGTACTGGAATGTGTGCTAAGGAAAGGAGAGAGTTTATCAAAAAGAGGGAAACGGGATACAGAGAACAGGAGCTGCAACACAGGATACGTGATAGGAATGTCCAGGTGGAGGTTGGACAGACCAGGGTGACATGTGCACAGGCATAGCAGGCCAGAAGCTCCAGGAGAGATGCCTCTGATGCACCTGAGCATTTAGAGAGGCTTAGAAAATTGGCAGAGTTTAGGGTGAATTAATGTGGAAAACTGAAAACAAAAAAACTCCAGGAAAAACAAAAAAGCTTGTGCATAAAAGGGAGTCATATTATCATCCAGCTCAATGGATAAGAACAGCATCTACACAGTCACGATAATGCAACCACTGTATATTGTGCTAAGCAAAATTCAATATAACTGTGTTGGGAGGTTGGGGCACAGAAGTTTGGGGTTGGTGAGAAGTCAACACACACACAAAAAATCAAGAAGTGTATTAAAGGTATGTTATTTAGAGACAAGGAGGTAAACACTCCACCCCCCAAAAAAGCAGAGAGGGAGAAAGCAGAGGGAGGGAATGGGAGACAAACTTTTAGAACGATTGGTTTTAAACTATAACACAACTCCTGCTCTGTCCTTATCCACCTGCTTTTCACTTCCTTGGCAGGGCCCCCTCATGCCAGCCTGGCTGCCTTACGCACCCCTATCTCCATAGGCTGTTCTGTGTCGCCTTTTCCCCTTCACTTGGGTCTTCCTGTGGAGATGTCTTGCCTACTTATGTGAAAGCACTGTTTTCCTGAATTGGATTTTAGAAAACAAAGATGCATGATGTAATCACCTTCCAACTATTTTGAGTGCTTGCACAAAACCACATTCCTAAAGATACCTGCTGAGTGATTTAAGTACAAAAGTGGTTTGCAACCCACATTGAGCAATAGCTCTTTTGAATATTGATTGACACCATTTGATTAGGTCACGTGATACTTTTAACCCTCTCCTTTCCCTTCATTTTCATGTTGGCATTAAACACTGACATTTTTATCTCTGATGGGTTTCTCTTCAACGTTTTAATCCTGTGTATTGTTTTGTTTTGTTTTGTTGCGGTATGCGAGCCTCTCACTGTTGTGGCCTCTCCCGTTGCGGAGCACAGGCTCCGGACGCGCAGGCTCAGCGGCCATGGCTCACGGACGCAGCCACTCCGCGGCATGTGGGATCTTCCCGGACCGGGGCACGAACCCGTGTCCCCTACATCGGCAGGCGGACTCTCAACCACTGCACCACCAGGGAAGCCCAAATCCTGTGTTTTCAAATTGGAGTTAGTTACTCGCTTTAGAAACACACATATAACACAAATTTATACTATTTCCCAAATAGATTATTTCACATATTAATTTGGGTTGTTGACGAAAAAATTTAATAGTCAATCTAAGAAAGAAATGGTAAATTTTACTTGGGCCAAACTGAGGATTATAACCCAGGAGACAGGCTCTCAGAGAGCTCTGAGAACTGTTCTGAAGAGGTAAGTGGCAGAGTCCAGTAGAGATGTGATTTTGGCAAAAGGCGTACGTGCAACCAAGCACACATCTTGGTAGACGGTCGCTGCTAGCCACAAGGAACAAACATCTTAGCTAATGGTTTTCTAAGTATGGGAAGGTGCAAGAAACTGGGTTCGTAAAACCTTCTCCTGAAAATATCTAACTATCTGAGGGCAAGTCTCTCAGTCTTCTCAGAGCACAAAGTGCTTCATCTGATCTTCACGTTGAACTCCTTTCAGGGTGTACTGGGGGTCAGCAGCTGCGGTGGCTAAGGACTGGATGGTGGGCAACATTCTTCATTTTACAATCCCTTGCCTTTTGTTCTTAATTTTGACCAAGTTTTGGGAGGCATTTCGTGACCAGTTTGTCCCATGATGCCAAGAATGTTCGTTCCCTGGTCAGGCAAGGATTTCGTTGATAGGCCACTCAATTTGCTATTACTGGACTAGGCCCTATTAACAGTAACCAAAAGCCTCTGGACCACCTGTCTTACTAGTCTGTTATGGTCCAGGAAAGTTCCCTCTTCCCACATCTAGAGTTACACTATTACAGTCATTATCTTGCATATTTGATCAATTGTTTCAAGTTGCCTAATCATCATTAATTTTATCTGAGGCTAGGCACACATTGGTAATGCAAGAAACAGTAATCTTGTAAAATAGGCAGAATACAAGTAACATAGCTAGTAACATTAATAAGGTCATAAGTATTTAAGAACTTCTATTAGGTGCAGCCCAGTATATCCCCAGGTCATCTGACCAGTCTGTTCTGCACCAATTGCTGTCTTTAAGGGAAATGATATATTGGCATTGTACAGAAAGTTCACCAAAGATGTCTGCATGTACAAGATTATTATGACCCCTTACAGGATAGAGAAAGGAATGTTATCGTCTAAGGAGTTACATGGCTGGTACCAGAAGGAGAAAAATTGACCTTTATGGTTGAGCAGGTATTTCTGCCCTTGGGGAGGTCTCATTAATGCATAATGCAGATGCATAATGCACACCAGAGGGGAGGGAGGAGGCCCAAACAGGCAGAGAAAATTTTTCTCTCTTTAAAGAAAACCATTTAAAAATGCCGATGAAATAAAAATTCATATTTTATGGCAAGACAATTTAAAAATGAAAAATTTTTTAATTAGACAAGCAAGAAGTATAAAGCATTCTCCTTATAAAGTGAAAAATGGCCCCAATTTAAAAGTCAAGGGCTTCCCTGGTGGCGCAGTGGTTGAGAGTCCGCCTGCCGATGCAGGGGACACGGGTTCGTGGCCCGGTCCGGGAAGATCCCACATGCCGCGGAGCGGCTGGGCCCGTGAGCCATGGCCACTGAGCCTGCGCATCCAGAGCCTGTGCTCCGCAACGGGAGAGGCCACAACAGTGAGAGGCCCGCGTACCGCAAAAAAAAAAAGAGTCAAAGTTGTTGCGTTCCTAAGCTAACCTGGAAAATATAGAACATCTCATCACAGACTTTATTGAATGCTAATGAACACAGATTACAGCAAAAATTCTACAACTGCAGCCTAAGAAAGTGATTTCAAGGGAAGTATCTCCTTAGAAGATGAGAGCTCCTAAAGAGCAGGGAGATCACCATCTGGAATTTCCGAAAGCTACTGTTCATCCTTTTTCCAACAAATTTTTCCAGCAGATTTTCCCAATAAAATCCAAGGCAGTTTTTTACCTACTCTTGACCCAAATAGCTGGATCCCTTTTCTTGCCAGAGTTCCCTCTCTTGGCTCACTGTATGATTCATTCTACTCTAAGACAGACAACTTATTTTTAGAGAGAATTTTACGGTTGTTGCTGCTACAGTCACTGAATGGTCTTAAAAGATTAAGTTAGGGGACAGGTGGGGGGAAAATGATCAATAAAACTAATATCTTTTTATCAGTTTTGCCAAGGGCAGCTTTTTACGTGGAAGTACAGAAAAAAAGTAGCAGGGTGTAGTTTCAGACGACCATGTTGCATTTATAACATTTAAATCCTAGTAAAAATATCAAAAAGCAACTCATGAAAAGTCACTGGGGGATAAAAGATAAAAGATAAAACTGGGGGAATCTTTTTTTTTCTCAGTAAAAGTTCAGAAGAAAAAAGCCACCAAACAGCAACACTTTATAAAACCCCTATTCAAGTCGAGCTGAAAAGTACTGGACATTTCATAAGCGCTTATTAGCTTATAAGAGCCCTGGGGTATCTGACATGTGAATTTACCAAAGCTACTTGCAAGCAAACGTCAGCATATAAAAAGGAACGAAGTAGATCTGTATGTGCACTGACATGGAAAGATGTCTCTATATGGTAGGGGATTTGCAGAATACTATAGAATGATACCACTTATGTAAAAGGGGAAATGACCTCTCTGAAATTATATTTGTGCAGATATGTTTATGTGTGAAAATGCATTTCTTTTTAAATCTTAAAGTATATATCCCGGGCTTCCCTGGTGGCGCAGTGGTTGAGAGTCTGCCTGCCGATGCAGGGGACGCGGGTTCGTACCCCGGTCCGGGAAGATCCCACATGCCGCAGAGCGGCTGGGCCCGTGAGCCACGGCCGCTGGGCCTGCACGTCCGGTGCCTGTGCTCCACAACGGGAGAGGCCACAACAGTGAGAGGCCCACATACCAGAAGAAAAAAAAAAAAAGTATACATCCCGAAATATTAAAGAAGCTGGCTCTAACATTAAGGGATTAAGAGGGTGAAGGGTAACTAACTCCTTTTATGTAGCTATTTACAAATTACATTTCTTCACAATGAACATACAGTCACGTATTTGTTGAGAAATTAAGTAAATTCACTGTGTCTGGGTGTACGGACAAAATCATCCTGTATATTCAGTTTATTTTCTAATTTACTTTGAGAAATTTCTGGGGTGCTATTTAACAGGATTATACTTTATTGCTTTTTTTTTTTTTTTTTTTTTTTTGCGGTACCCGGGCCTCTCACTGTTGTGGCCTCTCCCGTTGCGGAGCACAGGCTCCGGACGCGCAGGCTCAGCGGCCATGGCTCACGGGCCCAGCCGCTCCGCGGCATGTGGGATCTTCCTGGACTGGGGCACGAACCCGTGTCCCCTGCATCAGCAGGCGGACTCTCAACCACTGCGCCACCAGGGAAGCCCTATTGCTTTTTAAAAGAGAACATTTCCAGTAACTGGAGTGGGCAGTCTGGATTTACCAGCCAGTTGCCTACAGACTGCTGAGCTACTCTTCACCCAGAACCAAGCTTTGTAGTCATCCTGAAGCAAACTATTCAGGATTTTCCCCACCACCACTCCCTTGCGTTCCAGGCAAGCACCACTGGTCCATGCCATAGGACTGCCAGTTCTGCTCCCTGGGTGAGCATAATTCTGAACACATGCTTTAGTTGCACTTGATTATTAACCCTGCTTCTCTCTGTTCCTTGGAGAAACTAACATTTTCATTACTCTATTGTAAGAGTCTGTGTCATCTGCTCCGTTGAACAAATGGTATCTCAATTTCTTAGTACAGCAAGCACAACCCCTTACATTAAAGCAAAGAGTAAAACTGGGTTGGTACTTGCAAATATCCAGATTTGAGGGAGTCCATCCCCAGAGTCTTGCAATGGCTATGGGGAGGCCAAAAGGATATCTTTGGCTAGGACATGGGCAAAAGAAAAAAAAAAAAAGCATCTTCAAGCAGCTTCCTCTCCACTGCTGGCATTTAAAAAAATGAAAACCCACAGAAATGCTATCTGTGCAGATACAAGAAAACCTCTTACCAGTCTAAATTGGGCCATCCTTAGAATTACAAGATAATTTCTTTTTAAAGTAGCTATTCCAGTCTTACATAAAGGCTCATACCAGAGGTTATGAAGATAAATCAAAGCACAAAGCCTTTATTGAATTGCAGATTATGAATAATAAACCCAATGGTAAGCACTGGGGGCAGATGTGTGCAGAAATGCAATTTATAAAATTTTTAAGGCGAACAATTGACATCTTTGAAGAAATCATTGTTAGCTTAAAAAAAAAAAAAAAAAAAAAAGCTTCCAGATGTGCAATTCATTCAGAGCATTCAGGGTTACCGGTGCCCAGTGATATGACCTCAGGAAATGTCGAGATTTCATAAATCACTTGTATCAAATCTCTTTTTCTGGTAAATTCCTTACTGCCTCTGCAGCGGTAACTAGACAAGATTGCAAAGCTTTCAAGATGATTCAAGCCTCCAGCACCTCACAGGAGTCCGCATTTCTTAGCACAGAAGGCAATGCTAATCAAAGAAGGAAATAAATAAAAGGTTATTAAAAACAAACACAGGTTCATTAAACTGCTAAATACGTGTATCTATGTATATTCCACTCAAAAAAAAATGTTTATCTCCGTAGTCCTTCACATTTCATATCCAGAAGCTACACTGGCTGCCACCTATCCTCTCATCTTTAACACCATGCGGTAAGACGGTGCTTTTTAGTAGTGAGTACAGTGTGAAGACTCTGATATTTGTAACAAGTCTTTGAATTGTTTTAGGATTACAGGACTTTCAAAAGACTTCTTTAAAAAAAGTGACTGGAAGTTTCAGTATGTAAAAATCAGAGGGAGGGGATCTTAAATTTCAGAGATTATGTTTAGGGACAAAGAGACATTTTGTGATAAGCTGCAACCAAATATAAAAGGTAATATGAAATGATTTAGGGAACAGCTATGAATTGCACAGAACCCAAGCAGAAAGCTGAAGATAAATTTAAACTCAAAGAAAGTGGTTGATAACCAAAAATCTCATTCTCCTCAAAAAGTACGGCTGACTAATCCATAAGGGACAAGGACTACATTTCACCAAATTACTGGCTTTATAGAATGCTCCTCCTGGGCCTCTTTCTTCTCCCCTGCCCACCCACCCCACCAGTGGGTAACGACCAGCTTGTTTTACTTCATAATCTCTCGTTACCACAGCATCTTTAAGATAAAACAACACTCCTAACAAATTCATCCAGACTGTTTCCTTAGTAGAGACCTTCCCTGTAATCAGGACACGTAGAAGCTGCTGCAATGAAAAGAAGCCATGGCTGTGTGGAACCAAAAGGACTTAAATTAAAATGCAAAATTAAGATGATGTGCAAATACCAATCAACACGTTCGCTGAAATACACAAAATAAGAGAACACCTGACTTCCCTGTTAGCATCTGTTCTTATTGACATGGCTAACATGTCTCTCAGTAAATCCAGGAGATACCTCAAGTGTTTAGTCATCAAAGGGGATGCACTATCTCCATCTCTCTGGTTCAGCCTCTTTCTAAAGTGTTACCTCCTTCAGGCTAGTAGATTATGGACTAGGCTACACTTAAACGTAATAAGGCACATACTCAAGCAGAAAATATAAAGGCCAAATACTCAGAAAAAACAAAAACAAAAACCCAACCTGACATGAGTAAAA
This sequence comes from Mesoplodon mirus, assembly GCF_964341445.2. NCBI lineage: Eukaryota > Metazoa > Chordata > Mammalia > Artiodactyla > Ziphiidae > Mesoplodon > Mesoplodon mirus. The sequence continues at coordinate 34,032,394 of NC_138995.1, forward strand.
CAAACATTAGCACATTAGCAGTTTATGAGCTAAAAGCCGTCCTTAAGTAAATATTTAACTCTGGATATAAAACAGATCAGCAGACCTTATAAGCAATTCCTTTGGTTAATAATTTTGTCAGCATTCAATGTATACAGACATTTAGTTCATTCTCTTTGAAGAAAAAATGTTGCTTAAGGTGTAAAGTCAAGACAGCTCACAAGATGGTCGAGAAAAAGGCTTCTGGGTGATGTAGGGTTTTCAAGTCATGCAAATGCTCTCCGGGGTAAAATCTGGCTTCTTTCTTAGTTATGGTAACTACCAAGTAGCATATTAGAATTCATTCTTTAACATTATTCCTCCCATAAATGTTCTGACAAAATTGCAGGCAGTTAAGAGTCTTGAGGTTTAGAAACTGAGACAAGGTAAAGACACCACTTCCAAAGAATTACTTACACGTATCTTTGATCCCACTTCAATGCTACATCATCCTCTCTCTACACATTTCACTAGATGTCACTGATGAAAATTAGGATAAAGAGTAACTGTTAACTATAACTTTCCTGCTCAGGTTTAATAGAGTCATTTATTGAATACTCCACTCACAAAATACTTTACGAGAATGTTGCTTTCCACTAATTCAAACAGTTTAATGAGAGTAAGAACTGATGGATAAGCATAAACTCTTCTGATTATTAATTTTGACATTTTAATATTTATCACAGCAAAATTGGGACTATTTTTTATGCTTTACCATTTAATGCTTGAAAAGTTAATTGAGAAGCAACCAATTTCCTATCAACATTCCAAGTTAGTGACTGAAACACTAAGAAATCAACAGCGTGTGATAACTGAGGGAACTGACTGGTTTCAAACTTTACATCGATATTAAAGTTGAGAAGATACGTCATGAACAATAAAAACATCAGCAAAACTTATCCCAAAATAATATCCATGGTGATTCCTAGGGATTTCTACAGAGCAACTTAAAAAACTACATCCTAGTCATCGGGGAGGTCTTTGCAATGAATACACCTCACAGCAATAGGGTCCTGCAGCTCAGAGCAGCCATACTCTCTTGTGACCCAGCTACAGTTCAGAACCCCCAAACACTAAGCCATAGGTTAAGGCAATGAAAAGAAAACACAAGGAGATTTAAGACTCCAGAGGAAAAAAGGCTGTTAAAAATGCTCTCCCTACCGCACGTGTTTTGCTCTGTCAAGACTTTATCCAGGAATATCTGGAGCCAAAGCAAATGACCTAAATATTAAACCCAAATATTAATGAGAGGCTCAAAATGCAAGGAAAGGTAAAACACTCAAAACAGGACAAAAATATAATACGGTCAACTGGTGAAGACTGGAGGGCGACTACATGTAAAACCAGCGGATCCCACAGATCAGAGCTAGATTTGCAAGCCACGCGCAACATCTCCAAACACATCAAAGACACTAAAAACTGGGCACCTCCACGGACACCTTAAAAATGGAAGAAAAAATGCATTTACCTTTATCATCAAAGCATAACCACTCAGGTTTTGTGCTGACACCTCTTTGACCCATCAGCACCTCTAAAAACCAGTATTTTGAAAAGTTTATTATGACTTTTTAAGGAGCTTCCACACCAACCAGGTACACATACGCCACTGCCAGGGAAATGTCACCACAGTGAGGCAGGATTTGTAAAACCCCATTCTACAAGTACTAGCAAAGGAAGGTTATGACTCATGGATATGGATGGACTATAATATTTAAATGGCACATTTCTGACATATTCACAAAATCTTTATAGAAAGTATTTAAACTCAGAAAAGAAAAAAGACAGGAGTCAAATACAGAGATGAAATGTACAAAACAAATGAGCAGGCAAACTAAAAGTTCTTGAAAGTATTTTACTTCAGGTTGAAAAATGAACAGCTTCCACACCGTTCATTGCAAGATACACAGTATTCACGAATACAATGCTGGTCATTTGAGGAAATGTACACACCTCAATTTCTCCTTCATGCTTTTCTTTTAGAAAGATACTGTTTACCAAAAAGAAACGTCAGCAGTACAGGAAAAACTATTTTCCCAATAAATTTACGAAAACCTAAGATTCCCAATGGAATCAAGATTATCTTCCCGCTACCACCACCTTAATATAATCACATGCTTATTGAAACACTAATATCTGCACCCTAAGAGTACATTTACTTTCAACAATGAGGGTGATTCTTTAAAAAAAACTTCAGTGTGGTAAATGTAACATGGATCTCTGCAAGTATTAAGTGTCTGAAATAGGCAGCTAATACTGGATTTAATATTATTTTATAAATAATTGTTCCCTTAGCAGTAAACATAAGTCTACACATTCACAATAGTCCTAGAAAATAAATACTGTGATTACGCACAATATGTTATGACAAACTAGTTTCAAAAAACAGAAGCTCAACATCTTGATAAAAATTGTGATCAGAATAAAATGTGACTCTAAAATTTAAAACATTGTCAAAATAACATCACATTTAAAATCTTCCACGGTTTACACAAGTATTATGAACTTCCAGTTTTGGAACACATTTTTTTGTTGCGAATTAAAATACGAACTTACTGGAAACTGTTAATTTCAGTGATGACATCAGTTTTGGTCTTATTTTAGCATTATTTTCTTTATAAAAAGTTGCACTAAGTGTCCATTAATGGTCTGATTGGTCTTCAGTATTTCATAAACATATATAAAAGAAATTCCTAAAAGCCAATAGTACTTTATAGGTATATATTTATAAAAGAACCTCATCTCAGAAATGGCTGTAATTAACAGAGCCAGACATAGTGATGCTAAACGTAAGAGCGTTCACCTTGAAAGAAAGCATTTTCAGAAATATCACTTACATTCTATTAAATACTCCCAACCGAGTTCCAAACTCAACATGTGATGAATAACAGAATTATACATCTCATTTGCACTCAAAACTGACCACAACCAAAATTTACAGTATGATTGAAACAAGCCAATGTTTAAAAAAGTTTTAATTAAAGATAACAATTCCATGAAAGGAGAGGATAAAGAATGGGATGACAAGAAGTATTTGGTCTTAATAAGGCAATACAAAATAGATCCATTATCAAAGACCATTTAATTTTTAAAGATCAACAATACCAAAAGCATAAAGTGGAGTATAAGAAAATAGTTTTTTATAAGTATGATTTAATTAAAGCTGTTTACAGTTATTCTCTCCCACAGTAGTTAAGCATGAATTTAAAAAAGAATCAGAGATGAGAAAAATAAGCACACGCAGCACACAGGGTTAGAGGAGCCAGCATGCAACGTCTGTGGAACTCGAGGTTTCACTGCAACAGGAATGGGACCAGACGTGGGTGGCCTTTTTTTTTTTCCTATTAGGAAGAAGAAGAAAAAAAAAAAAGACTGCAAAGGAAACAAACACAAAGTCATGTAATTGCCCATTGCCCAAGACGACAGCACTATAGAAAACAGTTGCAAGTTAATTCTTAGAGATGACTAGAGATTTTTCAGTGTTTACACAAAAGTACATAGTACATTTTTTTTTTTTTTTTTTTTTTTTTTACAAAATAAAATAAACGTCATTTGCCACCATAATCTTTTCTTTAGAGAGGAAAATTTTTGCAGCAGGTCACAAGGGTTCTATTAAGTCATTTGAATGTTGAGGAAACAAATTGAGTAATAGAACTAATCACTTCCCTATAGATGGATGTTAAGATGACAATTCAGATTATTTTTCAAACTAATCCTGAGAAAAATCTGTTTACAATTTAAACAGTAATGTTATGTAAAAAGTATTAACAAATCCACTATTACAAATATCAATTTCCTATATGGTCATCTATATATACACACAATAAAATGGTAAATATATGCAAAAATATTAAAAAAAAAAAACATGCACAGATCACTTTCCCCTTTGAAATCTGGACTTCCTATAAGATACCTGTTTTCCTTCCCCACCCCATCCTCTGAAATTGTTTCTTGTTTCTATCACCCTACCCACACTGAATACTATTCCCTATAACTCTGCATAAAGCCAATGAGAAATAGATTTATTTTACATTCAAGCTTTAAATCTTAAAATGACCCTGTTATAGCATATGACTTATCAAATGAGCAGCCTTTTTTTTTTCCCCTTTTTTGCTTGCTTTTTGTTTTTGCAGTTGTCAGTCTTCATGATCCATTCCGTGGCGAGCTGGGAAAAAACGCAGTTGCTAAATCAACGTCTGAACAGTGTAAGGCTCGCTCCCGAATGTTTCCCAGGAGTCCCTATCCAACTGTCCTGAGCATGAGATCATTGCACACAGAAGACAGTCCATCGTACAACGCCGACTATCTACAAAGGTCTGAGAGGGGGGCGTCCCTCTTGTGTTTCCTCTTTTTGCCATGGTAATACTGATTATTTGATTTGCCTTGATGTTGTTTGTTTGTCATCAAGGAACCATGGCTTGTTTGGGTTGTACCTTGGAAGCCTTTGCTGGAAGAACGAAAGAGCCTTGCTGATCCATGCTGCAGAGAAGGAAAGCGGTCAAAAAGACATCAGTATTGCAGATTCCACAGAGCACCGGCTAAGACCTACCTCGGGGAGCTTTCGTAACTAGGAATATGCTGACTTATCTAGCAGGCAGAAAACGATGCTACAGGGGTTAACTCCCTCGGGCTCTAAAACTTTTAAATATCAAAAAACATAGACCACTTCTTCTGTTAAGAAGAAGCCCTGTCTTTTTAACAGAGTATATGGAATGTAAGGCTTTTCTTAAGGAGCCTATCAACCAATACACCACGTAACAAATGGCATTACTGGAAGAAGCTGTCAGACATGCAGGTGTGTTGCCAGGTCAGGGGTCATCACAGCTGGCCACTCCTTTCCTGCTATCACGTGTCACTTTAATTGCCATTTCTAAACGAGTCTGTGTTTGGTGCACATGTCTATAAGTAAAGTGGATTCTGCGAGTCACGTCACACATGAGGTGACTGACATTAACAGTCAATCTGTACTGCCAAGGGGCCTTCCCCAGGGTCCCTGATGTACTGGGAGAGGGTGTGATGGCCTTAGGCCAGAGTCTAGTACGAAATGACTTCTTCCCCTCATTTTGATTCATTACTCATGATGAATAAAATTTCAGGCAACTGAAAAACTTACAGTAGAGTGTCTGTGGCCTTTCTAAGTCAAAGCTAAAGCTAATCAGCTGACCATGGCTGACTGCTGTCTGATCATTTCAACACAGGCAACTAGGTATTGAATTTTAAAATAAAAAAGGATATATTATTCCCAGATGTGCACAACACTGCAATGAGATCATGCAAAAAGTTCACGTGAGTTTACTTCAAGTACAGCTGAAACTTTTTATAACTTGAAGCAATTTTTTTTATGTTGAATCTGTAATAAGGTGGGTTGGCTGGGACATCTTATAAGGACCAGGTGCTAGAGTCCCACAAAGGTTTATGTTACAATGGTGTCTCACAAAGATCCTCAGGACATCCTGTTACTAGAAGCACTGTCATGCTTTGGCACCTCTCAGAACAAAATATGTTTGTTTTTTAACCTAGAGCTTTCTTTAAACCCATAATATGTATGAATACATATGTATATATGTATATGCATGTACAAAACTCTAAATATTCTATACGGAATATTAACAATCAAAAACACAAATTCCACACACCTGGGATTTGTTGGTGCTGTTGGATATGTTAGTGGTCTGGGCGCTCTGCATTTTCCCGCCTGCCTGAGAGGACTCCAAGGACACATCCTGCGACCCTACCCGGTTCCCAGTGGACGGGCGGCAGAGCAGCTGTTTCGGGGTTTTGCACGGTGTCGCATCGGAATCCTAACACAAGTCACATGAGTTATAATGTGACACAGTAATAATTTAGACATTCAATATTAAGAAAGGAAAAGAACTTCAGCTAAGCACTCTCTGGACTAAGTCTAATAAATATTTGGGAGTTAAAGGAAGCACACTGAGGAATTTATAAAATTAACTGCTTAAGTTTTCTTCTAAACATTTAAAGTGGCTTATTCTATCAGAGGGTTTCTGTTCATTGTTAAATCCACTGCCCACGCCTGACCTTGTTAATCGGCCTTGAAGGAGCTCACAGAGGTCCAAGTTTATGTGCATTTTTATTTACAGAAAATGAACCATGGTATAGTTGAAGGAGCATGATAAAGAGTGAGCACCTAGGTCCCAGTCCCTGATTCAATGTCTTCAACCAAATACAGAACAGTCACTTTACAAAGCTCGGTCTCTCAGAGTCTGCGATGACAAATCAGTGCTCCCTCCCCCAAACACACCGAGCGGATCAGACTTCCCAGAGACACTGGTCTGAGCCCACCTGCTTCTGGGCTGCTGGGGCCATGACTGCTACTCTCTCCTCAGGTCTACCCTTCCCCTCACACTCTGCCCAGCATTTCAGAGACACATACTCTCAGTCCCTAAGGCTCCCTCTCGAGGCCATGTCTGCTTTCACCCCTCTGTGTCTGTGACATCTAGCTCAGCATCCTGTCCTCCACAGCTCTGCTCTAGGAACCAGAACTGCCCACAGGTAGATCCTGCATGTGAGCCTTTATGAGTCCATTACGATAAATGGTCATCGTCGACAACAGAAAACTATGCCTCTTCCATATTCAGATTATTTAATGTTATACACTTAATGAAGCCAATAAAGCCCGTTTTATTAATAGATCTTGATTTTAAGTAAACTCAGGATAAGACAGAAAGTAGATTAGGGATTTCCAGGGCACAGGGGGAGAGAAGAAATTAGGGACTGCTAATAGGTTTGTTTTTGGGGTGATGGAAATGTCCTGGAATTAGATAGTGGTATAGCTGCACAATATTATAAATATGCTAAAAAATACCCCACTTAAGTTGTACATTTCTAAATGGTGAACAAGAGAGCATATATCCCATTTATATAAAATTTTGAAACAGACAAAACTGATGTATGGTATTAGAAAATCGTAACGGTGGTTACCTCTGAGGGTAAGATTGGGAATTTACTTGAAAACATCATGAGGGAACTCTTTGGGGTGATGGTAATAGTCTGTATCTTGTTAGGATTTGGGGTTCCACATGTGTATGCATTTGTTAAAATTTAGTAAATGTATAATTAAGATTTCCTTATACATTAATTTTATATCAAAAGAAACACTTGGACAAACACTGAACTGTGGGTTGACGATGAGCACAGAGCAGTACTTTGTGGGAAGTGTGCTAATGTCTGCAATACTGTGAAATGTGTCAGAGAATAAGATGAACTGGTGAATGAATGGACAGCTCTGTGATAAGCCAATAAAATGTCAATGGTAGAAGCTAGTGGTGGTGTATATGGATGTTCACTAAAATCCTTTCACTTTGGGCTGTATGCTTGAAAATCTGAACACAATGTTGAGAAAAAGTACAATCATAAAGTTATTAAAATTTCCCAGGAACAAATAAGAAAATGAGCTAGCCTTGGCTCTCTAGATAGAGTTATACCCCCGACAGAACTGCTAAGGGTCTAGGTTTAGAAAACGATGTCTTCATACTTACGACGTCACTAGAGCTGGACTGTGTAGCGGAAGAGGAAGACACTGGACCTGATGAAGAGTTTGAAGAGTGTTTACTAACAGATTCCGAAGTTTTGATTCTACATTTTCCAAGGGCTTCATTTTCTTCAGATAGATTATTATTACATTTATCTAACTGCTGAGTATCTACTATCAAGGTAACACCATTTCCTGAAAGAGTGGCAAAAGATTGGAAAACGTTTCTTCCCATTAAGCACACACAACACAGAAAAGCCTCGAATACTCAATCGATGAAAAACTCTTACCATTGCATGAAGGCTCAGGCCTATTCTGCAAGCCCCACTGCTTTGATATCCAGTCTCTATATGTGGCAACTTCATCTGTTACTCTAATTATTCTACCTAATATGCTGCAAGTGTTTAAAAAAAAAAAAAAGAGGGGAGGTACATTAATTTGAAGATAAGAAGCCACAACCAATTTTGACCCAATGGGCTGATTTTAGTTAAACTTTTACCTCTCCGTTTCGTTGTTGGGATAGTACTTTGCTATTGGCGATACAGCATGACTCAGAACAACGTAGGCATAATCAAAGGCCTGTTTCACTTGCATGGCCCCATATGAACTCCTTCCAACATCATTACCTTTAAAAGAAATATATACATAAGATATTAAAACTTACCGTGGCTTAAGATGAACTAAATGTTTGTGAGCCCTCTTCTGGGAGGGCAAGGGCACTCACTATCCTGCTGGAGCGGCACTCAGAACCTGAGCTGTCAGTCGGTCCCACAGCTCCCCAGGCTCTATAAACGTGTGCATCACACATAAGTATGTTCTTGTGGCATATAAATTGCCTAAATGTCTTCTGACCCAACAGGACTATCCCAAACACAGTCATGCGAATAAAAGAAGTAACTGCCTGTTTTTCCCTAAGAGGGAAACCAAGCTAAATTATAAATACTTATCTTTTGCTTGGTAGGTATATAGACGTCTCCTTCACTAAATTATGAGCTCCTAAAAAGCAAGGACCATCTTGCTGAAAAAACCTTTGTGTCCTTTATGTAGGGCAGGTTCCCAGTGAACATTTCCTCAATGAATCAACACAGAACTTTTTTTTTTTTTTAATTGGCCGCACTGCACGGCATATGGAATCCTAATTCCCCGACCAGGGATCGAACCTGAGCCCGCTACATTGGAAGCGTGGAGTCTTAACCACTGGACCGCCAGGGGAGTCACCACACAGAACTATTAATGTTTCTAAGATGGCTCATCAAGCCACAGAAGGGCTCCTAGGCAACTACTCTATCTCTTAACTCCCTTTCCTTACTCATTTTCAAGGCCAATACGTTAAAGCAAATGACTAAAAGCATTTCCATTGAAGTCCGATAACACGGAATCTAAATATTCTACAATTATATCAGGAAAAAATATTGCCCAGAAAAACTAGGATACAAGCAAGCAAACACAGCATCATGAAAGCACAGGAGGAATTCATTTTCTGCTCACTTTTAAGCCAACATAAAGCTGGAAAAAACACAGGGAGACTATGCAAAATTAAAGAGGTAAGAAGGGGTCCAAAGGGAAACTAAACTATCTCTTGGTACCCTTTCCCTCATGAATTCTGAGACATATGAGCGTGCTCACTCCCTCTAAGGACCTCAAAATCCTCACTTAAAGCACCGGCTGACAACTGGTTAGAATCAGGAGCAGTGAGGACGCAAGAAAGAAGAAACATGGCACCAAACTGGAGATGCACAAACCCACCCATGTAGTTAGTACCCATTCTCCTTTGCCTTTAAGAATCGAATGGATTCTACTCCCAACTCAACTCATTTGGAAGTATGCAATGTGTTTTTCTGCTGTGTGTGTGTGTTTATGTTCATGTGTTTGCTTATAAAATATTTTGAGGGCTTCCCTGGTGGCGCAGTGGTTGAGAGTACCCCTGCCGATGCAGGGGACATGGGTTCGTGCCCCAGTCCGGGAAGATCCCACATGCCGTGGAGCGGCTGGGCCCGTGAGCCATGGCCGCTGAGCCTGCGCGTCTGGAGCCTGTGCTCCGCAACGGGAGAGGCCACAACACTGAGAGGCCCACGTACCGCAAAAAAAAAAAAAAAAAAAAAAAAAATATATATATATATATAGGAAAAAAATGACTACAATTACAAGTTAATGCTTAATTTTTCATCTGAAGAGAGTTTAAGGTACAATATGATGACTGACAATGACCCTTGCTTCCTCTTTCTTTTTTTGGCCGCACTGCGAGGCTTGCAGGATCTCACTTCCCCCGACCAGGGATTGAACCCAGGCCCTCAGCAGTGAAAGCGCAGAGTGAGTCCTAACCACTGGACCGCCAGGGAATTCCCAATGCTTTTTCTTTGAATGTCCATAAATTTACCTAAATTCAATACCTGGTTGTAAAGGATCTTCAATATAAAGCATGGATGGTCTGTAGCCATCTAGCATATTTTTCTGTACTTCATCTTTGGCCACATAGGAACCACCATCCTTTATCCGGATGCCAGTCTTTAAATAATTGAAGTGTCGTCCATATAATTCAAAAAATTCTATTAAGAGAACACCATAGTTTGTATTGGGGATGCAAGCATCTTCCCTGGGATGTAACTAAAATGAGAAGAAAAAGAATTATATTGGACTTTCTCTAAATTCAAGGTGAGGATAATAAATGACATTCTAACTTCTATAAACAGTATTATTATAATTTTGGTTTAGTATAGCAGCCAATAGGTCATGGAGTTAGAGCAGGCTAATCATAATAGTACTTCTGTTATAGACAACCTAAATTAAAGCCCCATGGGTGTGGGGGGACCTGGTGGGGGACAATTTATAAGGCTGAATTTTACAGCTGCCCCAGGATGCTGAGAGCGCGGGCTTGGTCCAACATCAGGGAAGTCATTCTGACTCACCAGCAGAGTCACACAGTTGGCAACACTGCGCCACATAAATACGCTCACTGATGAGATCAAGACTTCTAACTCATCTTAACCAGACAGCAAATCTCAATTCCAGCTAAACTTACAAGAGTAGTTGCTGAGAAGACATTCTTAATTTTGGCATTTGTGTTACTATTTACACCTGTGGAAACCACACCATACTTCTGCATGCTAAAATTTGCAGTGAAAAGTCTCAAAAATACTAGAGCACACGGGATTAAAAAATTTTTAAAATATTCTTCCCTAGGGATTTTAAAATACTTATTTGCTAAATTATAAAAAGGTACCTAGTTTAAAGGGAAAAGTCATAAGTAATCAAGGGAGACACTCTAATTAGAGCTTGATTTAAATTTTTTCCAAAATGATTCCCAACTGATTTATTTAAAAAATGTTTAGTGTACACTAGTATGGTATAACTTACCTGAAGGAAACTCACTGCCATTAAAAAGAGACTATAAGAACCAATTCCACCTGTAAATACTTCATTAAGGTCCCTCTGTAATAAGAACTGTTTCAATACTAAAACCAAGTATGGTAATACAGGATATTTCTGGAAAAGAAAATTGTATTTTAAATGAATTCCTACATCAATAATAGCTCTAAGCATTAACAGCATATATGGTCTCTAAGTATAAACTGGTCCTTACATTACAAACTTTGGTGGACATATGTAATATACTTAATTTTCTATTTTAAAAACAAGCTATAAAAAAGTAAGCTATAAGTAATTAAGGATTGTCTCCTCACATCTAAAATCTAAAACATGTAGACGTAAATGACAGCACCCAAGCACTCACTACAGGACAGAAACGCTAGCAATACATATTTTGTGACACTGATTTATGACTATTACTGAATAATATTCAATTGTAAATAGGTAACAGAAACAGTATAGGACAATGTCTCAATTCTTTTTTTTTTTTTTTTTTGGCCACACCTCCCAGCTTGCAGGATCTTAGTTCCCCGACCAGGGATCGAATCCAGGCCCCATGTAGTGAAAGCGCAGAGTCCTAACCACTGGACCGCCAGGGCATTCCCATCTCTTAAAGCACTAAATCAGTGGGATTTTAAAGAATCACTTCTTGTAGGTGGCACTCCATAGGCAGACCAGGGTCCTTCAGATGACTCTGCAGAGCCCAGAAGCAGGAGCCATCCTGCCTGCTGTTCTCCATGCTGGCAGGTGAACACACAGACACACCTTCTGTGCTTTACAAAGGGTGAGAACATCCATGCTGGCAAATATGGACAGTGTGAGCCTGTCTTTCACTCAGGCACACACTCATGAAGTACTCTCCACAAGCCAGGCCCTAGGCTAGGGACGCTGAGGGGAGCAAAGCAGGCACAAACATCAAGAAAGAAGTCAACAGCCATTACCTAGGGGTGGTAGAATTACTAGTGATTTCCACTCTTTTCTTGACACTTACAATGAAAACAAACTGCTTCCATAAGAAAGAAAAAAGTTTATACTTTTGCAAATCATGTCCAAGTAAGCAAGCATGAGAAACAACAAAAATATGGAGAAATAATCATTTTTAAACACTACAGTTGAACTCAGAAATATAGTCTCTTTAAAGAACAACTAGGCGGGCTTCCCTGGTGGCGCAGTGGTTGAGAGTCCGCCTGCCGATGCAGGGAACACAGGTTCATGCCCTGGTCCGGGAGGATCCCACATGCCGCGGAGCGGCTGGGCCCGTGAGCCATGGCCGCTGAGCCTGTGCGTCCGGAGCCTGTGCTCCGCAACGGGAGAGGCCACAACAGTGAGGGGCCCGCGTACCGCAAAAAAAAAACAAAAACAAAAAACCAACTAGGCAAATTTCCAACAGAATTTTTTCTGCATATACCCTCTGACCCAGAAATTCCACTTCCGGGAATCTTCCTACAATTTATTAGTGTAAAGAAAGATGTAGGCATGGCAGGATGTCCACCAAGCACTTTTTGTAACAGAAAAAACCACTGGAAGCAACACCAGGGAAGTGCTACACAAAGCACAATAATCCTGACAAGGGACAACCATGTAGTCAGTGAAAAGAATGAAGGAACCCTGACTGTGCTGATAGAGAAAAACGCACCAAAATATTAAGTTAGAAAAAAAGTATTAGACATCTTTATATAGTGTTCTATATTCCTTTTGTTAAAAATTTCAAGAAGAGGATAAAAAGCAAAGAAAAAAAGCCAATGAAGGCACATCCTATGAAGCTGATCTAAGCATATAAGGTATAAGGGTGACTCACTTTTCACTACCCTTTTATACTGGTAAGATTTTTTATCATACGTATTATTCTCAATTTTTAAAAAAGTTTCTTTCTGGTAAAAGGAAACTTTATACACACCCAATACCTCCAAAAGAGTGGGATTACAGATAATATTTCTTTTCTTTTTCTGCTTTTCTATACTCTGCTCATTTATACAAGAATATAATGTTTACCACAGGGGAGTTAACATTTTTTCTGACATGAAAAGAAAAAGGTGAACCTGAAGAGCTGCTAAAAAAAAAAAAAACATCGTGGGGGCTTCCCTGGTGGCGCAGTGGTTAAGAATCCGCCTGCCAATGCAGGGGACACAGGTTCGAGCCCTGGTCCAGGAAGATCCCACATGCCGCAGAGCAACTAAGCCCGTGCGCCACAACTACTGAGCCTGCGCTCTAGAGCCCGCGTGCTGCAACTACTGAGCCCATGCGACACAACTACTGAAGCCCGCATGCTCTAGGGCCTGTGCTCCGCAAAAAGAGAAGCCACTGCAGTGAGAAGCCCGCACACTGCGACGAAGAGTAGCCCCCGCTCTCAGCAGCCGCGTGCAGCAGCGAAGACCCAATGTAGCCAAAAATTAAATAAAAGAATAAAATAAATAAATTTATTAAAGAAAAAAAAACATTGTGAATGGAGAGGAATGATATTCTACATAAGCCAAAGCAGTTCACAGTTTTAGTTTTGGGAGAAAAAAGCTGATGGGTTTAAGCATGTGAAATGTTCTGAAGATGATGCTGACAAATTCTGCCCTATCTGGGAAGAAAACAGAATAAGCAGAAACAGACTTAAACCACTTCAAGATAAGATAAGGACACCTGCAGGACCTATCTTACAGGTGACTTGGGGATTAAAATCTAGAAAAGGCTCCCTAGAGAGGGTCTTAATCTGAACTCTTGGAGAGAAGTTCTTCAAAAGATTCCTCAACCCTTAATTCTTACTTGAGGTCACATTATAAATTACTGATTATTACAAGCAGATTCAAGGAAAGTAAAACCACTGCACGGAAAAGAAGCATTTGTCAGCGATACACATATAAAAATAGTTTAGCCAAGTATATCAGAACACCACCACAACAGAATCTCAAAACACAACTCCATTTCTAATATTTTCACTGAATAAACACTATAAATTCTCTGACCTTGGTAAAATCTTTGATGAGGTCAGCTGCTCTCACACCATTCTGTACATTAAAGCTGATATCAACTTTCACTTCAGTAAAAGAATCTGTTAATTTAATAATAGGTACCTAGAAAGAGAAGACAGGTAAAATTTAAATACTTTAACGAAATTAAATGACAAAATCAGGGGATGGAAGGTTATCAGACTTGAGGTCTTGACCTCCTCATGAGGACATAAAAAAACACTGAGTATTGTGAACACTCCATACCATAGTTGACTTGGCCTTCTAGATATTTTACATTACATATTTAGCATGTAACCTCATGCAATATATTTTGTAATTTCTACTAACTGAGAGTTTTTAAATCAGGTAACAAAAACTTTCTCAACATTAATATACTTTGGAGAACAGTTTCCAACTCAAGAAAATCAAGAATTATGAATATCAGCCCACAGCACCAAACTGTTTCCAGTAAGAAAACTGCTAGATTCTTAAGTCACACACAGTAAGTCACTGGCCTTTTTGGTCAGTTTTGCAAACAGCCCAAAAAACAACCTAACAAGAGAACTTAAAATGTAAGAATGATTCTCAAATGAACAATGATAGGATGATTTATATGCGATATCAGGAATTCTTAAAAAAAAAAAAAAAAAAAAAAGCTCTATTTCTACCATGCATTAGAAAACTCAGGCCAGCAAACTTTGTGTACAGAACTGGATATCCAAATTAACAGCTTTTAATAAAAAACAATACAAGTTGTTTTGCTCTAATAAAACCTAATATGCAAAAATCCAAACTTCTAAAATAGACATATTTGGGCCTCCCTGGTGGCGCAGTGGTTGAGAGTCCGCCTGCCGATGCAGGGGATACGGGTTCGTGCCCCGGTCTGGGAGGATCCCATATGCCGCGGAGCGGCTGGGCCCGTGAGCCATGGCCGCTGGGCCTGCGCATCCGGAGCCTGTGCTCCGCAACGGGGGAGGCCACAACAGTGAGAGGCCCGCATACCACAAAAACAAAAAAAAAATAAAAATAAAAAATAAAATAGACATATTTATTTCTAAAGTGAGCTTCTGTGAAAATTCTTTAATGTCCATTCTGTTAGTTAAAATATGACTTGATTTACAAAATTTCAATTAACACAATTCTTCAAGGATACAAAATATGACAGAAAAGTAACAGCTGTGCAACTATAAACTTTATCAGATATCCACATTTTTACTTACGTTTTTATATTAAAAAATCTCTACAGTATTATGTATGATAAATTGAATAATACTTTTTAAAGAAATGTACAACCAGAATAATTCACTTGTCTCACAAACACAACTTTTTATGTACAGCACTGTGATCATTAACAAAAGGAAGGAATAATGCACTCACAATCTGAGGTGCTCACCAAAATTAAATTTTAATTTTACAAGTTTCATGCATAAGTAACCTAGAGAGTTTAAGATGAAATGTTGAAGAACTTACAGTTGCTTTGTCTAGAACTTTCACCGAATCCTCATCTGCAACCTTATGCTTCCGAAGAGCTTCTTCCAGGGTCCAGAGGGGTAGGTTCTCCCACTTCCCAAACACCACAAGATCGATGTCACTGAACACGGAGCACACACAAGAGTTGTTTCAAGAAGTGAGAAACTGTACTTACTTTAACTCATTCAAGCTACAGATAGCAGGTTAGTACAATGGAACTCTATTTCTCACCCCGCCCAATGAAGACTAAATGTGTTGGTGAGGACTGTTTTTAGAGAGGAAGTGGAAACTGGTGATTTTAACAAACTCCTCCTTCTCCTGGTCATTTCCCGGGGTGATTTTAAAAGAAGTAACACCTCAAAAACACCAGTTAACGTTTCCTGTTCATAAAGGCTTCTGGTACTAAAAAACTTAAGACCTTCCAAGTGAATGAGGTTAACTGATTGTGACTTACATTATTAAGTATAAAAAGCAAGATGCAGGCAGTGTATCTATATGCTACCACTTGTGTACAAAAGGAAGAAACACACATTTCCTTTTATATGCATAGACTATCTCTGGAAGGATATGCAAAGAACTGGTAATAGCAGCTCCTCCAAGGAGAGAAACTGGGGGAGAGAGGTGGGATCCAGACTTTTCACTGTAATTACGTGTGTGCTCTTTTCAAATCTGAACTAGGTAAATGTAGTACTGTTCATAAAATTTAATTAAATTATTAGAAAGAGTGACTCAGGTTTTGCTGAGGCTCAGAACCTAAACAAGGAAAAATATTAATGGACTCAAAGTTGAATATTTTACGGCTTTTGTAGGCCTAAGACAGCAATGGGAAGAATGGAAATTGCTAGGATCCATCCACTTTAACACATTTTAAGTTTGGGTAAAGTAGACTGAATCAAACTCAAATGAAAAAAAATGATGGATGCCTATAGTGCACTTGAACATTTGTTAAAAGGGTAAGTCTCAGGTTGAGTGCTCTTACCACAGTAAAAACAAAAACATCGTAAGAGTTTTTGCTTCGTAAAGACCACAGCATTTCAATTCTTACAGAACGGGTGCTCACTCCTCAAGGAAGTCTTACTAACCCCCAAGTCACCCACAACACACACGCCCCACCCCCAGCTATCGGCCAAGACAGCCCTCATTTGAGAAGACCGAAACAAACAAGAGGCCTGAAAAGACCAAGACTTCCCCCAGAGAAGAGTTTGTACCCTGATTTTCTGAATCAGAACACTGGAACAGAAGCTAATAGTACGAGTTCTTAATAAAAAATGAGAGGCCTGGTGTTCCAGAGAATACAAAGTTCTAGAGCATAATCAGGTGTCGTGCCATAATATTACATTAACATCTGTGTTAGTGGGTTAAGTTATGGGGTTGAACAGTTCTCTGCAGTGATATTCTACCTCAAGATAATTCAAATAAAATACAGGTATGTGAATTTTTGTTTCATAAATCTGCTTTGTTTCAACTCTTACACATTCAACAGTCAAAGTGCATACACTCTAAAAAAATGTACAGTCCCTTAAAAGTGCCATAAATGTACTAACCTAGTAGGTAAATACAGGCCAGTTTTAAAACTTCCAAATATCTGGACCTAAAAGAGAAAAAATTGTTATATTAAAATATCAGATGAAAAGCCACCAAGCTATGGAGAAATGCAGGGTTTTGCCACCCTCTACTGGTAATGTTTAGTACTACAAGAGCACTTTTTTTCTAACACCATGCTTTCTGAAGCGGGATCCCGTGGCTTATAGGCAGACATTCGGAATATAGCTTAAACTTATTAGGTTCAAACATCAAATATCAAATAGGTAGACTTAAATAGAAACCTTTCGAAAGTAATGTTCAGGTCACTAATGTTCCCTGATAATCTAGAGATATAATCACAAATCCTTAACTTTTGTTCTCTCAAAAGGAATCTTCTCATAGATGACTGAATTAGGGTCAGGCTACTTCAGTTCCAGGACAAGTGCCAGCCTATAGGCCATCTCCACAGAGAACACCAGGCACTGTCATTATAACATCATGCTGTGGCATAAAATCAGGACATATCCTATCTCACAGCACAGAGAACAGTGGAAGACTCAGGCAAATATGTGTCTGCAAGTAATTGCAATAAAGGATGAACAATGGAAAACGTTCAACTTTTGAGGTGAGATGGACCCAGGAACCTAATCACAGCCTCGTGCTCCTCATCTGCAAAAAAACTGTGGATAAAATCCCCCACCTCAGAAGGAGGAGGACTGATTTAGATCAGGGCTGCTCAGCTTCAGCAGTACCAGCATCCGGGGCAGGTAATTCTTTGTGTTGAGGAGCTGTCCTGTGCATCATGTGGTGTTTAGCAACCTCCCTGGCCTCTACGCATTATATGCCAGGAGAACCTCACCAGTCACGATAATAAAAAATGTCTCTGACATTGCCAGATGCCTCGTGGGGGAGAAACTTGTCTCCAGGTGAAAGCTGTCGATCTAGATCACACAGGAGAAACAACGTGGCATACAGTGGCTGCTCAACAAAATATTATTAGTGTCCTCCCCTCTTCCCTGTACCTACAGTATCTTATCTGAAGCTTCTTTGTTTTGCCAACTGCACCAGAAAAACTTCCCTGGCTTCACCTTTACCAGCCCATGACGGAGTCTAAAGAAAAGCTATATAACACAATGTACAATGTAATGGATTCTAATAAGTTACTTCTTCGAATGCACAAAATTGTACAACAGACCCTCAAAGGAGCCCTAAAAAGTGAGCGTCAACAATAAGAACCACAAAGAAGCAGAGGAAATCTTGGGCAAAAGTTTTGTTCACTGGGTGGGAGCTATACTGGGAGACAAGGAGTGATTAGAAAAAGAGAAGAAAACAGCAGTTTCAGGAAAGTAGAACACACGCCCGCATTAGCCTATGAAGATGAATTTCAAATGACATAAGAAATTCCTACTTGACATCTTCATTCAGCTGTACACAATTATGTAATGTTCATACGGACAGGCTGGAACAAAATAGTAACAGCGTTTTGATACATCACATCCAAATAACCCACTACTACAAGGGGGGTTTATTTGTCTTTCTTCTCTTTATAGTAATGATTCCTAAAAATAGTTTGCAGTTAGTAGCTGCTATTCAGTACTGCAAAGAAACAGTTTTAAGTAAGTCATCCAACTCAATGCAAATAATTAGGAAGCCCAAAATTCTAAAGGCTGAAGAAAATTCTTTGCTTTTAAAATTTCATTAGATCACAACTCTACAGATGCACATACACAGGGATGTTACCACCTAAGCATCCTCCGACCCAGACAGGTACTCACGTCAGCACTGGGCCAGAGCTCCTTAATCACACTCTCGATCCTGTTCACCACCTCCATTCGCATCTTCTCTTCCTCTGGTCTTGGAGACATATATTCATAAAAATCACTTATTTCTTCATGCAGACTGAAAAAAAAAAAAGCAGAAAAGTTCATATGAGCAGGGCCAGACTGATGAGCAATCACTAGCTTCAATAATCTTACCTGATTAAGTCTACAGGATAACTCAGCTGATGATTTTACATGCATAGATTTCTCACCTTAATTTAATTTAATTTTTTTATATATATGTGTCAGCATACAGTATTTGTTTTTCTCTTTCTGACTTACTTCACTCTGTATGACAGACTCTAGGTCCATCCACCTCATTACAAATAGCTCAATTTCGTTTCTTTTTACGGCTGAGTAATACTCCATTGTATATATGTGCCACATCTTCTTTATCCATTCATCCGATGATGGACACTTAGGTTGTTTCCATGCCCTGGCTATTGTAAATAGGGCTGCTATGAACATTTTGGTACATGTCTCTTTTTGAATTATGGTTTCCTCAGGGTATATGCCCAGTAGTGGGATTGCTGGGTCATATGGTAGTTCTATTTGTAGTTTTTTAAGGAACCTCCATACCGTTCTCCATAGTGGCTGTACCAATTCACATTCCCACCAGCAGTGCAAGAGGGTTCCCTTTTCTCCACACCCTCTCCAGCATTGATTGTTTCTAGATGTTTTGATGATGGCCATCCTGACTGGTCTCACCTTAATTTTAAAGTTACAATTCATGCTAAAATGGGAACGTACAAAATTTACTCAAAATGCCACAGTAAATAAAACAAGAAATTCCCAACTCCAAGAAGCCTCAATAGAAGTGTACTCACAGCCCTCACAACATGTATTACCTGCCTGTGCAGAGTACTCGCTGGGCGCTGGTGATTTTGAAAGTTCTTAAATTTCAAGTGTAAGGCCTGGCCTCTGCCTTTACGCTTCTGATCCAGTGGATATGAACACAAGAAGATACAGAATCTAGGTGACAAAGACAAGCTTCCTGGCAGTGGGGATGACCCTCTAACCCCTCTGTAATCCATTCCTCACAGGAGCAAAACAGCGTGTCTTTCAGAATGTTTGCTTAGTGAATTAAGTGTCAAATGAATAGGTCAGCCAGCGAATATCAGCAAAGACCTGAAAAGAATGGCTGGCAGACAAGGCTCCATGAAGGAGCTAAGAAGACTTCCAGAGACCGAGAGGTACGAGGCACACTCAGGGAGCACCGAGCAAAGGGCACAGCCTGTGGCGGAGGGAGGAGTAAAGGGAGGAACAGCAGCTGAGAGGAAGGCAGCACCTGATGACAGCAGGCTTTGAACAAGAAGCTAAGAAGTTCAGACCTTCCCCGGTGGTAACGGAACTATTTAAATGCTTCTGAGAGGGACCAAGGAAAGACTGACTTAAAAAATGGAGCATTTTAAGAAGATTCATCTGGCAGTGGTGCAAACAATGGATTGGGAAAGAGACGAGACTGGAGGCGGAGGGATGGCTCATAAATTACTGCAACTGTAGAAGAACTAGCTGAAGGCCTGGAGGATGGTGGAAGGAGAGAAATGGGCTCCAGAAGTGCCACACACACAGACACAATGGCTGGGTCGCAGGGCATGACCAGCAATGGAAAGACAGGAGTGAGGACACCTGCAAGGGCTGAGGCCTGAGAGGCTGGGGGCATCGATGAACAAGATGAAAGGAAAAACTAGGCTGGCTAAGGGGCTGGGTGTAGTCAGTTACTACTGCAGAATAGAAGAAAACGAAAATAGCATTCCTTAACAAGCTGGCGCAACTGTGAAGAGCTACCTTTAGGAGGGAAAACTGAATATAAAATGGGAGGAAATCTGCTAAACTTGTGTTGGACGCAGACAAGGTGGGAGGCCAGGCTCCAGGTGGCTGGAGGTAAGCCGGAGTGAGGTTGTTCTCGTGGTGTCTCAGTCTAGCACAGCTGTGATGGACCGGGAAGCCAGGAGAAGGGCACTAGTTAAATAGCAATGGGTGCCACGTGCCAGAGGGGAGCATGCTGGGGGGCAGTGGTAGGCAGTGCAGCCTCGAAGTAACAGAATCTGGAAGGAGGGGTGTGCCCGCAGTGGCAAGCCCATTCAGGTCCAGAGCGGGTACAGGATTCAGAGGAAGCTAGAAACACCAGGAGATCCAAAATGGTTATAAAGAAAGGAAAGAAAAATGTCTTAAGTCCCAACCTCCACTGGCTATAACATTTAAAATGTGGCTGAGTAAGCAATCAACAGTTTCTGCCTCTTCTGATGTTTTATTTTTAGACAGAGTCAAAAAAACTTGAGTTCCAGACTCAGGCTCTGCCTGAGGGCAGCTATGTTCTTTTTGAAATGCGACTGGCACTTTCTGGCCTCAGTATCCTCAGGCACAACCAAGGGGTTGGCAACAGGGAGCCTTTTCAGCCCCTTAGTTTCAAACCCTGGGCCATTTGGTAAGGAATGATTTATAGCAGTGTTCTGCCTGTTCACTGTGCAATACCACAGAAAACTGGATTTTAAAACTCCAGGGAGTTCTGCAGGTGGAATCAAGTCTTCCTTGGTATGCTTCTAGGTACCCTAGGATCTTCTGATTTTTTTTTTAAGCTTCCCAGGTTTTAATACATTCTCTAAGGTATCCCCTTTGGCTTCTTAAAGACAACAGCTAAAATGACTAGTCATTACAGAGTTTACAGCTTGCTTTACTCTTCTGCACTTTTGGCAGGGATGAGGGCCACAAATAAACAACAAAATAAATGGACTTCTTATCTAACTGGATCATTTGCTATGTATCAGAGTTTATTTGTGGTTCAAAAGCACATCACTGTAGAATACTTCCATTTTAACCAATGGAAAAAACCTCCTAAATTTGACTGTTATCTATTCTACAAAGGCCCACTTACACATTTTCTAATTCAAATACAGGCAAAAAATATTTAGCCTGTCTTCCAGTTAATCTTCAAGTCATATGAAACTAAGTAAGAATTCATCCTCTGAACACTACTGAGTGCCTATGTTCAGGGCATTACAAGGAAAAAGGCTAGTCACACATGATCCTTGCACTGGGTAGTTTCCATCTAATGATGAAAAGAAATACTCATTTGAAGTAGTTCTGTGATGTGTAATATATATACTCCGCACTGTTCCACCACAGGCAGGTTGCAGATGAACAGGAGTGCTTTCCAATGATGATAGCTTCGGGAAATGGAAAGGGGTTGCCTTGCAAGGTAGTAAGGTCCCCGTCACTACAAGTATAAATTAAAAAACTAGATGACCATGAAGCAAACAAAGGTCTTATAAGAGATTTCTGAACTTGGTAAAAAGTGGAGAAGATTCTAAAATTCCTGTTTATCACTAGGCTTTTAGGTTTCTAATTAGCACATTAATTTGGAGACAAGATATTACAGTGTTACGTGACAAATCCTTAAATGAAGACTACCCTAAACTTTAAAAATCCATGGAACCATCTTCCCATTTAGGAAAATATGGTTCTACAGCTTATCTGTAGATTTGCATTTGCCATATTGAAAGGGGGAAAGAGGAATAAAGGAAAAAGGGAGGGCTATTAAAACAAAAATGTACTGGAACAGTAAGAACAAGAGAACCCATCTCAAGCCTGCCAGGGTCATCTCCTTACCCACACCAAACACAAACATCACTACCTATATCTCGTCTATATTTAACTAGCTACTTGTAAAATGCTTAAAGAACTAAGTGAGAAATGTTAGTATATTTCGGAAATAAATTTCCAGTAAAGATTTAAAAATAATTCTGAGGGGCTCTATCCCTGTGGACTGCATAATTTTACTGGCATGGTGCCATGTCTATCTAGGGGCTTCAAAAATCCTGAAGGAACTGAATCCCATTTTTGGAGTAACTACTACATTCCTGGCACACTTCTGAGTGACATGATGACCTAATAAAGGCTGGAAACTAGAGAAACTTTGCAAGTCTGCTCTCACATATTAATGCAACTTTATGCCTCTGAAACCAACGACTCAGAGAAAACTTTAGTTTCTCCCACATCTGGGTCAAAACTCAATATGATTAATTAGTAAATATTGCTGTATGCTACATACGCAGCCTTACGGTTTCTCGTCTTAAATTATAAAATACAACTCTCCTGTGATCCAAACTCCTGAGTGATCAAAATACAGTGACCTCTATCAGGATATCAATGTTTTCTTTTTATAAGATAAAGTGAGCAAGAAAGCACACCCACTCCCTGTTTTTAAAGGAAAAGTACATAATATAAAAGCAATATGATAAAGTAGGTGCTACTATACAACTGGAGAGGATACCCCCCCCCCCCAAAAGACAGAATCAAAATTAATTTGCTGGGATAAAATTTACGTTAATCTCAAAATTAATGATAATACAAAAATTTAAAGTGACAAGGAAGAAATATCAACAAAAAATAGCTTCTGTATTTTAAAAAGTACAACCCCACAGATAATTTAGGTCAAAACAGAGACATGAAAAAAAAAATTGCTTCTTCTCTGAGAAAAGTTCCACCAGGGAGAAATGTTAGCCTTTCAAAATGGCCCTCAAGGGCTCAGTTTCTCTGGCTATCAAAGGGAAGAACTGCTTCACACCCTTTCAGCTGGGTTGCCCAGGGTGGTGGTGTGAGTCTCTTAGGAGCTTCTGTACCCTCAAAACCAGAGGCAACATGGCAGTCTCCCTGATGCCTCCAGGCCAAGGCAGGCAGATCCCCCACTGCTGGCCCCTCTGCTCAACACTGCCCCCTGCAGTTCAGCCAAAATCTGTTCAGGGGCTAACCCTGCTTCCTGAGGGACACCTGCCCAGCTTACAATGTGCCTGAGAACACTGCCACATCAAGGTCAAGCTTTCCAGTTTCCATAACTGAAGTCCTCATTAATTATAACTTCAGACTTACATGAAGGCATGGACAAAGTTCTATTCAATTAGTCAATTACTTCCCCCCCCAAATTTTAAGACTAATAATAACCAATTTTGACAAGGACATATGGAAAAGGCATTCACATGCTGTGTGTAAAAATATAAATTACTACAACCTCTCCAGAGGTGGTTGTATTAATTAGTGATAAATAATGTTTATATAAATCATTTTTAAAATCCCATTATTTCATTAAAATCAGGACCTGGAAAAGTATCTTATCTGCAGTCCCATGTTTACTGCAGCATTATTCACAATAGCCAAGATAATGGAAACAACCCAAATGTACATTGACAGATGAACAGATAAAGAAAACATGGTCTATACCTATAATGACATATTATTCAGCCTTAAAAAAGGAAATCTTGCCATTTGCAAGAAAGACAAACCTGAAGGACATTATGCTACGTAAAATAAGCCAATCAGAGAAAGACACATACTGTATGATTCCACTTATATGCAATATTTAAAACAAACTCATAGAAGCAGAGAACAGAATGGGGGATGCCAGGGGCTGGCATGGGGGTGTGGGTGGGGAGTTGTTCAATGGGTATAAAGTTTCAGTTAAACAAGATGAATAAGTTCTATAGATATGCTGTACAACACAGTGTCTATAGTTAACAGTACTGTGTTATGCACTTAAAAATCTGTTAAGAGGGTAGATTTCATGTTGTATTCTTACCACAAAACAAGTGAGGGGACACAAGGAAACTTTTGCAGGTGCTGGATGTATCTATTACCTTGATTGTAGTAATGGTTTCATGGGGGGTATGCATATGTCCAAACTCATCAAGTTGGATATCTGCATGAAATACGTGCAGTTTTTTGTAAAGCTGTTTAAAAACAAATCCCCTTCTTTTCACCCTTCAGAAATATTTCCATGAGGGAACAAGGATATTCACCACAGCATGATTTAGGATACTAAATAATTGAGACACTGCCTCGATGTCCATCAATGGGATCCAGTTAAATAATCACAGGAGTACTCATTGATCTTCCCTTGAACTATAGCCAATAACCCATTAAAAAGAATGATGAAGAGCTATATGAGCTGAGAGAGAAAGATCTAAGATTTGTTATGTTTAAAAGAAAGGATCCCTTTCATGTACATTAAAAGACACACACAGGGACTTCCCCGGTGGTCCGGTGGGTAAGACTCCATGCTCCCAATGCAGGGGAACCAGGTTCGATCCCTGGTCAGGGAACGAGATCCCTCATGCCGCAACTAAGATCCCGCATGCCGCAACAAAGATCTCGCGCGCCGCAGCTAAGACCCGGCACAGCCAAATAAATAAATAAAATAAATTTAAAAAAATAAAATAAAAACACAGAGAGAGAGAGAGAGTCACAATATGTTTCTATTTGCATTACAAGTTTTCTGGAAGGAGAACTGTTAACAGTGATGGCTGTAGGGACAGGACATGGCAGGAGAGGTAGGGACACTTTAGTTTTTTATTTCATATCACTCTGTATAATCTTATAATTTTTTAAAAACCACTAATGTTTATTTGTTTGTCTGCTTTTCTAACAGGAATCATCATTATCTGTTTGGAGAGATTACAGGTCACTTGTCACCTTCTTTATATTTTCCATGTGAAAAATACATGTGTGCGTGTATTTCCGCAAAGCTTCGCCCCACAGAACACGGTCTGTATACCATACTGTTTATGGTGATTAAACCTGGTGAGTGAATTTAGGGGTGGGAAGAGACTCACTTTTTCTAAAGTATACACTGATATATATAGTCTATCATTTAAAATGCATACATGTTCATTACCATTGTATAGTTTCATAACAAGATCTTTATAACAAGGAAAAATATCATTAAAGAAAATTAACACTTAAAGGACAAAGACTCAACTTACTCTAATAATCGAGCTTTGCAGACCAAAAGGCTACACATCAGGCAGCTGGAAGACTTGAGCAGAGAGGGACCCCAAACCGGGGCACGCAGCAACTGACACATGACACAGTTGGGAAGTTACTGCATGCATGATGCAGTGAGTATAGTAGTAAGTTTCTGCTGCTCTCTGACTCACCCCTTCTAGGGACTTAAATGTGTGTGTATATGCAAGACAAATTTCTGGAAGAATACATAAAAACTGCTCACAGTGGTTTCCTCTTGGCGGGGAGGGGGTGGGACTGAGGTCTGAGGTATAGGGATTTATATAGCCTTTTGTACTGTTTGATTTTTTTCAAATGCAAGTAGGCACCAAGAGAAGTGAATAACAGCAAGCCCTGGGGCAATCCCTAGAGCAGTCTGAGTGACACCTTCAGGAGGCTCTAGAATTTGATTTTTACAAAGAAATTGTCACACACACACACACACACACACACACACACGTCCTATATTTCCAGCTGCTGGCTAGACTCCTCTACCTATATGTCACCTCAAACTCATTCAAAATGAAATTCCTTGTCTTTTTCCGAAACCTAGCCTTCCTGCTTGCATTTTCTCCCCTGAGTTATTGTTTCCCCAAAATGGAAACCAAACTGGTCTCCCTGCCCCTAGCTTTCCCCTTCTCTGGGCCATCTTCCACGTGATCACCCTTCCTCAAGCTATCTGTGTCATTTCCTGATGCCTCTTCCCCCCAGTACAGCCACAAAGAACTGTGCCAGAACATGCCAGGCCTCTTCAAGAGCCCTGCCCTTGTACAGGCAGGCCCTGTGCCTGGAATACCTTTTTACTCAGCCTTTGAGAGCTCAACTAGCACCTCCTCAGTCAAGTTCCCAGAAGCAGTGTTACTTTAGCTCCTCCTCAGTGCTCCTGACCCTCTAGTCTTAGTCCTACCTCCTGCCCAGCAGTCAATCCAAGCGAGTTCACAGCAAATGCCCTGCTCACAGGCCGCCCTGCTCACAGGCCTCCCTGCTCCGACTCGACTCTCCGATTCAGCTCTGTGTCCCCAGACCCAGGACGCAGTACAGAAAAGCACTTCTTGAGGAAGGGACCCTGAGCTGACGTATGTACATCTACCCACACTCACGTCCACATGTCATAAAACTTCATGTCAGGCATAGAAGATAAGAGTTTGATTTTAGGCGCTAAAAATAGGAGTTCACACAAACAGGAAACACACTTACATACTAGAACACTAGAGAGAGAGTGTGAAAGGGATTTCCTGTCAGGAGACAGCGCAGGGCTTTAGTTCATGTCTCTTAGCCATTTGCCCCCAGACCTATCTGAAGAGGTGAGACGTTCTTCCCTCAAAAAAGCATTAGGAAAAAGTTGTCTTCAAGTAGAAACAAATGCCAAAGGCATTTATAACCAGAGGAACATGAAGCTTCTTTCTTCACAGCTCTATCTCACCATAATTCACTTCCAATATTTTAAAATCAAATTGGCAGTCTTACACTTCAAATAGGGACAACTCAGTTGAGAATTTAACAGTGAGAAGACATGGTATTCGAGGGTCATGTTATCCACAAAAAACAAAACTAACGTAATAAAAGCCAACTTTGACAGATTTTTGGCAGTAAAATTATATTTAAACACATACATCAGGATCTGAGATTAAGAATACCAGCTTTTATTTTGGTTGTAATCAAGAGAAAAAACAATAATATATAAAATCACTAAAGACAAGCAATTTTTAAAAACCCTGAAGTTATAATAAAAATAACTGAACCTGGGACTTCCCTGGCAGTCCACTGGTTAAGACTCCCCTGCTTCCAGTGCAGGGGGCGCAGGTTGATCCCTGGTCGGGGAACTAAGATCCTAGGTGCCACGCGCGTGGCATGGGAAGGAAAGAAAGGGAGGAAGGGAGGGAAGGAGGGAGAGGGAGGGAGGGAGGGAGAGAGAGAGAGAGAGAGAGAGAGAAAGAAAGAAAGAAAGAAAGAAAGAAAGGTGTCTCAAACTGGCCCTGTAGATACTTCTTCCAAGTCCATACGTTCTCTATGAGAATTTTTAAATTGTGTGTTTTCACTTCAATATTACTCTATATAACATTAGCATGAGCTTGTTCTGGATCATCTAGATGCTTCTCTGGAAACAGAGAGCTGCCCAAGGACTCCCCAGCCCACATGTGCTCTTGTGTTTACCATCAAGCTAAGGCCAAAGAATAGGATTTTAATTGGTCTGTACTAACAGTCAAGAACAGGGTAAGACCTGATACATGTATCACACATATATGCCAAGTAAAGGTCAAATGGCACCCCTGAACATTTCTACAGCTTTCAGAATAGAGAAAAATGATGAGAGAACTGAGTTGTCACATGGAAAGGTACTAAAGGCATTTCCAGTGCATTCCCAATACCACAGCTGGCAAGATCATATTTACATTGAGAGTAGCAATATGATTTGCGTAAAACATCATCTGTCCCATAAATTCATTTTAATTTTATTGATTCTGTCATTTTATCTGTATTTACCTGGTTGTTTTGTTTTTGTAACCTTTTTTAAACATAAGAAATTTATCCTTGTGTGCATTCTTACATTATAATAAAAATAACTCAAGCTAGGGTGCCAAGAGCAATCGATGGAGAAAGGACAGTCTTTTCAGAAAATGGTGCTGGGGGGCTTCCCTGGTGGCACAGTGGTTGAGAGTCCGCCTGCCGATGCAGGGGACAAGGGTTCGTGCCCCGGTCCAGGAAGATCCCACATGCCACGGAGCGGCTAGGCCCGTGAGCCATGGCTGCTGAGCCTGCGTGTCCGGAGCCTGTGCTCCGCAACGGGAGAGGCCACAACAGTGAGAGGCCCACGTACCACCAAAAAAAAAAAAAAAGAGAGAGTGAAAAGACAACCAACAGAATGGGAGAAAATATTTTCAAATCATATATCCGATAAGGGATTAATATCCAAAATATACAAAGAACTCCTAAAATTCAACAACAAAATCAAATCCCGATTCAAAAATGGACAAAGGACTTGAATGGACATTTCTCCAAAGAAGATCTATGGATGACCAATAAGCACATGAAAAGATATTCAACATCAATAGTCATTAGAGAAATCCAAATCAGTACCATCAGATTACTTCAACCCATTAGGATGGCTATTATCAAATAAACAGAAATTAACAAGTGTTGGTGAGATGTGGAAAAATCGGAACCCTCCTGCATTGCTGGTGGGAATATAAAATGATTAGCTCACGTGGAAAACTGTGGCAGTTCCTTAAAAAGTAGAATTACCATATGATGCAGCAATTCCACTCCTAGGTATAAACCCAGAAGAATTGAAAGCAGAAACTCAAGATACTTATACACCAATGTTCATAGCATTATTCACAATAGCCAAAAGGTGGAAACAAACCAAATGTCCATCAACAGATGAATGGATAAACAAAATGTGGAATATGAGTTGGCATTAAAAACGAAGGATATTTTGATATATGTCATAACATGCATGTTAAGAACATTATGCTAAGTGAAACAATAAGCCAGACACAAAAGGACAAATATTGTATGATTCCATTTATATGAAGTACCTAGAATAGGCAAATTCAGAGGGAAAGCAGAACAGAGGTTAGTTACCAGGGGCTGGAGGGGAGGGGGGAATGGGGAGTGACAGTTTAATGGGTAGATAGTTTCTGCTTGGAATGACGAAAAATTCTGGAAACTGATAGTGGTGACGGTTGGACAGTGATGTGAATGTACTTAATGCCACTGAACTGTATACTTAACAATGGTAAATTTTATGTTATGTATATTTTATCACAATAAGAAAAACTTAAGCTAACACTGGATATCTGCCAAAAATATTTTTTGAAGATCTTAATTTGAGAAACACTGCTACAGAGTTAGAATTAAAAATTAAACCATTTATGTAATGTTTAAAAATATAGACACCAATGGTATATATTGCTATGGATGTAAACATAGAAGCGTAAAAACATCAGCGTTGCAAGAGTGGTTAGCTCTGGGAAAGGAGGGAGGTAAATGGGAGGTATGCCAAACAGTGTTCAAGTGTATCTGAAAAGTTATATTCCTTACGTAAAGGAAAAAAAGAAAAAAAAATGGAACAAAAGAAGGGAGGGAGGGAGGGGAAAAAAAGGGGAAAAGTCAAATTTGTTAAATCCAGATGGTGGGTACTCAGGGGTTCATTGCTATTCTGTATCCTCTCCACATGTTTGAAATAGTTAATAATAAAAATTTGAAATGACTAAGAATCAAAAGTTTACATAATAAGGAATTAAAACTTCCTTTAGCCATTCTACACAATGAATGAGCAGACAGCCCAGACACAGGCCATGTTCCCAATTTACCATCAAGAGCACCTTCTACTTCCCATCTTCCCCTCTCCCCATAGATCTAAGCTGCCATCAACAAGCAGTCAAGAGTTGTCAATCAGCATTCACTAGCCAGACTTTTCTCTCTCTCACTCTGGGACCATAATTGGTCTTACAATTTTTGCTTGCCTCCAAAATTGCAAGTTAAAAAAACACTAATTCCCATTAGAATTAATGTAAAAACTGCAGCATTTCTACATACAATTAAATTCATACCAGGCTAGTAATACAGTTACGACTGGTTCATAATTACTTACTGCAGGTAACTGAAAACTGTCAATAAAAGGCAAAAATTCCCAAATAAGCCAGAACCTGGAAGCAACCGCAACTTGGAGCTTTGCTACTTTGCCAGTTATATCAAAACTGTACAAATAAGATCAGGGTAGAAATAACCCTAGAGCCATTCATAGTCATTCTTTCTCTCTCTCCCTCTCCCTCTCCCTCTCCCTCTCCCTCTCCCTCTCCCTCTCTCTCTCTCACACACACAACACAATTAGATCTTTCTTTTTTCTTTCAGCCAAAACACTATTTCCACTTAAGTATGGGAGATGCAAAAGTACACCAGGCTCAAAATGACACTAAGAACCAAAAGAAGGAACACTCCTAGGTATCTATCCAAGGGAAATGAAAACCTATACCCACGCAAAAGCTGTTTGTAACAGCATTATTCACAATAGCCAAAAAGTGGAAATAATCCAAGTGTCCATCAATTGATGAATGGATAAACAAAATGTGGACACACTGAAATGTTATTCAGCCACATAAAGGAATGATACATACTACAACATGGATGAACCTTAAAAACATGCTAAGTGAAAGAAGGCACACACAAAAGGACACCTATGCTATATAATTCCATTTATATGAAATGTCCAAAATAAGCAAATCCGTAGAGATAGAAAGTAACTGCTAGTGGATATGAGGTTTGTTTTGGCGGTGATGAAAATATTCTAAAACTTATTCTGATGATAGCTGCACAACTCTGTGAATATACTAAAAAACACCTGAACTGTACATATCTCAGTGAGGCTATTATTAGGGAAAAAAGAAAAAGAAAGGACAAGCTGCCATTACAGACCCCAAAAGATTCTGCCTTAACTTGTATGTTACCACAAAGCAAAATAAGAGGAATAGGAGAGTCTATGAGTCAACAGAAAGAAGACTTGTATATCCAGGTAGTAAATGACTTAACATAAACCCAAAACAAAACAACTTGACATTTTACTTAGCACATGGACCAAGGTAACAGGCAAATTGTTACACTTTTTGAAATACTGAAAGACCCAAAAAGGACCTAGGGATCCCAGGGTCAACAGGTATCTAAGGCATTCAGAACTTTTAACGCAACATCAATCTAATCCGAGAGTCCCAATAGCTTCTCCACATGTCATTAGAGAGTCCATGAATCTGCGCCTGCCCACCTCAGCTCCCTCCTGGGCACTGCTGGTTTCACAGGATAATCCTCAAGCATCCACAGAAAGTCAAAAACAAAAAAACAAAAACAAAAACTCTTTTCACCATTAACTTCCCTAACAATGAGCATATATTTATATGTCCTTAAGTTTACCATTCCTTAGGAAGTCTTGTCTCATTTTACGGAAAGTTATATAAATCTGAATAACTCTTTGACATTCTCCATTGGAAGACACAACCACCCGTTTCTGGAACTGCTGAATCCCTCATGTAATTACCCCTTTCCTGGGCATATGATCTTCTGGTCAAGGACAAACTGCCAATGTTCTAATTCAGTGGTGCCAAGTTCACTATTACCTCACTTTCAGATAAGAAAGTGATACGCATGAGAAAAATCAGAACATTAACACACTAGAAACTTCAAAGTAGAATAATAATACAGCCAACACATTTACACATACCTCAACAAACAAACACACACACCAACAAACCCATGGGGCAAAAATCTCACAACCACTATTCCATGACAAAAATAAGTAAACGGATAAAGCCCAAATCTCCTTGGGGGTAGGGGGGTGCGGGGTAGGAGCCTGGGAGCCTTCAGAAAAGTAGTAACAGTTTCCCTCATTCACCGTTAACCTTCACAGTCTTTCTAACACACAATGAGACCAGCAATTTTACTTTGAGGAACACAGATGGAGAAACTGGCTCAAAAGTAAACAACACTTATAAGTATGTTTCTCATGCTTTATTCACAACAGAAAATGAAAAGCAACTTAGATGTCCAACAACAAGGGCGTGCTTTAGTAAACCCTGGTATATAGTCATGTAGGAAAATGTGTTCTACCCTCTCCAAAAAACACTGCATCGTAGACTATGTAAATACATGGAAAAGACCATGCAAAATGTAAACTAGGAGAAGCAATAAGATCTTTCAAGTAGAAGAAAATTGTATTTTTTAAATGGATCTTTTACAATGACACTTAAATAAGAGTTTATGGAGACTACTATTAGTTGATAATTTTTAATGAAGAGCTTCTTTGAAATGGCGTATTTGTTGTTATTTTACAGTCAAGTTGATCAGATATACAATACAAATTATTGAATATACAACGTAAAGTTTCTAACACTATTATGAAAGGCAAGCACCAAAGAAAACGCAGAACTCATCAAATCCTCTTGATATTTCTTGCTGTTTTGACACAATTATTCTGGCTACCATTATCTGTTAATCATCTTCACATCACTAACCTAATTCAGCGTTTTTTATAAACTATTTCCAAGTCAGCAGCCAGCACAATGGCACTGGGCATGAAGACATTCAGGGTCTGCAGAGCAAACCCAAAACACTCCTCAAATTTTTGACAATTATAAACAAAAAAATTGCTCTGCTACTCTTGTGTCTTCACTGAAATATTTGCAAATTCAATGAAGTCCAGCAAATTCTCCTGAGTTCCCCTCGACACTTCTGCAACATGACCTGGCTGGAGGACAATTTAGCATTTTGCCCCAGCAATCACAGCACATGTGCACACAGAGGCATCCACAACAATGTTCACTGCAGCACTGGAACAGGAAACAGTGGAAACAACACTTGTGTTCACCAGTAGGAAAATGGCTTTAAAAGTTACGGTACAACTACACAGTTGAATTCTACACAGCACGTGAACTGACACGAAAAAATTTCCAAGATACATTATTTGGAAAAAAACAAAATTTACAAAATAAAGTCCACCCAGTAGGAAAAGTTCTGGGAGGATCCACAGGACGTTGGAAACAATCATTACCTCTGAAGAAGAGGCTGGGGCTAAGAACAAGAATGGTGGTCAAAGGAGACTCCTGACTTCTCTGTAACGTTTTGAGTTTTTACAAGGACAATAAATTCATGCCTTATTTCCATAATTATAATTTAAGAAAAATCTCTGGGTCATAAACTGCATGTGATTTATCTAATATTCCATTAAGGGAATTCAAATCTATATGAACACAGGTGGTTTGAGTCTAACTGATAAAGGGCATTGAAGGTGCCCTGTCTTCACATTTAAATACAAAAACACACTTCCCTCTGTACCTCTCCAACAATGTAAACATGTTTCCTTCCTTAAAAACAACCCCAGACACCCTCCTCGCCAAAAAAAAAAAAAGGAAAAAAGCACTTTTAGTACAAGACCAAATTTTTAAAAAATCTTACACATAATCTCAAACTCCTTAATAAGCATTTTTACTTTTCATCCAAAAAACGATAGTGTTACAAAGCCTTAGCCAAACTTCACCTCATTAAGATGATGTCTGTTGCCCACATAACTATTTTGAAGTTGTTTCATTCACCTGGTCTGGTATTAATCAATACAGAAAAGTTAGTGGGAAGGCAAAGCTATTCCATTTTGAGCATAATTTCAGAGGACTTCCAGCATCTCATCTCCCACCTCAACCCCCTTATAGCAAGGGGGTCCAAGGGATTCTGACAATTAGCCGGATTTGAGAACCCACGCTCTAAAAGTGGGTTTTAAGCAGTACTTCTCAATCCGTGCTGCATATGATTATTATTTTTTAAATATGACGTGAAAGCCACCACCCACTGCAGACCTATTAAATCAGAATCTCTGAGAAGTGGGTTCCAGTCATCAATTCTCTTTTTTAACTTCCTCAGATTGAGAACCCTGTGTTGAAGTAACTGGTTTAGGCATTGCCCTTATCAAGCTCATTAAGCAGAACACCATTATCTGCATGGGCCATAGGAAACACAGTGGCAGCCAGCAGAGGAGGTGAAACACCAACTCCCAGTTTTATTTGAAATCACAGAGCTAGGCTAACAGGACCAGATTCTCTATAACTAAGATCCATTATAAACTAGGGCTAGTAAGAAGCCCTGGTTTCAACTAAAGATAAAGTCACTCCACTAACTTGAAACTTGGTAAAGTCATTTAACCTCTCTGAGATTCAAATTATCAATTTTTTAAAGGACTGGAATAAATGACCTCCGAAGACCCTCTGATCTCAAACCCCATGATGATTCTACCATGTGGCCACAACTCAATCAAGTCCATAAGCAGAGTGTCCTTAAATAAATGCATGAATATCTTCTGCGAGTATCAGATTCATCATACATATAATTTTGTGCTAATCTACAGAAAAATTCTATTCATCGTCACACCATAAGAAATCCTAACTGAACGTAATTAGATTCTATCAGATCAATCACAAGTGAAAATTAAACTAGTCACATAAGTCTCAAAATACATACAGGGACTTCCCTGGTGGCGCAGTGGATAAGACTCCACGCTCCCAATGCAGGAGGCCCAGGTTCAATCCCTGGTTGGGGAACTAGATCCCACATGCATGCTGCAGCTAAGAGTTTGCATGCCACAACTAAGGAGCCCACGAGCCACAACTAAGGAGCCCTGGAGCTGCAACTAAGGAGCCTGCGAGCCGCAACTAAGACCCAACGCAACCAAATAAATATTTCTTTAAAAATTAAACAAATAAATAAATAAATAAAGCTATCAAAATAAACAATCTAATCCTACACCTAAAGCAACTAGAGAACGAAGAACAAAAAAACCCCAAAGTCAGTAGAAGGAAAGAAATCATAAAGATCAGAGCAGAAATATATGAAATAGAAATGAAGAAAACAATAGCAAAGATCAATAAAACTAAAAGCTGGTTCTTTGAGAAGATAAACAAAACTGATAAACCCTTAGCCAGACTCATCAAGAAAAAAAGGGAGAGGATGCAAATAAATAAAATTAGAAATGAAAAAGGAGAAATCACAACTGACACTGCAGAATTATAAAGGATTATAAGAGACTACTACAAACAACTATATGCCAATAAAATGGACAACCACGAAGAAATGGATAAATTCTTGGAAAGGTACATATTTCCAAGACTGAACCAGAAAGAATTAGAAAATATAAACAGACCTATCACAAACAATGAAATTGAAACTGTAATTAAAAATCTTCCAACAGCTTTTCGGCCGGAACCACCATCTTCCAGTAATTCACCAAAATGACCAACACAAAGGGAAAGAGGAGGGACACCCGCTACATGTTCTCTAGGCCTTTTAGAAAATATGGAGTTGTTCCTTTGGCCACATACATGCAAATCTACAAGAAAGGTGATACTGTGGATATCAGGACACTGTTCAAAAAGGAATACCCCAGAAATGTTACCATGGCAAAACTGGGAGAGTCTACAATGTCACCCAGCATGCTGTTGGCATCATTGTAAACAAACAAGTTAAGGGCAAGATTCTTGCCAAGAGAATTAATGTGCGCATCGAGCATATTAAGCACTCTAAGAGCCGAGACAGCTTCCTGAAACGGGTGAAGGAAAATGATCAGAAAAAGAAGGAAGACAAAGAGAAAGGTACTTGGGTTCAACTGAAGCACCAGCCTGCTCCACTCAGAGAAGCACACTTTCTGAGAACCAATGGAAAGGATCCTGAACTGTTGGAGCCCATTCCCTATGAATTCATGGCATGATGGGGGTAAAGAAAATAGAAGACCTGGACTGTATAAATGTTTCTCTTAATTGAGTAGAAGTGTGTGACCCCCCCCAAACAAATATTTAAAGCACATTTTAATTGTGTCCAAATTCAGTGGGTGACATCTTTTTACTTTTCAAATTTAGTGTTTTTTCTTCCTGAAAGATGTGAGGTAGTTTGTTGTGCAGTATACTCCGCTGGTTAATAAACTGCTAGATATTATTTATAAAAATTTGTACTAGTTTGAAAATAGTCTCTAAATTCCTATGAACAAAGGATTTAAAATAAATGAATGAGGGCTTCCCTGGTGGCGCAGTGGTTGAGAGTCCGCCTGCCGATGCAGGGGACATGGGTTCGTGCCCTGGTCCGGGAAGATCCCACGTGCCGTGGAGCGACTGGGCCCGTGAGCCATGGCCGCTGAGCCTGCGCGTCCGGAGCCTGTGCTCTGCAGCGGGAGAGGCCACAACAGTGAGAGGCCCGCGTACCGCAAAAAATAAATAAATAAATAAATAAATAAATAAATGAAAGGTTAAAAAAAAAAAATCTTCCATCAAACAAAAGTCCAGGACCAGATGGCTTCACAGGTGAATTTTATCAAACATTTAGGGAAGAGCTAACACCGCTCCTTCTCAAACTCTTCCAAAAGATTGCAGAGGGGGGGAACACTCCCAAATTCATTCTACGAAAACACCATCACCCTGATATACCAAAACCAGAAAAAGATATCACAAAAAAAGAAAACTACAGGCCAATATCACTGATGAACATAGATGCAAAAATCCTCAACAAAATACTAGCAAACAGAATCCAACAGCACATTAAAAGGATCATATACCATGATCAAGCGGGATTTATCCCAGGGATGCAAAGATTCTTCAATATACACAAATCAATCAATGTGATATACCGTATTAACAAATTAAGGAATAAAAACCATATGATCATCTCAATAGACACAGAAAGAGCTTTTGACAAAATTCAACACCCATTTATGATTAAAAACTCTCCAGAAAATGGGCATAGAGGGAACCTACCTCAACATAATAAAGGCCATATACGACAAACCCACAGCAAACATCATTCTCAATGGTGAAAAACTGAAAGCATTTCCTCTAAGATCAGGAACAAAGCAAGGATGTCCACTCTCACCACTATTATTCAACATAGTTTTGGAAGTCCTAGCCACGGCAATCAGAGAAGAAAAAGAAATAAAAGGAATACAAATTGGAAAAGAAGAAGTAAAACTGTCACTGTTTGCAGATGACATGATACTATACATAGAGAATCCTAAAGATGCCACCAGAAAACTACTAGAGCTAATCAATGAATTTGGTAAAGTTGCAAGATACAAAATTAATGCACAGAAATCTCTGGCATTCCTATATACTAACAACACAAAATTAGAAAGAGAAATTAAGGAAACAATCCCATTTACCATCGCAACAAAAAGAATAAAATACCTAGGAATAAACCTATCTAAGGAGGTGAAAGACTTGTACTCAGAAAACTAAAACACTGATGAAAGAAATCAAAGGTGACATAAACAGATGGAGAAATATACCATGTTCTTGGATTGGAAGAACCAACATTGTGAAAATGACTCTACTACCCAAAGAAATTTACAGATTCAATGCAATCCCTATCAAACTACCAATCACATTCTTCACAGAATTAGAACAAAAAATTTCACAATTCGTATGGAAACACAAAAGACTCCGAATACCCAAAGCAATCTTGAGAAAGAAAAACGGAGCTGGAGGAATCAGGCTCCCTGACTTCAAACTATACTACAAAGCTATAGTAATCAAGACAGTATGGTACTGGCACAAAAACAGAAATATAGATCAATGGAATAGGATAGAAAGCCCAGAGATAAACCCACACACATAGGGTCACCTAATTTATGACAAAGGAGGCAAGAACATACAATGGAGAAAAGACAGCCTCTTCAATATGTGGTGCTGGGAAAACTGGACAGCTACTTGTAAAAGAATGAAATTAGAACACTACCTAACACCATACACAAAAATAAACTCCAAATGGATTAAAGACCTAAATGTAAGACCAGACACTATAAAACTCTTAGAGGAAAACATAGGAAAAACAATCTTTGACATAAATCACAGCAAGATTTTTTTTGACCTACCTCCTAGAGTAATGAAAATAAAAACAAACAAATGGGACCTAATTAAACTTAAAAGCTTTTGCACAGCAAAGGAAACCATAAACAAGACAAAAAGACAACCCTCAGAATGGGAGAAAATATTTGCAAAGGAAACAAAGAATTAATCTCCAAAATATACAAACAGCTCATGGAGCTCAATATCTGTCATACAGAGTGAAGTCAGAAACAGAAAAACAAATACCATATGCTAATGAATATATATGGAATCTAAAGAAAAAAAAATGGTACTGGGCTTCCCTGGTGGCGCAGTGGTTGAGAGTCCGCCTGCCAATGCAGGGGACATGGGTTCGTGCCCTGGTCCGGGAAGATCCCACATGCCGCGGCGCGGCTAGGCCCGTGAGCCATGGCCACTGAGCCTGCACGTCCGGAGCCTGTGCTCCGCAACGGGAGAGGCCACAACAGTGAGAGGCCTGCATACCGCAAAACAAAAAATAGTACTGATGAACCCAGAAGCAGGGCAGGAATAAAGACACAGACATAGAGAATGGACTTGAGCACACGGGGCGGGGTGCGGGGGGAAGCTGGGGTGAAGTGAGAGTAGCATTGACATATATATACACTACCGAATGTAAAATAGTTAGCTAGTGGGAAGCAGCCGCATAGCACAGAGAGATCAGCTCGGTGCTTTGCAACAACCTAGAGGGGCGGGATAGGGAAGGTGGGGAGGAGGCTCAAGAGGGAGGGGATATGGAGACATATGCATGCATATGGCTGATTCATCTTGTTGTACAACAGAAACTGAAACAGTATTGTGAAGCAATTATACTCCAATAAAGATCTATTTAAAAAAATAATAAAAAGATATAAATAAATAAAACTATAAAATAAATACATTTGGAATAAAGAAATTTTTAAAATAATTCAATCTTTTCTTTGTCAATGTTCTGATTTAAAGCAATTTTTTCCCATTTTTTAAAAACTGTGGTAAAATATACGTAAAATTTACCATTTTAACCATTTTTAAGTGTGCAGTTCTATGGCATGAAGACACACACATCTACTCAGCCATAAAAAGAAACGAAATTGATTTATTTGTAGTGAGGTGGATGGACCGAGAGACTGTGATACAGAGTGAAGTAAGTCAGAAAGAGAAAAACAAATACCGTATGCTAACACATATATATGGAATCTGAAAAAAAAAAATGGTCACGAAGAACCTAGAGGCAGGACGGGAATAAAGATGCAGAACTACTAGAGCGTGGACTTGAGAACACGGGGAGGGGGAAGGGTAAGCTGTGACAACGTGAGAGAGTGGCATGGACATATTTACACCACCAAATGTAAAACCAATAGCTAGTGGGAAGCAGCCGCATAGCACAGGGAGATCAGCTCGGTGCTTTGTGACCACCTGGAGGGGTGGGATAGGGAGGGTGGGAGGGAGGGAGATGCAAGAGGGAAGAGTTATGGGGATATATGTACAGCTGATTCACTTTGTTATAAAGCAGAAACTAACACACCACTGTAAAGCAATTATACTCCAATAAAGACGCTAAAAAAACAAAAAAAGACATACACATCTTGTGAAACTATCACTACTATCCATCTATAGAACTTTTTTTTTAAACCACTTTACTGAAGTATGACTGACACATAAAATATTTCATGTATATAACCATACTTGTAAAACTATCACCAACCATCAAGGCCAAAAACATATCCAACACCTCCCGAAAGTTTCCTCCTGCCCCCTTTATTTATTTTTTTAATGTGTGTGGTAAGAATACGTAACAAAAGACAAAAGACATGGGTTCATGCCCCCGGTCCGGGAAGATCCCACATGCCGCGGAGCGGCTAGGCCCTACACTATTAGTTATAGGCACCATGCTGTATAGATCTTCAAAACTTGTTTATACTGCATAACTGAAACTTTGCTCCAGAACTTGTTTTTTTTCTTTTTTTTGGCTGCGTTCGGTCTTCGTTGCTGTGTGCGGGCTTTCTCTAGTTGCGGTGAGCGGGGGCTACTCTTCGTTGTGGTGCACAGGCTTCTCACTGTGGTGTCTTCTCTCGTTGCAGAGCACAGACTCTAGGCGCACGGGCTTCAGTAGCTGTGGCTCGCGGGCTCAGTAGTTGCAGCATGCAGGCCGTAAAGCGTGCGGGCTTCCGTAGTTACAGTGTGTGCTCCACAACTTTTTAATCTTCCCCAAATGAAACTCTGTACCCATTAAACACTAACTCCCCATTCTGCTCTCCCCCGCCCCCAAACCCCTAGCAGTCACTGTTCTACTTTCTGTCTCTATGAATTTAACTACTCCCTAGGTATCTCACAGAAGTAGAATCTCATTCAATTCTGTCCTTTGTGACTGGCTTTTTTTCCACTTAGCACGTCCTTAAGTTTCATCCATGTTGTACCATGTGTCAATTTCCTTCCCTTATAAAGCTGAATGATATTGCATTGTGTGTATATTACAATATTTTGTTTACCCATTCATCCATCAATGAACACTTGGGTTGCTTCATTCTGATTTTTTTTTTAACTGTATGTTACTTTGAAGTCACATACAATAAAAATGAGAGAACCTTACATCATCACATTTCTTGGGGGGAAAAAAAAAGACCTGTAAGCAGATCACATTCTGGGCCATAAAACACAACTTAAAAAATTTTAAATCATACAAAGTATACTCTCAGACCTCAATGGAATTAAACTAGAAATCAGTAATTTAAAAATAGCTGGAAAATCCCAAATATAATATTTGAAGATTAAATATGCAATACTTGGAGACTAAATAATTGGGAAATTAAAACTTGGGTCAAAGAAGTTGTCTCAAGAGATAGTCCTAACTAAATGAAAGTGAAAATATAACTTATCAAAACTTGTGACATGCAGGGCAAGCAGTACACAGAGTAAAATTTATATCACTGAATGCAAATATTAGAAAAGAAGAGAGGGATTCCCTGGTGGCGCAGTGATTGAGAGCCCACTTGCCAATGCAGGGGACGTGGGTTCGAGCCCTGGTCCGGGAAGATCCCGCATGCCGCAGAGCAGCTGGGCCCGTGCGCCACAGCTGCTGAGCCTGCGCTCTGGAGCCTACAAGCCACAACTAATGAGCCCACATGCCACAACTATGGAAGCCTGCGTGCCTAGAGCCTGTGATCCGCAACAAGAGAAGCCACCGCAATGAGAAGCCCGCGCACCACAACGAAGAGTAGCCCCTGCTTGCTGCAACTGGAGAAAGCCCGCGAGCACCAATGAAGACCCAGTGCAGCCAAAAATAAATAAATTTATTTAAAAAAAAAGAAAGAAAGAAAAGAAGAGAGATCTAAAAATCAATTATCTAAGTTTCTACCTTAGGAAACTAGAAAAAGGTGAATAAATTATGTTCAAAGTAAGGACAAGGAAAATAATCAAAATTTGAGCAGAAATCAGTGAAAAAAGAAATCTATAGAGAAAAATCAGTGAAACAAAAGCTGACTCTTTGGAAAGATCAATGAAATGGATAAACCTCTAGCCAAATTGAGAAAAAAGAGAGAAGACACTAATTACTAACATCAGAAATGAATGAAGGGCCATCACTACTGATCCTATGGATATTAACAGGAAGATAAAGAAATATTATGAACCCACAAATTGATACCCTAGATAAAACAGACCAATTCCTTGAAAGAGACAATCTACCAGAATTTATACAAGAAGCAAAGAACAATCTGAATAGGCCTATGTCTATTAAGGAAACTGAATCAATAACTAATAACCCTCTTAAAATAAAAAGCAACAACCCCAGACGGGTTCACTAGGGAAATCTACCAAAGATCTAAGGAAGAAATTATCTTAATTTTCTACAATCTCTTCCAGAAAATAGAAGCAGAGGAAATCGTTTCTAATGCATTCTCTGAGACGATTACCCTAATCCCCAAACCAAAGACATTATAAGAAAGAAAAACTACAGACCAATATCTCTGAAGTATCTCTGAACACAGATGTAAAAACCTTGAACAAAATATTAGCAAACCAAATACAATAATGTACAAAAAGAATTATACACCATGACCAAGTGGGATTTATTCCAGGTATGCAAGACTGAGTCAACATTCAAATATAAATTTATGTAATCCATCACATCAACAGGCTAAAGAAGAAAAATCCTATTATCATATCAAATAGACAGAAAAAGCATTTGAAAAAATCTAACACCCAATCAAAAACACTGAGGAAGGGAATTCCATGGTGGTCCAATGGTTACGACTGCAGGGGGCACGGGTTCAAACCCTAGTTGGAGAACTAATATTCCCCCATGGCTCGTGGTGCACCCCCCCCAAAAAAAAACAACTCAGGAAACCGGAAATAGAGGGGAAGTTACTCAACTTGATAAAGAACATATTACAAATTATCTTATAGCTACTTAATGATGAGAAATTAGATGCTTTCCCACTAAGATTAGGGACAAGGCAAGATGTCCACTCTCACCACTCCTAATCAGCATCATACTGGAAGTCCTAATGCAATAAAACAAAACAAGGAAATAAAAAGTGTACATACTGGAAAGGAAGAATAAAATTGCCTTTGTTTGCTACTGACATGATTATCTATGTAGAAAATCCCAAAGAAGTAACAAAAAAATTCCTGGAACTAATAAGCCATTATAGCAAGGTAACAGGATACAAAGTTAATAAACCAAAGTCAATTGCTTCCTTATATACCAGCAATAAACAAATGAAATATGAAATTTAAAATGTAATATCATTTTTAAAAAAACCCAAACAGAAATAGTTAGCTATAAATGTAACAACATATGATCAAGATCTATATGAAGAAAAGTACAAAACTCTGATGAAAGAAATCAAAGATCTATTCCATTTCTTTGCAACTTGATCTACAGATTCGATGAAATCCCAATCAAAATTCAGCAAGACATTTTGTATATATCAACAAACTGATTCTA
Organism: Mesoplodon mirus; assembly: GCF_964341445.2. Classification (NCBI taxonomy): domain Eukaryota; kingdom Metazoa; phylum Chordata; class Mammalia; order Artiodactyla; family Ziphiidae; genus Mesoplodon; species Mesoplodon mirus. The sequence continues at coordinate 34,075,101 of NC_138995.1, forward strand.
AAATTTATATGGAAAGGCAAAAGATCCAGAATAGCCAAAATAATATAGAACGAGAAGAATAAAGTCAGAGGAATGACAATGCCTGACTTCAAGACTTACTATGATGCTAAAGTAATCAAGACAGTGTAGTACTGGCGAAAGACTAGACATGGAACAGAATAGAAAGCCCAGAAATATACCTACACAAAATATGGTCCACTGATCTCTGACAAAGGAACAAAGGCAATTCAATGGAGCAAGGACAGTCTTTATAGAAAACGGTGCTAGAACAACTGGACACTCACATGCAAAAAAATGAATCTAGACACAGATTGTCCATCTTTCATAAATATTAACTAAAACATGGATCATATACCTAAATGTAAAACACAAAACTATAAAATTCCTAGAAGATAACCTATGAAAAAATTTAGGTGACCTTGAGTTTGGCCATGACTTTTCAGACACAATACCAAAAGCACAGTCCATAAAAGAAAATTGCTAAATTGGACTTCACTAAAAGTAAAAACTTCTGCTCTGCAAAAGACATTGTCAAGAGAAGGAAAAGGCAAGCCATTGACTGGGAAAAAATTTTTTACAAAACAAATATTTAAGGGACTTCCCTGGTGGTCCAGTGTTAAAGAATCCACCTTGCAATGCAGGGGTTGCGGGTTCAATCCCTGGTCGGGGAACTAAGATCCCACATGCTGTAGGGCAACTAAGACCGCGTGCCACAATTAATGAGCTCACGTGCCTCAACTAGATAGGCTGCGGGTCGCAAACTACAGAGCCCATGCACCCTGGAGCCTGCCTGCGCACCACAACTAGAGAAGAGGAAACCCATACACCACAACTACAGAGAAGCCCAAGTGTCGCAACGAAGAGCCCGCGCACCACAACGAAAGATCCCGTATGCTTCAATGAAGATTCCGTATGCTGCAACTAAGACCCAACGCAGCCAAAAATAAATAAAATAAAAATTTAAAAATACATATTTAATAAAGGACTGGTATCCAAAATATTTAAAACTCAACAATAAGAAAATAACCTAACTTAAAAATGAGCAAAACATGGGGGCTTCCCTGGTGGCGCAGTGGTTGAGAATCCACCTGCCGATGCAGGGGATATGGGTTCGTGCCCTGGTCTGGGAAGATCCCACATGCCGCGGAGCGGCTAGGCCCGTGAGCCATGGCCACTGAGCCTGCACGTCCGGAGCCTGTGCTGCGCAACGGGAGAGGCCACAACAGTGAGAGGCCCGCGTACCGCAAAAAAAAAAAAAAAAAAAAAAGAGCAAAACATGGAGTATCATCTATAAAAATATCAAATTCTATGCAGTACACCTGAAATTAACACAATATTGTAAGTCACCTATACTTCAATTTTTTTTAAAAAAAAGCAAAATATCTGAGGAGACACCTCACCAAAGAAAATACAGATGACAAGTATAAGAAAAGATACCTGACATCATATGTCATTAGGGAACTGCAAATTAAAACAATGAGATACTACTATACACCTATTAGAATGGCCAAAATCCAAAACACTGACAACACCAAATGCTGGAGAGGATGTGGAGCAACAAGAATTCTCATTCATTGCTGGTGGGAATGCAAAATAGTACAGCCACTTTGGAAGACAGTTTGGCAGTTTCTTACAGAACTTAATATACTCTTACCATCCATCCAGGAATCTCACACTCCTTGGTATTAACTCAAAGGAGCTGAAAACTTATGTTCACACAAAAACCTGCACACAGATGTTTATAACAGCTTTATTCATAACTGCCAAACCTGGAATAACCAAGATGTCCTTCAACAGGTAATTGGATAAATAAGCTGTGGTACATCCATACATTTGGAGTACTATTCAGCAATAAAAATGAGCTATCAAGCCAGGAAAAGATACAGAGGAACCTTAAATGCATACTGCTAAGTGAAAGTAGACAATCTGAAATGGTCATATACTGTATGATTCCAACTATATAACATTCTGGAAAACACAAAACAATGGAGACAATAAAAAGATCAGTGGTTGCCAGGGGCTCAGGGGGAGAGAGAGATGAACAGGTAGAACACGGGATTTTTAGGGCAGTGAAACTATTCTGCGTGATATCATTCTGTATAATGATGGATACAAGTCATTATATATACATTTGCCAAATCCACAGAATGTACAACACAAAGAGTGAAACCTAACAGTAAACTATGGACTTGAATTAGTCGTAATGTATCAATATATGGCCCATCAATTGTAACAAATACAATAAATACAATATATTAATTATAGAGGAACTGTGGTGGGAGTGTGGAAGTGAGGGAGTATAGGAGAACTCTGTACTTTCTGTTCAGTCTTTCTGTAAACGTAAAACTGCTCAAGAAAAATCATATACACACACATATATACATAAAACACACACACACACACACACACACACACACACACGGCTCCTGGGGAAGGAAAGAGGATCCAGCTACTTCAGAACAGAAATGTCCATGAATATCTCCACTTTGCCCAGGTCTCACAGTTTTCCCTGCCTACTGACTCCCCAGAAGGGGCGACCATAAACTGCTAAGGAAGCTGAAGCCAAACCATGATCTAGAGGCTCAATTCAGGTCATCATCTTGGAGCCTTCCTTTACAGAGGTCATACTACCCTTCCTTTACACACCTTGCTACATGGTTTTTATACGTAAATAGTAACCTTTAAAATAAGTATTTGATTGGAGGTAAAGTGTTAAACATTTACTCCCGGTAGGAATCCTTCCTATAATGCTGTATGGGTTACAGCATTCTTTAGCCTAAGGTTAAAGAATATTAGCACAAGATGAAGAAACATAATCCAAGTTTCATTTAAAGGAAAAATAAATGTATTACTCTGGTTGTCAAGTTAAGGCTGTGAGAATTCTGTCTCCTGAGCAGAGGCTCACAGGCCACTACATCCATCATGGTTTTCTTCAGCTACCACAAGCTGAAAGCAAAGGTCAGGTGTGCCTGTGGGCCAAGGGTCAGGTGTGCCTGTGGACCTGACAGTCCCAGCCACCGACCAAAGGCCACGTACAGTTCACTACTGCCTCTTCCACACACCAGGCACTAGTCGGCCCAAAGCCCACTTCAGCTCCTGCAGCCCACCTTGCTTCTCTTTTCTGAGGGATGACAGGTCATTAACAGAGCTAGTTAAAAGTTATATCCCCTTTCTCACTCTTATCCTGTTTTCCCTATGGGAACCGTACCCTCAGGACAACCAAATGGTTGAGGAGGAAAAGTTTCTCCTTTTAGGAGTGTTTCGCTAATAAATGATAAAGGATCAAGAGAATAAGAAGATCCCAAGTTTACAACTCTAATAATGAACTAATATTTATAGGCAATGATCATTAATGGCTACTAATATCACAAAAATAAAGACATTCAGATACTATATGTCTCCTGGGAGAAGTACACACCACCCTCTATGAAGTATTCTTGCAAAAAACAACAACAACAAATCTAAACAAGCCTCTAGATCTAATTACACATTTATAGAAAATACAGGGGGACACAGAACATATTAAACTGATACCCCAGGAATGCAATTAGCAAAACTCAGAAAGTAGAAAAATCTACAGGAAAAACAACCCAGCTTCTTCAACAAATAAATTAATGGGGCGAAAACAGATGGCAGAGAAAGCTGTTGATTAAAAGACTAAAAAGGCATTTCAACCAACAGCAATGCAAGAAACTCATTTGGATTCTGATTTGAACAAACTGTTAAAAATATAAGTATGGCACAACTGGGGAAATATAAACATTGGGTATTTGAGGTAACTAAGGAATTATTGTTAACTTATTCAGGTGTAATAATAGTATCAAGATTATGGTTTCTTTTTAAGTCCTTATCTAGAGACGCATGCATACAGAAACATTTATATAAAATGATGTGACATCTGGAATTTGCTTCAAAATAATGTGGGGTGGAAATGGACTGGCATGCAAGTGAAATGAGTTTGGCCATGGGTTGATGACTGGTGAAGTTGTGTGATGAGTACATGGAAGTTCATTATCTATTCTGTGTACTTTCATACTATTTGTGATTCTCCATAATAAAAATGTTTTAAAAATGAAGTAGAGTAATTTCAGATCTCAAATTCCTCTAAGAAAGGTCAACCATTATAGTCCATCATAGTAGATCCTGTTCCCCATCTATCGCAATTATGCTAAATACTACACAGTCAGCCCTCCGTATCCATGGGTCTCACATCCAAACAATCAACCAACCACAGATCAAAATCTCAATCCGAGGTTGGTTGATTCCACAGATGCAAACCCCACAGATACGGAGGGCCAACTGTATTCATTGCACTACACCATTTTATGTAAGGGTTTGAGCATCCCCGTGTTTTGGTATCCATCCTGGAACCGATCCCCAATGGATACCCAGGGACCACTGTATATCCAAACTAACCCTTTAGGGCTTGTCATATGAAACCAATACAACCAATTTTTCCTTTCCAACCCTCCACAACCTAACCAATCTTTCAAAACATTAGCAAAAAATCTCTACACTTATCAAAGTTTGCCCTTACCTCACTAGTCAAAAGCAACCTCTCCACCTTATCCAGTTTATCCAACCAGACCATAATTTCTTAGAAGGCAGAGAATGTTTTACTGTCTTTACTTCCCACAAAAAGCCTAGCACAGTGGCTTGCATACAGCAGTAGATTATCCAACCAAAAAACCGTGTGGATCATTCTGGTCATTCTGGTTTGGAGATGAGTCACAAAATCAACAAGTAATAAAGAACCAAAAGCAGAGGACATGTTTATAAAATCTATATGTCATAAAGAATGGATGAACATATTGTGATAGATCCATACAATAAGAATGCTACTCGGCATTAAAAAGTAACAAACAACTATATTACACACAATATGGATGAATCTCCAAAACATCATGCTAAGAGAAAGAAGTCAGGCACAAAAGACTACCCAGCATATATAATTCCATTTAATCAAAATCCTAGAAAAGGCAAAAGTGGTTGCTCAGGGGAAGCGATGGGGTAAAGCAACTGACTGTGATGGGCATGAGGGTACTTTCTGAGTGATGGAAATGTTCTATATCTTCTTCCTACATTTTGATTGTTGTGGTCACACAACTGTATATATTTCCAAAAGTCACCTATCTGTACAGTTTAAATGGGTGAATTTATTATATATAAATCATATCCTAATAAAAGCTATTTATAAATCATAAAATTAGAATTAAAAATTACATGTATTTGTAATAGGACAGAACAAGGGCTCTTATAAATAAGACAAACATCTCCAAGAAAAAGGAACGAAACGGGGTCATTTGTAGAGATGTGGATGGACCTAGAGTGAAGTAAACCAGAAAGAGAAAAACAAATATTGTGTATTAACGCATATATGTGGAATCTAGAAAAATGGTACAAACGCCCTATTTGTAGGGCAGGAATAGAGACATAGACATAGAGAACGGACATGTGGACAGAGGGGAAAAGGGGTGGATGGAATGAATTGGGAGATTAGGTTTGACATAAAAACACTACCACATATAAAACAGATAGCTAGTGGGAACCTGCTGTATAGCACAGGGAGCTCAGCTCAGTGCTCCATGACAACCTAAATGGGTGGGATGGGGGTGGGTGGTGGGATGGGGGGTGGTGGTGGGAGGGAGGTCCAAGAGGGAGAGGGTATAGGTATACATATAGCTGATTCACTTCATTGTACAGCAGAAACTAACACAACATTGTAAAGCAATTATACTCCAATAAAAAAAAGATAGGCAAGGGAAATAAGAAATTGAAAAGAAAAATAAATAGCCAATTACTGTGAAGGCACGTGCAAATGAAATCAGTAAAATACTATTTTTTACCTATAAAATTGGCAAAAAATGTTTTCTTTTGTATTGGTATTTGCTTTTATTTGTAACATGTAGCATTGGTGAAGGTTTAGGGAAAATTCGGACTCTTGCACACTGCTAATGTAAGGGTAAACTGATCCAATCTTTCCACAGGAAAATTTGGCAAAAGCCTTAAAAGATATAAACATTCTCCAATCTAAAACTTTATCCTCAAGAAATAACCATGTGGCAAGACAATTTATGGAGGAAGAATGGTCTTTAACAGATGGTGCTGGAACAACCTCATATCCACAGGCTAAAGAATGAACTTGGACCTCTACCTCACACCATATGCAAAAGTGAATTCAAAATGGATCAAAGACCTAAATTTAAGAGCTAAAACTGTAAGACTCTTAAAAGGCAAAATAGGGGTCAATTTTTGTGATCTTGGCAATGGTTTCTTAGATATGACACCTAAAGGACAAGAAACAGAAAAAAAATAATAGACATATTGGAATTTATAAAATAGAACAAACAAACAAAACTTTGTGCCTCAAAGGACAATATCAAGATAATATAAAGACAATCCACAAAATGGGAGAAAATATCTGCAAATCATCTATCTGATAAGGGTCTACAATCCAGAATATATAAAGAACTCTTACCATAAACAATAAAAAGTCCACTAGAAAAAAATGGGCAAGCAACTTGAATAGACATTTCTCCAAAGAAGATATACACGCAGCCTACAAGCACATGAAAAGATGCTCAACACCCTTAGTCGTTAGAGAAATGCAATCAAAACCACAATGAGGGCTTCTCTGGTGGCGCAATGGTTGGGAATCCGCCTGCCAATGCAGGGGACACGGGTCCGAGTCCTGGTCGGAGAGGATCCTACATGCCATGGAGCAACTAAGCCTGTGCGCCACAACTACTGAGCCTGCGCTCTGGAGCCCACGAGCCACAAGTACTGAGCCCGCGCGCCACAACTACTGAAGCCCGCGTGCCTAGAGCCCGTGCTCTGCAATAAGAGAGGCCACTGCGATGAGAAGACCACACGCACCGCAATGAAGAGTAGCCCCCGCTCGCGCCAACTAGAGAAAGCCCACATGCAGCAACAAATACCCAATGCAGCCAAAAATAAAATAAATTAAATAAATTTAAAAAAAAAACACAATGAGATACTACTTCACACTCCTTAGGATGGCTATAATCAAAAAGACAGATAATAAAAAGTATTGACAAGAACATGGAGAAATTGGAAACCTCAGACATTGCTGGTGGGAATGAAAAATATTATAGCCACTTTATATGACCCAGCAATTCCACTCCAAGTTATTTACCCAAGGAAAATGAAAACACATGTTCACAAAAAAAATCTGTACATGAATGTTCATTATTTATAATAGCCAACAGGTGGAAACAACCCAAATGTCCATCAACTAATAAATGGATAAACAAAATGTGGTATATTCATACACTGGAATATTTAGGCATAAAAAGGAATGAAGTACTGATACATGCTACAACACGAATGAACTCTGAAAACATGCTAAGTGAAAGAAGCCAGACACAAAAGGCCACATATTATATGATTCCATTCTTATGAAATGTCCAGAATCATAAATCCACAGAGACAAAAAGTCTGTATGAGGCTTCCAGGATCTGAAGGGGAAGGGGATAGTGGAGTGATAATGGGTACAGGGTTTCTTTCTGTGGTGATTAAAACGTTCTGGAATTAGATAGCTGTGATGGTTGCACAATCTTGTAATGGTCTAAAGCCATTGAATTGTACACTTCAAAAGGGTGAATATGATAGCATACGAATTTTATCTCAGTAAAAATAAGTAGAAAAATAGAAGAAATAATCCTCACTGTGGCACAGGCTTAGCTAAAAACATGTCTTTTAAAAAACAAAAGATTGGAAACAAACTAAATGTTCAACTGGGGATTGGTGAAATAAATTAAGGTGCATTCAATCACTGGAATACCATGTCCACACACGGTAGGTACAGAGTCATACTAAAGGTAATGGGGTATGTTTAAATGCTGTAGAAATGTATTTCATATGCAAGATATTTGTCATATTAATACATTTTTTTAATTGTTTTAGTTATCATAGCTTTAATGAGTCTTGTTGTCTGACAGTGTAAGTCCTACAGCTTTGTTCTTGTTTTTCATATCTTACTATTTCTTGGTCCTAAGAATCTCCACATACATTTTAGACTCAGCTTGTCAGTTTACACACACACACACACACACACACAAGGGATTCTGCTTCTTATTGCACTGAATTTGTAAAAAGTGCGGAGATGATTGATTTTCCTACTGCATTAAATCTGTAGAAAGTGTGGAGATTATTGATTTACAATGCTGAGCCTTGCAATCAATGACTATGATATATCTGTTCATTTATTTAAATATGATTTAATTTCTCTCAATAAAGTTTCTCAGTTTTCTGTGTAAAAAAAAAAAAAAAAAATTTTTTTTCTTTAAATTGGAAAAAATTTTAAGTATACCCATAGTGGAGTCCATATTGATAGGCAGAAAAAAGGAAATATAGTAAGTAGATTAAATATATTTAATAATTATAAAATTATAAAAATATCTACAACAAAATATGCTAACAATAGTTATGTCCTGGTACTAGTATTATAGGGGCTATTTTTTGTTCCTTTGGTTTAGCTGTATTTTCTAATTTTTTGACAATTAGCACTTATTAGTAGTATATAAAACAGACATTGATTTTAAAAACAAGTATTCTGGGACTTCCCTGGTGGTGCAGTGGTTAAGAATCTGCCTGCCAATGCAGGGGACACGGGTTCAATCCCTGGTCGGGGAAGATCCCACATGCCGTGGAGCAACTGAGCCCATGTACCACAACTACTGAGCCCGTGTGCTGCAACTACTGAAGCCCACACACCTAGAGCCCAAGCTCCGCAACAAGAGAAGCCACCGCATTTCTCTAATGATTAATGACGTTGAGCATTCTTTCATGTGTTTGTTGGCAATCTGTATATCTTCTTTGGAGAAATGTCTATTTAGGTCTTCTGCCCATTTTTGGATTGGGTTGTTTGTTTTTTTGTTATTGAGCTGCATGAGCTGCTTATAAATTTTGGAGATTAATCCTTTGTCAGTTGCTTCATTTGCAAATATTTTCTCCCATTCTGAGGGTTGTCTTTTGGTCTTGTTTATGGTTTCCTTTGCTGCGCAAAAGCTTTGAAGTTTCATTAGGCCCCATTTGTTTATTTTTGTTTTTATTTCCATTTCTCTAGGAGGTGGGTCAAAAACGATCTTGCTGTGATTTATGTCATAGAGTGTTCTGCCTATATTTTCCTCTAAGAGTTTGATAGTGTCTGGCCTTACATTTAGGTCTTTAATCCATTTTGAGCTTATTTTTGTGTATGGTATTAGGGAGTGATCTAATCTCATACTTTTACATGTACCTTTCCAGTTTTCCCAGCACCACTTATTGAAGAGGCTGTCTTTTCTCCACTGTATATTCCTGCCTCCTTTATCAAAGATAAGGTGACCATATGTGCCTGGGTTTATCTCTGGGCTTTCTATCCTGTTCCATTGATCTATATTTCTGTTTTTGTGCCAGTACCATACTGTCTTGATTACTGTAGCTTTGTAGTATAGTCTGAAGTCAAGGAGCCTGATTCCTCCAGCTCCGTTTTTCGTTCTCAAGATTGCTTTAGCTATTCGGGGTCTTTTGTTTTTCCAAACAAATTTTGAAATTTTTTGTTCTAGTTCTGTGAAAAATGCCAGTGGTAGTTTGATAGGGATTGCATTGAATCTGTAGATTGCTTTGGGTAGTAGAGTCATTTTCACAATGTTGATTCTTCCAATCCAAGAACATGGTATACCTCTCCATCTATTTGTATCATCTTTAATTTCTTTCATCATTGTCTTATAATTTTCTGCATACAGGTCTTTTATCTCCTTAGCTAGGTTTATTCCTAGATATTTTATTCTTTTTGTTGCAATGGTAATGGGAACACTCTTGCACTGTTGGTGGGAATGTAAATTGATACAGCCACTATGGAGAACAGTATGGAGGTTCCTTAAAAAACTACAAACAGAACTACTATACGACCCAGCAATCCCACTACTGGGCATATACCCTGAGAAAACCATAATTCAAAAAGAGTCATGTACCAAAATGTTCATTGCAGCTCTACTTACAATAGCCAGGACAGGGAAGCAACCTAAGTGTCCATCAACAGATGAATGGGTAAAGAAGATGTGGCACATATATACAATGGAATATTACTCAGCCATAAAAAGAAACAAAATTGAGTTATTTGTAGTGAGGTGGATGGACCTAGAGTCTGTCATACAGAGTGAAGTCAGTCAGAAAGAGAAAAACAAATACCGTATGCTAACACATATATATGGAATCTAAGAAAAAAAAAAAAGGTCATGAAGAACCTAGGGGTAAGACGGGAATAAAGACACAGACCTACTAGAGCATGGGCTTGAGGATATGGGGAGGGGGAAGGGTAAGCTGTGACAAAGTGAGAGAGTGGCATCGGCATATATACACTACCAAACGTAAAACAGATAGCTAGTGGGAAGCAGCCACATAGCACAGTGAGATCAGCTCGGTGCTTTGTGACCACCTAGACAGGTGGGATAGGGAGGGTGGGAGGGAGGGAGATGCAAGAGGGAAGAGATATGGGAACATATGTATATGTATAACTGATTCACTCTGTTATAAAGCAGAAACTAACACACCATTGTAATGCAATTATACTCCAATAAAGATGTTAAAAAACATAAAACTGCAACAACAACAAAAAAAGAGAAGCCACCGCAATGAGAAGCCCGTGCACCGCAACGAAGAGTAGCCCCTGCTCCCTGCAACTAGAGAAAGCCCGCGCGCAGCAACAACGACCCAACACGGCCAAAAAAAAAACACCAAAAAACAAGTATTCTAAGGAACAGTGGTATTAACGCCTCAAACAAAGAAGAAAGCCAAGGGTGAATAACTAAATTTAAGAATAAAGATATCTGGCTTCCCTGGTGGCACAGTGGTTAAGAGTCCACCTGCCGATGCAGGAGACATGGGTTCGTGCCCCGGTCTGGGAGAATCTCACATGCCGCGGAGCGGCTGGGCCCGTGAGCCATGGCCGCTGAGCCTGCGCTTCCATAGCCTGTGCTCCGCAACGGGAGAGGCCCCAACAGTGAGAGGCCCGCGTACCGCAAAAAAAAAAAAAAAAAAAAAAAAAAAAGAGACATCAAATTTAAAACCTCATCACAGAGCTAACACTTTATTAAATCCGAATTACTAGAAAATAGCTTTTAAAACTCCACAACCACAGTCCTAATGCATCCTTACTCTTGCTTTGGCAGAAATTTACAATACAATAAATTTACAATTTATAATACAAACTTGACAGTGCTAAAAGTTATGTTATTTTGACAAAAATCAAAACAGTGACTTCGAGGGGCTGGTAAGAGAAAGATAAGAGACCAGGTCCTTATTCTCAGTCCAGAAAATGGTTCCAATGAAACATGGTTTATTCTAGCATAGATATGAAGATAATATATTTATTCTACACAGTCTGAAGGCACTGTTCAGATGTAAAAATACTGTAAAAAAAAAAAAAAAACCTCACTACCACCACCAACAACAAAAATCACCACTAGGGACTTCCCTGGTGGCGCAATAGTTAAGAATCCACCTGCCAATGCAGGGGACATGGGTTCGAGCCATGGTCCAGGAAGATCCCACATGCCGCAGAGCAACTAACCCCGTGCGCCACAACTACTGAGCTCGCGCGCCACAACTACCGAAGCCCTCACGCCTAGAGCCCATGTCCTGCAACAAAGGGAAGCCACTGCAGTGAGAAGCCCGCACGTTGCAACAGAGTAGCCCCTCTCACCGCTAGAGAAAGCCCGCGTGCAGCAACAAAGACCCAACACAGCCAAAAAATAAATTAATTAAAAAAAAATCACCACTAACCACAGGGTTTAGTCCCCAAAATATAGCCAAGCCAACAGAAAATAAAGTTTATTCATAGCACATGAAAGGAAGGACTCTAAATTTTGAAATCAACTCTGAAGTTATCCTTTTATATGTTTTTAGAAAATGAAAATAAAGCTCTACTTCATACTAGTTTCTAAGAAAAAGCAACATGTAAAGGAAACACTGTAAAGTAATTCAACGATAAAAGAGTTAAAGTAATATTGCTAAGCATAAAATCAAAGCAAATCGAAAAGTAAGGCCCTTTTAAGTCAATTTTACTTAGAGATTTTTAATTGCAGACATTCTCAATACTGCCAAGAAGTTTTTAAAATAAAAATTAAAGTTAAAATTAGGTGGAGTTATTTATGAGAAGGTTAATATGATAAAAGCATAATAAACTATTGCTATTCATATGAGAACAGCTAAAATAAAAAACAGTAATAATACCAAATGCTGGCGAGGATGCAGAGAAACCAGATCTCACATACGTTGCTGGTAGGAATGTAATGTGATACAGCGACTCTAGAAGAGAGTTTAGCAGTTTCATGTGCTTACCAAATGACTCAGCACTTATGGGCATTTATTCCCCCCAAAGTGAAAACTTACATTCACATAAAAATGTGTACTACATGAATGTTTATAGCAGCTTTATTTGCAATAGCCAAAAACCATATAACTCTTCCGGAATGTCCTTCACCAGGTAAACTGTTAAACAAACTGTGGTACACCCAAATTTTGGAACACTACTCAGCATTAAAAAGGAAGGAACTATTAAACATGCAACAATTTGGAAAGAACTCAAAGGAGTTATGGTAAATGGAAAAAAGTCAAAGTAAAGTACTCTATGATTCCATTTATATAACATTTTCGAAATGAAAAAATTATAAACATGGTGAGCAGATCAGTGGTTGTTCGAGGTTAGAGATGAGGGTGTGTGTGCATGAAAATAAAGGGACAGCATGAGGGATCTTTGAGGTGATGGTATAGTTCTGCATCTTAAAGACGGTGGCGGTGGTTACACAAATCTACACATGGAAAATTGCACAGAACTAAACACATACACACTACACAAATGACTGCACATAAGACTGGTGAAATCTGAATAAGGCTATGGATTATAACAATGCTGATTGCCTGGTTTTGATATTAAACTATACTTATGTAAGATGTTATCACTGCACGAAACTAGGTGAAGGGAACATGGGATCTTTCTGTACTATTTTTTGCAACTTTCTGTGAATCTATATTTCAAAATAAATAGTTTTTAAAAATTAGATGGGGCTATGCATGAGAAGGTTAATATAAGAAATACAAAAGGTTTAACATAGCATATGGAACATGGTAAAAAGGCTCCATGAGCACTTTTATTTTATAGACCACTTTTAATAAAGCAACTAATTTGAAAACACAGGTTTCTGTATACTATTCAAACTATTTTAGCAGAAAGCATGACTTGAGCTAGAATTCCAGAGTTCAGTTACCAGATACTACATGAAATCTCTTATGCACATGGCAAGATTCTTTTCCATAGTCTGAGTCCGTTCAAGTGATTAAGGAGCCAGTACACAACAAAACCAGCTCCACATTCAGCTTTTTCCCAAAATCTTTAACTCAAATTTCCACATAACCCAAAGCCCTTAGTATAAAAAAAGTCTCTAATATCATTAAGTAACTTATAGGATGGAAATAAATTAACACCTGCTGTTTGGGTTCAAATTAATGAAAAGCCTAGTTCAAGGGCATCCTCAACTATGCTAAATATTCTCTTAGAAAAAAATAATTTCCTGTCATGTTAAAAATGGTAAAAATGAATTTAAAGTCTTTTTGGTGTTCTGTAGCAGCTGAGTCTCTAACAAATATTCAGAGGGTTAGGAAGAACACTCTACTGGCCATCCTCTGAATCCCTGAAGTAGGCTGAGCTGTCCAGCCAGCTCTGTAGGAAAGAGGCAAAATAGGAGTCTCAGACCAGCTGCTGGGAACTGGACCCTAATTCTTCAAATGAGCATCCTCTTTGGTCTACAGCCCCTTCAAGACTACTCCATACCTATGTGTGTATAAATGATTAATACATACAGTCTCCAGTGCAGTGGGTGTGATCCTGAAATAGTTTCCTCCACTAAATGTTACTCTAAAGGACAAAAAGAAAGCTGAGTAAAATCATACAACACCTTGCTTTTCTACTTTCCATAGAAAAGTGGCTTAAATTTTTCTCAGGTATAAGAATACCCAACCACAACTGTCTGACCAGTCCAATACCAGCAAGGGAGCCCTTGAAATTTTCTCCCCATTGACCCTTCTGGACTCCTAACACTAGGATTTACTGGTAGCGGTTTCATGGAAGAAGTTGTGATGTAAGGCCATCTACTACACCAGGACCAGAACTGCTGTAACACACACTCCCTCCTCCTCCCTGCCTTAGACTTTCCTAGTATCCCTTTCCCATGCTTCCTTTCCAGAAAAAAACTAAACCTTCTGTGTGACCCCACGGTAGATTCCAAAAAGCTCTAGTCATTGTTTCTTTCTGCCTTTTGGCACCTAAAAACTTAATGGGTGTTGAAGAAAATTCCACACGCTAAAATGCCAATGATTCTGACGGTGTGACAGTGTTCACTGTCACAGATTTTAGACAGAAGATGAGTTGTGGCATGGAAGCAGCTTAGTTGAACACAGTATACTAGATTCGAAATTCTCAAATATGAATTATGTTGTTAGTGTAGAATCTACACTGCAGAAAACCTGATGTCTTCTTGAAAGCACATTTAAACACCCAAATGCAGTAAAATTCAATAACCTGAAGATCCTAGTTCACTGAAGAATTACTGTGGGCTACGTCTGCAAATGCACAGAAATTATACTTAGAGCAAACCCTTGGAATAAGGCCTCTAAATTGTTTCATGTTAATCTGCCTGCTCGCTTTGGAGCCCAGCACTAACACCAATCCCACAGATCATATTGTGTAGAAACAGTCAGAAAGAGGCCATAACGCCAGTGCCGAAGAATAGCGTCAACATCTCGGACTTACTATGATACAGTGTACAACACACATAAGAAAGGACACTGCCCCGCTGCAGTAAAGATGACTGTATCTCAGCCCCAAAATTTCATCTCCCTGCTAGACAGTTCTATCTAAACATCGCCATACCTTTTGCTCCAAACCAACAGTCATAACCCTTATTTTCAACAATAACACTAACATTACCCTAGTCACTCAAATTCAAAGTTGTTATTAAATCCA
The DNA here is from genome assembly GCF_964341445.2 of Mesoplodon mirus. NCBI lineage: Eukaryota > Metazoa > Chordata > Mammalia > Artiodactyla > Ziphiidae > Mesoplodon > Mesoplodon mirus. Next base: position 34,090,123 of record NC_138995.1, read on the forward strand.
TGAAGGGAGTCAGAATCTTTTCCATTCTTACCTTGTGGTACCTCTCACATTCACTCCTTCCCATTCCCATACCCATCATCCCAGTTCAAGAAATTATTCCTTAAACCCAAGTTTCCCACCAGGGACTTCTTGATGTCCCACAGTCAAATTCATACTCTAAAACGTTGTTTTGAACAAGTCATCCAAGACTTGAAAAAATATCTACAGACTTGGCAGTGCAGCCAACACAAGCCTATCCTCATGAGCTTGGACAAGCACCAAGCACCTTCCACAAGAAGTTTCTGGACACCTGGACTCAGGACCAAGGACTCTGAATCTCCAAAAGTTTCCCATGTTTGCTACCTTTTGGCATCTCCTCTTTCTCCATTATGATCAACAATTAAATCTCTGAAAAGCAAAGGGCTTAAAGCTCATTTTCATGGACAACCAGAAGGAGCAGGTGGACTCGTCCTACACCATAGCCAGCGCTGAAAGGGGATGAATTCCAAGAAACAGAATAAATGAAAGCAACTTTATAAAGAAAAAAAGAGGGCTTCCCTGGTGGCGCAGTGGTTGAGAGTCTGCCTGCCGATGCAGGGGACGCAGGTTCGTGCCCCGGTCCGGGAGGATACCACATGCCGCGGAGCAGCTGGGCCCGTAAGCCATGGCCACTGAGCCTGAGCATCCGGAGCCTGTGCTCCGCAACGGGAGAGGCCACAACAGTGAGAGGCCCGCGTACCGCAAATAAATAAATAAATAAAAGAAAAGCAAACAAACTCCCTGGATCTGGGGTACACAGAGAAGGCTGAGATGGTAAGCCCAGGTGAGTTTTAATTTTGAAACAGGACCATGAAGACTTCAGGATGAAATCCAAATATCTTACTCTACAGTTAAGAAATTTCCATCTTACCTCAATTTAAAAAAAAGAAAGAAAGAAATTTCATCTTAACTAGTGATCTAGTGGGTAAGAGAAAACATATACATAAAAGGAGAATCAAACATAAGCAAGCTATACCAAGAGCATGAAACAAGTACTACAAGATTTCACAGGAAGAACCAAAAAAATCATGAACCTGGGCAACAAAGTCAGGATTTTGAACTGGATCTTGGAGTGTTCAGGGAATAAGTCAACCAGTCTGGCCAAAACAAAGAACACAGAGAGATCAAACATGTGAGACAGAGTGTGTATACAGCTGTCCCACAGTTCCAGTCCACTGTTCATGTGCTTTTTCTTCCTCTCGCTATCTGGACAGTCATGTCAGTTCAGAGGCCAGGGACCACCATGATTTGTTAATCTGTTAGCTAAATGTCAGTCATCCCAAGAACTTGGAATAGCTTTACTATATTTAATCTCAGAATAGCGTAACATTGAGGTGCACTCTGAAATCAGATTTTTTAAAATACCTGTATTAAAAAAAGCAAAACTTTTGTAAAAGTCAAGAAATAAGGATCCATAAATCACAACAAGAATTTTTAAGCACCCAGACACTTTTGCAAAAACACTCTTAGGAACCGCTTAATAAAATTTTAAAAATTTAACTGTTGACATCCTCTAAAGAAGGAGGCAAAAGAATGGAAAGTCGGATGAAGTGATAAGCAGTTTTAAGACAGGTTTACAATCAGTTTTTAAACAGTAATCCCTCTGGGAAATGGAAATTCCTCTCCTTAATCCCTTTGAGGACAATATAATATTTGAATCAGGAACAAGAACATCTTGCTTCTACCTAAGTTCAAATGTGAGCCTTTTACAGTATCCTCAACATTAAATAGCAAGTAAAAGAGAGGAGAATTTCTAATCTACCAAAAAGAGAGGCAGCCAGCATTTTGGATTTATAATGTATCATTGCTACATACATATGCAGAAGCTTCAGTAAAATGAAATTAGGGAACTTCAAGATTTTAGTTTACAGTGATTACTTAACTGGAGCTCATTCATGTGAAATGAAACTACCAGAATCCCTCAATATCAATTTGCTTGTCACTAAACCACAGGTTTATGCTTCATCTTGGAAATGCTAACAGGATGGAACCATGAGCCTTTTATTAAAACGAGATGACCATGGAGAGCGCCCTTGAAGCTTAGCAACAGAGGACTAAACCCAAAAAGGTTCCCCTCTGGAAAGTGAGGACAGGTTTGATATGTACCCCAATGCCAGTCCTAAAATGCTTGACTGCATTTTCCATAAAAGGTGGGAGTTGTAATAGTAGCGTACAGCAGACACCAGCCCACTAGAAGCAGATGGAACCCACCAACTCATTTTACCCAGACCTTCAAAAAGGTACACAGAACTCTCTCTGCTTGCCAAAGCAGGGCAGATCTGAATGGATGAATCTAAGAAAATGTTTCACAAGGGACTACTAATGGTGATTTCATTTGCCTACTGTAGCCCACAATGTAAAACAGGATCTGAAAAATGAAAAGCAATTTTAAAGCTCATTCTCCATACTCAAGCTAAACACACACACACACACACACACACACACACACACACACACGGCCCAAAAGCTTTATTTTACAAAACATTTTTTAAAAGACTCTATAATCTATTCCAGCACAAGGGCTCTTCCAGAAGGGAAATCTAGCTGAAAACAGTCCCTGTTTATGTACATAATTCACTAGGGGTCAGGTAAGATTCCATTTTGTAACAGCTGAACTTTAAACAGAAAGTCATTAGTGGTGTAACACTCATTCATTAGCATAAAGTTACCCCCTAGAATGAAAAGCACTGGCTGTCTCTGCCAGGATGACAACTTTACAGGGAGAAACTGGGGCCAAGGACCATGAACTCCTAGAAAGTTCTATCCGTTTGAGAAGAAGAGCTTCATCAGCCTAAACTTAACTGTCACCCCATTTCTCACTCCCCACAAAGCAAGGCATCGCTAATATAGGAAAGTTTTAAAAATAAAAAATAAAGAGATGGGCCAAAGGGTCAATAGCAGGCAAAGCCTTTCAGGGCTGACACGATTCCTGTTTGGGATTGGGGGAGGGGGAGGAGCTTTCTGGATGTTTCTATTCTTGGCAAGGAAAGCACCTCCAAGTCCTGTACCGTCAAAAGGCACTAACACAGGAACGTTCTCAGGGAATGAATGATTTGCCTGTGCTAAGCGACTTCATTTTGGGGTGTGATGATGGTGAGCAGGGTGGGGAGGGCTAGAGGGCTGGAGAGGGAATAGAGGGAAGGTGTCTTTGACTAGGGGGGATGGGAGGAAAGAGTGGATGGATAACGGGGGGGGGGGCCCAGGGAAGGTGTGGAGGGTTAAAAAGGAGGATGTGGATGACTAAGGGAGGTGAGGGGAGGGTGTGGATGGCTGAGGGGATGTCCAGAAAAGGCGTGGAGCTGAGGGGGAGGGGGAAAGCTGTGGACCGCTAACGAAGGTTGGGAGAAGGTATGGATGGCGGAGGGATGGAGGGATGGCCATCAGCCCCCTGAGGACCAGTAAAGAAAGCAGGCAGAGGGGGGTGGCCTCACCCAGGCTCCCCCCCAATCCCCCTTCTGTGGGCGTGTGCCCGGCTGCGCGTGTGCAAGGGCCAGGCCGCCAGGCCGCAGGGCCACCACTCACCCCACGACTCCCTGGTTGTAGTTCCTCCGCTTCCACGGGGTCCCGCTGTACAAGCCCCCGCTGCCGTCGGCCCGGCCGCCTCCCGCGGCCCGCCCTCCGCTGGGCTGCAGCAGGCTGTAGTTGAGTCCGTAGGTGCTGGCCTTATTGTCGCGCTTCCTCTTGTTGCTGCTGCCCGAAGCTGGGTCGGCGGGTTCCGCGGCGGGGACGGCAGCCGAGGAGTGCGGGGACGAGGACGCCAAAGGGGACGGGGATGCCGAGGGGCCCGCGGCAGCCCGGCGGGCCCAGGCCGCGGGCTGGTGGTGGTGGTTGTTGTTGTTGGTCGTCTCCAGGGGCAGGAAGTCCCGCTGCTCTGCCGACAGCGCGTGGCCGCCCAGCAGGCGATCCCCGGAACGGTACATGCCGGCCGGGGCCGGGGCCGGGGCCGCGCCGCCCGGGCTGCCGGTGCTGCTGCCGCTCCCGCCGGTGGCCGTGCTGCTGCCGCCGCCGCCGCCGCCGCTCGCGCCGCCGCTGCTGTGACAGTGGTGGTTGAAGTAGAGGTTCCTCAGTCCCTGGGTCGTCTCCCAGATCTGCATCCACAGACTGTTGGACGGTCCGAGCTGCTCTGGCTGGAACCAGGCGATCCTCGGATCCATCAAACGGCGGCGGCCGCTGCCCCCGCCCCTCCTGGCTGCCCGCAGGGCCGCCGCCGCCGCCGCCGCGCCTCAGGCGCACGCCCGGCCTCGGCGGCTGCTGCTGCTGTTGCTGCTGTTGCTGCTGCTGCTGTTGCTGCTGCTGCTGCTGCTCCCGGCCCGCCGCGGGCGGCGCGGTCGCGCTGTGAGCCCGGCCGGCGCCGGCGGCGTCGCTCCCGCCCTCGGGGGCTCCGCGGGCCCTCCCCCCCTCCCTCCGCCCCTTTGCCGAGCCCCTGTCACCGGGGTCCCCGTGCAAATGGCGGCTGCAGCGGCTGCTCTAGAGAAGGGCGATCGTCGTCGGCGGCAGCGGCAGCGGCGGCGGCGGGACGCGCCTGCTCCGTAGCGTCCTTGCTCCTCCGGCCCCGGGGCGGGGCCCCTGCCGGGTCCGCCCCTCACGCCCCGCCCCCGCCCCGCCCCCACAGCGCGCGCCGCGCCGCCGGTCCAGCCCCAGAGGCCGCGCGGTGCGTCACAGAGGCTGCGGGAAGGTGCGTCTGGGGCCGAAACCGCCCGGCCCAACCGTCCCGGCGCCGGCTAGGGAGAGGGTAGCACGTACCTGGGCGTCCAGGCGCCCCTGACGCGCGTGCCGTCTCCGGTATCAGTTTCCCGGTCCCTGAGGCTGGGTGGGGCCGGACGGAGGTCGCCGCCCCCTCCGCAGGGAATGGATTGTGGGCGGTGCCGCCCCGCCCACTGTCCCCTCCCCCAGTCTGCAGCGCCGGGACCCCCTGGGCTTCTCCGACCCCTCCCGAGATCTCCGCTCTAAGCACTGTTCCAGAGGGGAGAAAATGCGCCCCCTCGCCACCCGAGCATGTGTCCTGGACCCTGCCTGGACGCAGGCTGCCGGGCCATCCCACTACTCCCTGCGCCCGCTCTGCCGCGCCCTGGCTGGGGTTGGGAGCCGCAGGCCTTGGCGGAGGGTCCCCCCACACGACGCCGAGACTGGAGAAACCTGTGCCCACCTACAGGGCTGGACGCGCTTCTTCGTAGAGTGCGTAAGCCATGGGCTCAAAACCGCCGTCACACACCCCAAACCGACTTTATGCAGAATTGCACACAGAAACGCGCACAGACGCACCGGCAGGCAGACAGGAACAAGGTGTTCGGCGTGTAAAGAAACTTCACTTGTCCTAAGGTGCACCAGCAACCATGAAAAACCCTTCTTAGTTCAGAATGAAAGAAAACCCAAAACCTTTTAAGCCTAATTTGAGGACCATATTGTTGGCATCAGCAGAGATTTTCCACAAAGTGGTTATTTGCATATCTTTCCAATTCCTGTGGAGAGAAGACAAGGATTTTAAGTGTTTTAAATCAAGAGAAAAACGGAAAATAAGTTAGTACGTTTCATGTGTGCCCTCTAAGGTTGGTCCAAAGTCCAGAATGAGCCCCTAACGCTCGATTTTGGCCTATTTTGGGAGCTCAATTTCCTGGAAAGGTTTTTTTGGCAAAGATGAAAAATTAACAAATTACGAAGCATTGCTCTACCTTTTTTCTTGCTCAGAGAATAACATGGGCATAAATATGGAAAACACACCGAAAACCCTAAAGAATTTTGGTTCGTTCTGTTTGTTGTTGCTTTACTATAAATCAGTATTAAAAGTTTTCTCAGAATGAAATTTGCTATGTCCTGAGAATTACATAGCCAGGAAAATGAGTAGTGATATTTTTATGCTATTCACACTGGCAAATTAAAAATAAAGCATTGTATAGAAAAAAGTTTCTTTTCATGACTTCAAATTTGTTTTAAACATTCAAGTGAGAAAAATACAAAGCCAAAAAAAAGTAAACATTACCAAGATCCCACCGTGTAGAAATAACTGCCATGAAGACTTCGATAAACACTCTTCGAAAAATCTCTCCATGCATATATATGTTTCAAGACAGTCTTTCTTATTTTTACTTATTTCCTTATTTATTTTAAATCTTAGTCTTTTAAAATAGTTTTTCAGATGTCCAAGAACACATTAAATGATATTTAAACCAAAAAAAAAAAAGTATTCAGAATTAGCAATAGTACACGCCAGAAATTAACATTTGTTATTTTTGAATGCTTGTTTCTTCAGGCAAACCTTCAGAACTACTAAAGTATTACCAAAATGATCATATGAGTTAATATACATAAAAGTTGTTTGTAAAATGTGGGCTGTAAGGCAAGACGTCACTGTTCTTGTTCACCTGCAGGTAATGCTGACTGGTTAGCCGTGTCACATGTCCATGTTTCAAGGCATTCATTCAGTAAATCTTGGTTGAATGTTTAGCATCCTTGCAGAGCTGAGCTAATTGTGTTAGAGAAGATAAATAAGCAACCAGGGCCTTTGGCTGCCTTCCATGAATTTACTGTCTGCTTAGGGGGGCAAAAAAAGGTAAATATTTAAAGTCAAATTAAAATTCAATCAGTTAATTCAACAAACATGTCTTGAGCAATTATTATGTGCCAAAGTCTGGGGATATAGCAATGAACAATACTGACGATGTCCCTGCCAAGCATATAAGGTCAGACAGTGGCTAAGTGCTGTGAAGAGAAAGAAAGCAAGCTAAAAGGATAGTGACGGTGTGCTATTTTTAGATGGGCTAATCAGGGAAGGCTGCTCTGAGGAAGTGATATTTGATCAGGGACTTAAGTGAGGGAGTGGACCATGACCATCTAGGGAATGACACATCAGACAGAGGGAATAGCAAGTGCAAATCAGCAAGTGCAAAGGCCCTGAGGCAGGAATTTACTTTGTGTGCAGGATGATAAGGCAATGTAAATGAGTGTTGAATGTGTATAGAATCATAAAGTATCTCTTCTGGAAGTTTCCTCAAAAACCATCCAGTCTAAAACAATAGGGAATTTTAAATACGCAAAAATATATTCACTTTCCACAACAAATCTCAATGTTTTGTCTCAAAGTAATCTACTACTGGGACCAAAGAGAAAGACTACACTAATTTCAATAATAAATTTTGATTACTCAACCTTTTCATTTTGCTATTTAGAACATTACATTCTTGGGCTTCCCTGGTGGCTCAGTGGTTGAGAGTCCGCCTGCCGATGCAGGGGACACAGGTTCGTGCCCCGGTCCGGGAAGATCCCACGTGCCGCGGAGAAGCTGGGCCGGTGAGCCATGGCCGCTGGGCCTGCGCGTCCGGAGCCTGTGCTCCGCAACGGGAGAGGCCACAAGAGTGAGAGGCCCGCATACCACAAAAAAAAAAAGAACATTACATTCTTTAAAACCACCTTCATTAAACTGATGAGCCAAAAAACACAGCTATCAAAAACCCAGACATTGGGGACTTCCCCAGTGGCACAGTGCTTGGAACAGTGCACCCAGGGATTGACCAGGGATTGAACCCAGGCCCTTGGCAATGAGCGCACAGTGTCCTAACCACTGGACTTCCAGAGAATTCCCCCTTTAAAGGTCATTCTGATGAGAGGTCAAAGAAAAGAGATCTGTAGAGAAAGTCTCCGTTTTCTTTGGGGATACCTAAGTAGTCATAAGCAGTATGTTGGTAGAAATATGGATGGTAAAGGCCATTCTGGTGAGGTCTCAGATGGAAATGAGGAACATGTTATTGGAAACTGGTGGGAAGGCAATCCTTGTTATAAAGTGGTAAAGAACTTGGCTGAATTGTGTTTGTGTTCCAGTGTTTTGTGGAAGGTAGAACTTGCAAGCAATGAAATTGGGTACTTAACTGAAGCGATTGCTAAAATAAAGTGTCGAAGGTGTGGCTTGGCTCTTCCTGGCTGCTTATAGTAAAATTCAAGAAGAGAGAAATGACTTAAAGACAGACTGTTAAGCAAAAAGGAAGTAGAACTTAATGATTTGGAAAATTCTCAGCCTATCCATATTGCAGAAAATGAGAACACTAAGGATATGGCCAAGTGACCATTTGGGGCATCAGGAAATGAGTAAGGATATGGCTGACACCCCAGGAGGAAAACTGCCAATTTAAACTGAAGGAGAAGGAAATAGGAAGGAATGAAGGAAGGCTGTCAAACTTTGTGGATTTTACAGGATGAAACCGTAGAGCTATATGGTGAGATCATGTGCTATTCTTCAAGACTAGAGAAGAGTGATCCCAAAGGCGATTCAGAGATCATCAGGGCTGCCTCCTTGGTTTCAGAAAAGAAGACCATTGCCTTGTTTCTACCAGGCCAGACAGCCCCTGCCCAGAGCCAGACGGGCAGGGCTGCCCAGAGCTGTGGAGATGGGGCTTCCTAGAAGAGTCCTGGGGGCCAACTCTTGCCTAGTAGGGCTCTGGAGGCAGCACCTCCACCCCAGTGGAGGTGGGACCACTGCCCCAGTGGGTCAGGAAGGTGGGATTTCTGCCCCAGTGGGCCTGGAGGGGAGAGCATGGAACCAAAGAGGGTTATTCTGGAGCTTTAAGATCTCATGGAGTTTGGCTTGCTGGGTTCTGGACTTGCTTGGAACCCATCACCCCTGCCTTCTTCCCTGTTTCTCCCTTTTAGAATGGGAATGTCTGTCCTATGCTTGTCCCATCATTGTATTTTAGAAACACATAATTGGTTTGGTTTCACAAGTTCACAGCTAGAAAGGAATCAACCTCAGGATGAATCATACCTCAAGTCCCATCCATACCTGATTTGGATAATATTTAGATGAGACTTTGGACTTTAGACTTTAGAGCTGATGCTGGAATGAGTTTAAGACTTTTGAGCAAATGTATTTTGTGTGTGAGAAGGACATGAATGTGGGGGATCCAGGGGCAGAATATTATGGATTGAATGTTTATGTTCTCCCAAACCCTACTCCCTGATGTGATGGTATAGGAGTCTGGGGCTGGGGGAGCTGAGTATAGGATTAGGAATAGATGAGGTCATGAGGGTGGAGCCCTCACGAATGGGATTGGTGCCCTTAAAGAGTCATGAGAGAACTAGCTTCTTCCCTCTGTTCTCCACCATATGAAGATACATCGAGAAATTGGCAGTCTGCAAGCTAGGGTCCTCACCAGAACCTGACCATGCTGGAACCCCAACCTTAGGCTTTCAGTCTCCAGAACTGCAGGAAATAAATTTCTGTTGCTTATAAGCCACCTTGTGGTTTTCTGTGGCATTCTGTTATGGCAGCCTGAACTAAGACACCTGTTCATGAAAGAAGTTTCCAAAGCCCCTGTGGAGAATCCAGTTTTACTCTTGCTCTTGTTCTACTTTGATAGTCATCTTCTGCTTTATGCCCATCAGATAAGTGTGGTCTTCCCTGCAACAAAACCATTCCTACTACCTTCAGACAACCTCCAGACCTGCCCTATTTTACCTCCAGGACACACTGAGAGTCCATTCACTTCCGTCTCCTCCCACCTTATTCTGCTGAGCCCAGGCCACCAACACTCCTTGCCTGGGCTGCCACAATACCATTCCAATTGTTGTCTCAGAGCATCCACACTTCAACTTCGCAATCCAACATGTCACAGCAACCAGAGTGAACTTTTAAAAATATGAAGTTGACTATATCCTTCGCCTTTAAGTGTATAATAAAATCAAACTCTAGATTTTTTCTGCCCAAACCCATTCCTCCCAGTGTCTTCTGCATCTCAGTAAATGGTGACCCCATTCTTCAAGTGGCTCAGGCCCAGATCCTTGCCATCACCCTTAACCTTTCTCTTTCCTTCCCACCACCCATCAATTCCACCCTCAGTGCTGCAGGCTCCACCTCAGACTAGATCCACCTACTTTCCAGGAAACACACCAGCGCCACTTCGATCCCAACCATCATTGTTTCCTCCCGAGACGATTAAAACAGCTTACAAACTGGTCTCCCTGCCTCCACCGACGCCTCCCTTCAGTCTGTTCTCACCCCAGGAACCATGTGATCTTTTGCAAAGGTAAGCCAGACAACCTTTCTCCTCTGCCCCCAATTTTCCAATAGCTCTGCATCTTGCTCAGAGATCCTTAGACCCACAAGGTCCTATCCCATCTGACCCCATCTCCTCTCTGGCCTTGTGTCCTACCGCCTGAGCGATGGCTTGCCGCAACACCAGTCTGCCGACTGTTTCAGAACTCTCCAGCAAGCCGACAAGGTAGGGCCTCCGCACTTGCTGTCTTAGGCTGGAACCCACTTCTCTTAGCACTCTGTGCAGCTTCCTGACTTCCTTCAGGTCTCTGCTCCCATGTTGCTGCCCGTGAGAGGCCTGCCCTGACTGCACCCTTCACTTCTGTTCCATTTAGCCAGATTTATTGTTCTGCTTTAGCATTTATTTGCAACCTTTATCTGTCTATTCCTTTGTTGTCTGTCTTCTCCTACTATAATGTAAGCTCCAGGACCGCAGGGGCTTGGTTCGTGAAGCAACGGACTCTAAGACACATGCCCCAAACCCCCATGATCCCCACTTACTGGTGTTTAATTCCTTCCTCTTCCATGCGGGTGGGACCTGTGACTTGTTTCTTTTATATATATATGTGTGTGTGTGTGTATATATATATATATATATATATATATATATATATATATATATATATATATATATATATATATATATATATATATTTAGGCTGCACCGGGTCTTAGTTGCAACATGCAGGATCTTTGTTGTGGCATGTTTTTTAGTTGAGGCATGTAGGATCTTTAGTTGCGGCATGCTGACTCGTAGTTGCGGTATGCAGGCTTCTTAGTTGCGGCACGCGGAGTGTTAGTTGCAGCATGCGAACTCGTAGTTGCGGCATGCTTGTGGGATCTAGTTCCCCAACCAGGGCTCGAACCCGGGCCCCCTGCATTGGGAGCATGGCTTCTTACCCACTGGACAACCAGGGAAGTCCCATGTGACTTGTTTCTAACCAACAGAATGTGACAAAGTGATGGGCTGTCATTCCCATGATTATGTTACATAATATAAGACTTTGTCTTGCTAGTGGATCCACTCTCACTCTCCTGCTGGCCTTGAAGAAGCAAGCTGCCATTTGTGAACTGTTTGAGGGTGGCAACTGGGAACTTAGCACCTCTGACCAAGAGCCAGCTGAAAACCTGAAGCTCTCAGTCCAGGCACCACAAGGAAATGATTCTCCCAACAACTGGAGTGAGCTTGGAAGCAGATGAAGAATTCAACTGAGCCTTCAGATGAGAACACAGCCTTGCGGACATGTTGATTGCAGCCCGGCCAGAGCCTGAAGCAGAAAACTCAACTAAGTAGTGCCCAGACTCTTGATGCACTGAAACTGAGAGATAATAAATGTCTGTTGTTCTTAGCTACTAAATTTGTGGTAATTTGTTATTCAGCAATAGAAAACCAACATAGATTTTTTTCTTCATCATTCTATCCTGAGTACTTAGAACAGGATCCAGCATATATTAGGTGCCCAATAAATGCCTGTTGAATTACTATATTATTATGAAAAAACAAAACAGGGAAAACAAAGTGGACAATAGTGTTATAATATGCTATCACTTGTGTGTGTATGTGTGTACCTGCATAAATGTAGAATTTCTCTAGAGGGGTCTACAAGAAACTGACAAAAGTCTGGGGAGGAAAACAAAAGTATTAGAAATCCGTGAAGGAGGGAGACTTTCATTTCATTTTATACCCTTTTGAACTGTTTGAAAAATAGTTTTATGCTATAAATGCTTAAACACATACACAACAGAACAAAATAGCCCCCGTGACTTCAGATTTGAATGTTTTCTAAAGTAAAATCACTTCTTCAGCACTTACTCCCTTTGGCGGTGCTCTGCCTGCCCCATCCAAGCAACACCCTAGTCTATTATTCTTCCACCCAATCCCCCTCCAGGATGTTTCGTGGCAAGCATCTTCAACAAAAGAATTGCTACGGGGACTTCCCTGGTGGTCCAGTAGCTAAGACTCCATGCTCCCAATGCAAGGGGCCAGGGTTTGATCCCTGGTCAGGGAACTAAGATCCCACATGCCACAACTAAGAGATTGCATGCTGCAATTAAAGATCCCGCATGCTACAATCAAAGATCCCACATGAGGCTTCCCTGGTGGCGCAGTGATTGAGGGTCCGCCTGCCGATGCAGGGGACACGGGTTCGTGCCCCGGTCCGGGAAGATCCTACATGCCGCGGAGCGGCTGGGCCCGTGAGCCATGGCCACTGAGCCTGCGCGTCCGGAGCCTGTGCTCCGCAACGGATCCTGCATGCTGCAATGAAGATCCCGCACGTGGCAATATGCCGCAACTAAGACCCTTTGCAGTCAAATAAATTAATAAATATTTTTAAAAAAGAATTGCTACAGACAGAACTAAATATATTTTGGACTTGCACATCATGCTTTGACTGCCTCACAAAGAAGCAGAAAGGCAAATTTTGTTTCCAGGCATGTGTAAGCTAAGCCACCAGGGCCTTTTCTACAGTAAAATGTGAGACAAAATGTGCCAAGTTTTTCCCTTATTGTTATCATGTATCCAGTCTAAAAGGCATCTCATTCAAGAAAATTTTGAATAATTTAAATCATAGAGTTACGCTGGAGTTTGGGGCTGGTCTGATAAGCTTTGAAAAATGTGGCCAAAATAATGGCGGGGGGGCAATTTCCATATTGGTTTGGCAGAAGGGAAAAAAAGCCAACTGAAATTTGCAGGCTGAGGACAAATGGACTCATTGCATAGCAAGGAAAACTGAGTCAGAGAGTATAGCATAGAGCTCTGAGAGGCCACACACCATGTGCCACAAATAGAAATTGCCAAGGTTACCACTTGCCAAAACAAACAATCAAACAAAAAACAAACACACACACCACACACACACACCCGCCCCCGTAGACATCATGCCAGTGGGATAGTTTCGAATTTGTAGCCCCGATCTGTTTTGAAACTAGCCTATATAACAAATTTAAGATATACTGAAAGCCATTTCTCTTAGTGCTCTAGAAAATATTTGACATAATTATTCACTCTCAGTAATTAGCAAGGTACTATGACCGCAGCAACACATGGTTACTGACCTTGTTCAAAGTTCTAAAACTGAATCTGAAAACATACAATCATGAGTGGTCAATGATTAATCAACATCTGTGAATTAACGGCTAAAAAACAGTGAGTAATAAGATATCACCGCTATCCAGCTTCTCAAATCGTAATTCATTTCGTGTGAGGGTACATATGTGTAAAATATTTGTTTTTCATAGGTTGGCTCGATGGTTCCATCTGTTCAAGCCACGAAATTTGCCAATGTGGCTACAAAGTCATGACTTTGAATGCTATGAAGATCAAAAGCTGTGCTCAGCCTCTTGGCCAAAATAACATCCTTCCCAAGAAACATTTGGATACTGAACTAACTGGTATTTTTGCCATTCATTCCTACATACATACATTTACTCGTTCCACCAACATTTAACACTGGGGTACAAAGAGGCATAAGTCAGGGGCATCATTCATAATCCAGTGGTCCGTGGGTGTGTGGGTGTGTTTTCTAATCAATGTATGTCATTGTAGCCCAACCTTTTTCATTTGACTGGAATGCAAGCACCTGGATGACAGGCATAGGGGATGTATAATTCAAATGGGGCACCTGGGAGCCCCTGGAGCAGAGTGTCCTGGTGACACATCCTTGTACTCCCAAGAAGTAAGAAGAATGATCAGTAAGAAGCTAGCTCAACAAATCTCAAAGAAACAAAATTGCACGAACCCCTCATTCCTACTTCTATCGGTCTGTGGACACATGTAATAAAAGTTTCTGTTCTATAACTGTTCAAATACATTTCACATGGCAATCAGGCAGTTGAGAAAATTTGACTCTAGTGGAAACTTATGTTCATCTATAATATCATATGACCTATAGCTCATTTTTCCAAATCACAGTGAATTAAATATCTTACTACCAAATATGAGAGACCCTCCCAATAATGTTCTCTTACCTTTATTTCTTTTATAGCCATTTCAACTCATGAATTATTAAAGAAGCAAGAGGAAATGGAAAGTGAATAAGAATATTACTTGAAACGTCCCTGTGGAGTTGGACGAGCTTTCACGTAATACCACATAATGGGCTTCCAGGGATGGAGAGGGAGGATAAAGGATTCACTCTAAAAGTCACACACACTCATTTGGAAAAAAAATCTCAATTTCAAGCATACATTAGGGCTTCCCTGGTGGCACAGTGGTTGAGAGTCCGCCTGCCAATGCAGGACACACGGGTTCAAGCCCTGGTCTGGGAAGATCCCACATGCCACGGAGCAGCTGGCCCTGTGAGCCACAATTACTGATCCCGCGCGTCTGGAGCCTGTGCTCCGCAACAAGAGAAGCCGCGACAGTGAGAGGTCCGCGCACCGCAATGAGGAGTGGCCCCCACTTGCCACAACTAGAGAAAGCCCTCGCACAGAAACGAAGACCCAACACAGCCATAACTAAATAAATAAAAATTTTTTAAAAAGCATACATTAAGTTACATACATACATTTTTTGTGCCTCTCAGATTGACAAAGATTAAACAGTGTGATTACACCCAGTGCCGGTGAGGATACAGGAGAAACAAGCCTTGTTGACTGTGTGTGGAAGGGTCAAGTGGAGCAAAACTTCAGAGGATTATGTTGGTCCATCTATCAAATTTAAAATGTGTATGTCCTTTGTCCCAGTGTTTTAGTCTACTCAGGCTGCCATAACAGAATATCACAGACTGGGTGGCTGGCTGAAACAACAGAAATTTATTTTCTCTCAGTTCTGGAGGCTGGAAGTCCAAGATCAAGGTGCTGATGGGGTTGGATTCTGGTGAGAACTCTCTTTTTAGCTCGTAGGTGACATTTTTTCCCTGTGTCTAAATGTGCACACAGAGGAAGAAAGCTATCTCTGGACTCTCTTCCTCTCCTTTAAAGAACACAAGTTCTGTTGGATCAGGGCCCCACACTGATGACTTCATTTAACCTTAATTACCTCCCTAAAGACCCTCTCTCCAAATACACATTGAGGGTTAGGATTTCAAGATGTGAATTTGACAGGGGGCAAGAGTTAGGGTCACAGTATAGTCCATAACACCCAGCAAATCCAGTTTTGGAGATTTATCCAACATATGTGTTTGCATTGTGCACAAAGATCTTTAAATAACAATATTTAAAACTGTATTGTCAGGCTTCCCTGGTGGCGCAGTGGTTAAGAATCTGCCTGCCATTGCAGGGGACATGGGTTCGAGCCCTGGTCTGGGAAGATCCCACAGGCCATGGAGC
Organism: Mesoplodon mirus; assembly: GCF_964341445.2. Classification (NCBI taxonomy): domain Eukaryota; kingdom Metazoa; phylum Chordata; class Mammalia; order Artiodactyla; family Ziphiidae; genus Mesoplodon; species Mesoplodon mirus. Next base: position 34,105,430 of record NC_138995.1, read on the forward strand.
AACTAAGCCCGTGCGCCACAACTACTGAAGCCCGCATGCCTAGAGCCCATGATCTGCAACACGAGAAGCCACCGCAATCAGAAGCCCATGCACCACAACGAAGAGTAGCCCCCGCTCGCCGAAAGTAGAGAAAGCCCAAGCACAGCAACGAAGACCCAATGCAGCCAAAAATAAATAAATTAAATAAATATTTTTTTTAAAAAACCAAAAACTGTACTCTCTTCTGTAGCCAAAAACTGTAAATAACCTAAGCAACCATCAGGAGATGGCTAGTCGAACGAATTAAGGTACATTCAGTCAATAAAATACTGCTATGCAACTGTTAAAATGAATGAGCCAGCACTGAACACAGTGACATGGAGAACTCACTAAACTATATCATTAAGTGGAAAAGGCATGGTGCAAAGCAGTGTATAGAATATGATGCAATCTCTGTAAAAAGGAAAAAAATTAAGCACCAGTATTTTCTGGAAGGATTTACAAGAAACTATTGGCAGTCATTACCACTAAAGAGTGGACTTGGAGCATGAGGAGGAAGAATTTGTTCCTTATACCCTTCCATACTGTTTGTGCTTTGCCCACCCTCACTGCTAGGTGAAGGCACGTTACTTTTTTTTTAAGTAAAATATTTACGTAGAAAAACATTCATCATTTTAACCATCTAAAAGCGTACAATTCAACGGCACTTAGTGCATTCACAATGTTATGCAACCATCACTTCTCTCTGGTTCCAAACATTTTCATCACCCCAAATGAGCAATCACTCTCCCTTCTCCACCCAGCCCCTAGCAACCACTAATCTGCTTTGCATCTCTATGGATTTACCTTCTTTGTATATTTCTTATAAACAGAATCATAAGAGTGTGGCCTTTCTGCCTGGCTTGTTTCACTTAGGATAGTGTTTTCAAGATGCATCCATACCGTAGCATGTATCATTCCTTTTTATGGCTGAACAATATTTCATTGTATGAATATCCTACAGGTAGTTTTTCTGTTCATTCGCAGTGGGCATTTGTATTGTTTCCAACTTTTAGCTATTGTGAACAGTGCTGCTATGAACATTTGTTTACATGTTTTTATTTGAATACCTCTTTTCAGTTCTTTTGGGTACATACCTGGGAGTGGAATTGCTGGGTCGTATGGTAATTCTATGTTTTAACTTTCTGAGGATGAATATTACTTTTGATTGTATTTAAATATTTAGTTACATGCCATAAATGAGAATGTATATGACAGGATCTTGAGAGATCTTTTAGTCTGGTCTCTCTTTGACAATGGATATTATTTATTGTAGTTAAAGCAGTAATTTGGGTTTAACATTATATTTTGTCTTAGGGTCTATTAGATATCCTGTATAAAATGGAAAGTCTAGGGCTTCCTTGGTGGCGCAGTGGTTAAGAGTCTGCCTGCTGATGCAGGGGACACGGGTTCGTGCCCCAGTCCGGGAAGATCCCACATGCCGCGGAGCGGCTAGGCCTGTGAGCCATGGCCGCTGAGCCTGCGCGTCCGGAGCTTGTGCTCCTCAACGGGAGAGGCCACAACAGTGAGAGGCCTGCGTACCACAAAAAAAAAAAAGAAAAGTCTAATGCTCTTGCTGTTGAATTGAACTGAAACAACGCATCTCAGAAGGATACAAGTATTCTTCTCTAATATTAATATCCTTAGACAAATGCCATGCAATAAACAGTCATTATTCTAATTTTAGAAATATTGTTTGTTTATTTGTTTATTCAAAAAAAAATAACTATTGCCTACTTCACTCCCATTAGGAGGGCTATTATCAAAACATAAAAAGTAGCAAGTGTTGTCAAAGATGTGGAGAAATTGCAACCTCACACTATTGTGGGGGATGTAAAATGGTGCAGCTGCTGGGGAAAACATCATGGTGGTTCCTCAAAAAATTAAAAACAGAACTACCACACCACACAGCAATTCCACTTCTGGGTATATACCCAAAAGAGCCTGCATGTAGCCACCAAAAGAGCCCGCACGCAGCAACGAAGATTCTGTGTGCTGCAACTAAGACCCGGTGCAGCTGAATAAATAAATAAATATTTTAAAAAAAAAGAATTGAAATCAGAGACTTGAGCAGATATATATACACTCATGTTTAGAGTAGCGTTATTCACAATAGCCAAGAGGTGAAAGCAACCCAAGTGTCCATCAACAGATAAATGGATTTTTAAAAATGTGATGTTTGCTCAGACATGGATGATCCTTCAATACATAATGTTAAGTGAAATAAGTCAGTCACAAAACAACAGATATCATATGGTTCCACTTATATGGAGGTACCTAGAGTAGTCAAATTCATAGAGACAGAAAGTAGAATGACGGGTGTCAGGGGCTGTGGGGTGAGGGGAGTTAATGTTTAATGGTACAGAGTTTTGGTTGAGGAAAATGAAAAACATTCTGGAGATGCTTTGTGGTGATGGTTGCACAACAGTGTGAGTGTCCTTAATGCCACTGAACTGTACACTTAAAAGGGATGAAAATGTAACTTTACGTCATATTTAAGTATATTTTAAAAATATATTTATGTATATTTTGCCACAAAAAAAGAAGAGGAACATACGCACACATATACACATAAATAAAAATAACTACTGAGCTCCTGCTAAGGACACTGCAGGTACATATGGCAGTGAACATAACGTATAATACATAGCCCTTGGTCCGCTTGCGCCCCGAGCCGCGCACACGTGGTGACGGTAGGATGGTGGAGTAGGTACCTTTTGCGGTTCCCATCGCGGGTGACAAAACCTTGCTGGTGTGGGAGCTGAGCTCTGGACCCACTGCCGAGGCCTTGCAATTTAGCCTTCCGTATTCGGTCCGAGTCTTCCCAAACGCAGCAGTGGCCGGTCCTGGGTTCTATGCCATCATCAAGTTTTATTCAGCAAGGGATGCCCACAGAGCCCAAAAGGCATGCGACCAGAAGCAGCTTTTTCAGACATCTCCAGTGAAGCTTCGTCTCGGCACCAGACATAAGGCGGTTCAACATAATACGCTTGCCCTAAACAGCTCCAGATGCCAAGCATTGGCAGATTACTACTTTGGTTTCAATGGGTAGTCAAAAGGATCATCAAGCTTCAGGATCTTTCTAACCTTGAAGAAAGGGAAAATGAAGATATTGTGACACCACTTCAGAAGCAAAGCCTGAAGTTCTTCTGTGCTTTAGAGGTGGTGTTGCCCTCCCACGAGTGCAGGAGTCCTGGAGTTGGCATGGCTGAGGAACCTTTGGATAAGTCGGAGGAAGGGTCATTATCAGTCCTTATGAAAAGGAAGGTAACCCAGAAGCTTGCTATTCAGAAGGCTATGACAGATGCATTCCAGAAACTGCCGATTGTGGTTTTAGAAAGTGGTAAAATAGCTGTGGCATATAGACCCCGTGAAGAGGTCACAGATGCTAGAACCGAAGAGGAACTACAGGATTTAATTCAAGTATGTGGAGATAAAAACTCAAGGGGTACACAGCCAGTGTAGCCATAATTCAAAACAACCAGCAGGATTTGGAAGACTTTGGCATGTCTACTCAGCTCTGTCATCCTTAGGAAAATGTGAAACTCTGAAACTGCTTTTGAGGCAGGGTATTTCTAGGACTTTTCCAAGTCCCGAGCCTTGTCTCTGGCCCCTTATTTGAAGTTTGGAGAGCAGGATTGAGGGCCATCAGTGTACGTCTACAGTTGTGGACACAGGAGAAGACACAGGCCTTTTCGAACTCCCCTCAAAGAGAATTGCAGGGATTTGGGAACAAAGTAACTATGGCCTTAAGTGTGATTATGCTACAGTGTTTAAAAACTATTCATGCCTTTCAAGTAAGGTATATTACCCAGATCTCAGCATCTCATATATATCTTGTGTTAAATATTTTGCTGAAGAACCTTTCTGTAAACCAATTATATGGATGCCTTGAATTAGGGATTAAGTTGTCAACGTAATTTCTAAAAGAAAACATTAATGTACTGCATATAGGATTTTTATTCAAAAGGAGCAAAAAATGTGTTTCATGTCATTGAGAACTTAATTTGGGGCTAGATTTCTGATTATTTAACTCACCCCAATGTTGCAAAGTTTGTTTTGAAGGGAAGAAAGTAGAGAAACAAAAGGTGGTTATGTTCTGAAAAATGTAAAAATTTTGAAAGTTTTTCCTGTACAAAATAATTATTTTAATTCAATTTAAATCAGTCAAGGAAACTTCAAACGTATCCATGTTTGGGCTTTAAGAAGTCTAGCTTCCTGTGAAATGTGAGAGGAGAGGATTCCGTATTGATACTAAAGATTTCGGAAACCTGATTATAACAACAGATCCATTCCTAAATGAGGCCAATCTTGGAATCAGTTCCATTTAGAAACCATTATGTGCTAGGCACTGGAAATAAGATGAAGCTCCTTCTCTCTTGGAGTTTAGGTGTTAAACGTGTACCAGACAATTAAAAAGGAATAAAATTAAATAGATTATGAAAAGGACTGTGAAGAAAGTAAACTGGGTACTAGTTACAGTATTTCAAGAAAATTACTTAACATGCTGACTTTAACATTCTAAGTACCTTCTCCATGTGTGCACACAGGGTAGACGTCTGAAAAGTGACACTGTAGTTTTTTCTAGATTAATGGCTCTGTTGAGACAAGGTGGGATGGGGAAAGTTTTCCCGTGCTAATGTAAAGGGCCATTCACTTGGTTTTAGACTCTCTTTCCCAGAATGAATTGCTCACCTGCCCCAAACCCCTCCTACAGAAGTTCTGGAGTCATCACTGATTCAGTGGTAACCCCTAGTAATAGAGTGGTGAATTAATAATGAGACGTGAATACTGAGAGTTTGGAGGAAATGGCAACATTTTGTTTTATTATTTTTTAACATCTTTATTGGAGTATAATTGCTTTACAATGGTGTGTTAGTTTCTGCTTTATAACAAAGTAAATCAGTTATACATATATAAAAAAAACATAGCCCATGATTTGATAGAACGTACTGTCTAGTAGGAGAGACAAACAAAAAATTAAAAAATTCAATACACACACACTCATACTCTTAGACACATACATATGTATCTTTATCAAAACATATAATTTGTCTTAAAAATATAGATGTGTATTTTGTAATGTAACTTTCTTTTCACTTAGCAATCTTAGAGATCTCTCGGTGTTAATACATGTAGATCTACTTTCCTCCTTTTTTTTTTTTTTTTTTTTTTTTTTTTTTGCGGTACGCGGGCCTCTCACTGCTGTGGCGTCTCTCGTTGCGGAGCGCAGGCTCCAGACACGCAGGCTCAGCGGCCATGGCTCACGGGCCCAGCCGCTCCGCAGCATGTGGGATCTTCCCAGACCGGGGCACGAACCCGTGTGCCCTGCATCGGCAGGCGGACTCTCAACCACTGCGCCACCAGGGAAGCCCCTACGTTCCTCCTTTTTTAACTTCATACGGAATTTAGCCACCCCTCTACAGATGGGCATTAGTTTGCAATCTTTTGCTATCATAAACACTGCTGTAAGGAAGATCTTCATAGGAGTCTGCGCAGTTCTATATCTTAAAATGCAGGTCTTTTAATAACGACTTTATTTTTATTTTTCTAAATTAGTCCCCAGGCCTATCCAAGTAATCATCAAGGTGATCCCCCCTCACAGATGAAGAAATGAGGCACAGTTTAGATAAGGAAGTTCTTATATTTTTTATACCTGTCATCTCTCCTGGATTAAAACATTGTTTTACAAACTAGGTGTATTGCTCTGATTTTCCAGTATCTCATTTCATCTCATTCCTGTTAGACAAGAACTTATCAATCGGCTTTTCAAGTGCAGTTTCATGTGTAGTTCAGCAAGTATTTCCATCCACACACTCATAGGTTAGATCTCAAAAATCAGCTTTGAAGTTAGTTGTTTGGACCTCAGAATCCACCAGCAATTAAGAGTTTTAGGATGAAATATTTCCCTCTTGAATTTGTTTCCCATGTAATTGGCAATGACATGACAAATATGGGGAGTGCCATCATATTTTCCCACTAGTATTTTTTTCTTTTTTTGCGGTACGCGGGCCCCTCACTGCTGTGGCCTCTCCCGCTGCAGAGCACAGGCTCCGGACGCGCAGGCTCAGCGGCCATGGCCCACGGGCCCAGCCGCTCCGCGGCATGTGGGATCTTCCCGGACCGGGGCACGAACCCGTATCCCCTGCATCGGCAGGCGGACTCTCAACCACTGCGCCACCAGGGAGGCCCTGGAGCAAGCAATTTTTGATATCTGCAGAAGGAAATTAGTTTGATAAATGGAAATGAGAATTATCTTCTATCCTAAGGCAGGAAATCTAAGATAATCACCCTGCACATTGACTAGAACCACTCCATGGGTATAGCTAATGCACAAAACTCTTGCACACCCAGAATGTAAATTTATGAACTTACGAATTTGACACACACATAGTTTTGCCCCCTAAAATACAACTTAAATATGTCTTGTGTTGCTTTGGGTTCTCCGAGAAGCAGGCACTGAGCCAAGGTTTCAAGTGCAAACAGTTTATGTGGGAGGTGATCCCAGGAGACCCCAGTGGGAAGAAGGAAAGCCAGATGGGGAAGGGAGGCAGTGATGAAGGGTTTGTTTTAGTCTTAGTTACCAGTGTGAGTAACTAAGCCTTAATCCTGCTGGAGCATGCGGGCACCTCAGAGCCACACCCCATCCAGGGGACAAGTTTGCTGGGTAGTTATTACACCTCTGCCTGCCAGTCGTTGATGGAAGGAATGGGAAGGGGAGGTTTCATCCATTCCTTGTCATGCTGGGGCAAAGAAACACCTGGGGGCCAAAGAAAGTCCTCAGGCAAGGAAACGTAGGGGCTGACAGCAGGAAATTAGGCAGGTGTGCGCCAAGGGGGCAAGGATGAGGGCAGATCTGTAGGATAGCATCTGACACATCTGTCTTCCTAAAACTTCTAAGCAGGATTAGTTGCCTCTTTTCCCCTGTTTCTTCCAGAATTTATTTGGCTGCCCATGTCATTACAAATCGCAGAGACTCACAGGCCTCTCATTCTCTGCAGGGACGCTGCAAGCCCCCGGAAGGCAGGTACAGCAACTTCCTCGTCTTCCAGCGCTAGCAGGAAAGGGCAAGGTGAGCGCTAGGTAACACGCGGCTTCCAGATCCCTGTTCTTTCTAAAGCCCTCTTTAAAGCAATGCGAAAACCTAGAACACAGGAGGTTTCTCCAGTTTCTGGTTGCTATTCTTTCCAAATGTAAAGAGAAGAAATCTGGGCTGATTTATTGAATTTAAAATATAATGTTCTAAATAAAAGTATATATCAAATGGTGATAAGTACTAAAGAAGAAATATACAGCAGAGTAAGGGCGTATAGTGTGTATAGGGTGTGCTATTTTATTTTATTTGTTTTGTTTTTTTGGCTGTGCTGTGTGGCTTGCAGTATCTTAGTTCCCCAGCTAGGGATTGAACCAGGGCCCCAGCAGTGAAAGCACCGAGTCCTAACCACTGGACCACCAGGGAATTCCCAAGGGTGTGTTATTTCAGATGAGGGGTGTGGGAAGGGACATCATAATATATGTTATATATAATATATATAATACATTATATATACATATAAGTGTGTGCATATATATATATATATATATATATATATATATATATATATATATACACTTCTTTTCCTTTAGTAATTCAAGTCCTAGGATCTTGTGCATAGATATTCACATAAGTAGTAGAATATTCACTTCAGCATTGTCTGTAGCAGCAAAAGACTGGAAACAGTCTAGGTACCTATCTAGGTAAGAAACATTTGTATAGCTTTAAATACGTGTTAGGCACTGTTCTGTGTTTTACAAATATTAACTCACTTAACCCTCAACAACAAACCTATTAAGGGTCTAATGTCATTATTCCCTTTTTCAGATGAGAAAACTGAGGCATGCAAATTAAGTCATGTTTCCAACTTAACACAATGAGGAAGTGGTAGAATCGGGATTCAAACTCAGGCTATCTGGCTCCAGAGTCTAACCTCTTGACCTGGATGCAATGCTGCCTCCCTCTCTAAGGGGAGATTAATTAAATCATGCTTCCAGCCCTTTAATGGTATTCTATGGAGCTGCTAAAAAAAAAGGGGGGGTGGGGGGCAGTTCTATAAAAGTTGGTATGGAAATATCTTGAAGATATTAACTAACAACATGAAGATACTGAATGGTATGAAGAGTACCCTAAGATTTTTATACAAAACAGGGGCAGAACACATATATGAGCTTTATCATGCAAAGACCATTTCTAGAAGGATGCATGTAAAACCGGAAGGGGTATGTTTTTTGGGGAGAGGAACCGGGAAATAGAAAAACTTTTCAAGGACTTTTCTGTTATTGTTTAATTGTTTATCATACACATGTAATACCTCTTGAATATAATTTTTAAAAATTGAGGAAATTCCCTGGCAGTATAGTGGTTAGGACTCGGCGCTCTCACTGCTGTGGCCCAGGTTCAATCCCTGGTCAGAGAACTAAGATCCTGCAAGCCACGCAGCATGCCCAAAAAATAAAAATAAAAAAACTTTTTTAATTAAAATAAATAAATAATTGAAAGGCAATGTAACTTCTTTCAATAGAGCAATGGGAAATGTCATCTTCTTAATTTTTCAGAACTTATTTTACTTTATACTTTAAGGTCAAAGTGAAAGACCAAAGGTGAAAACTTCCTTATCTTTCATATGGTTTAAAAATTTATTTGGTGGCTTATCAGTTTTACTTTTATCAAATTGCGAAACACATTAAATTCATGTGTAGGGTTTCCCTGGTGGCGCAGTGGTTGAGAGTCCACCTGCCAATGCAGGGGACGCGGGTTCGTGCTCCGGTCCGGGAAGATCCCACGTGCCGCGTAGCTGCTAGGTCCATGAGCCATGGCCGCTGAGCCTGCGCGTCCGGAGCCTGTGCTCCACAACGAGAGACGCCACAGCAGTGAGAGGCCCGCGTACCGCAAAAAAAAAAAAAATTCATGTGTAAATTTTAATGAAAATAATTGCACGATACGGAGTTATTTCCTTTGAGTGTGTAATGTTTTAAAAATGGCCATGGGACTTCCCTGGTGGTGCAGAGGTTAAGAATCCACCTGCCAATGCAGGGGACACGGGTTCGAGCCCTGGTCTGGGAAAATCCCACATGTCACGGAGCAACTAAGCCCGTGCGCCACAACTACTGAGCCTGCGCTCTAGAGCCCGTGCTCTGCAACAAAGAGAAGCCACCACAGTGAGAAGCCTGCACACCGCAACGAAGAGTAGGCCGTGCTCACCACAACTAGAGAAAGCCCGCACACAGCAATGAAGACCCAATGCAGCCAAAAATTAAAAAAGAAAAAAAAAATGGCCATGATTTTAAACTTCTTTTCTGACTTTGTACACTAATCTTTGAAATAAAAAAGGAAAAGGAGGCGACTATTTCTAACACCTTTGTGAAATCATTTCAGCTCCATGTTCTGTACCTATTCCACTATCTGTAATTTAAAATTTCATGGCCCTAAAAACAAATCCATTATTCCTTTAATTCAATAACATACAGTCTAAAAAAAAACTTCATTTCTTCCTATTTTACTTGAATAACTTTAATTATCTTTATGTTAAATAAACTCAGGAAATTGGTTCCTACAAATGAGAGTAGGAAAGCATTTTTCCTGGTTTCATTCATACTAAATGGAAGTAATTGAAGACTATAACTTCTTTATTCAAAAAGAATTTGTTTTTTTCATGGACAGGCATACATTGCTGAAAATGTTAAAAGTTTAGGGCAACTGTGTTCTCATAATTAGGATTCCTATATGAGATTAGGGAGGATAAAAATATATTTAAGCAAAACTGGAAATCACTTGTTTGTAATTTCTCACTTTGCCTAGAAAAAAATGACTCAAATTAATTCTGTTCATTAAAATAAGGGGACCAAAATAGTTTCAATTAAAGGTATAAATTTCTCTAATAAGGCAAAGTTTGAGAATCTTCCACTACATGAAGAAATAACATTTTTTTGGTTAGACAGTAAGACTAAGGTGAACTTTTAACTCAAAGACAGGATAAGATGAAAAGAGTGTGTGTTAAGACTTTGAAACTCTCAATGTTTGTTACCAACAGAAGCAGTAAACAGGTTTTGAGGTTTGGGGAGGAAAAAAGCAACTTCTTTAAAAGGTAAATTAAGATTTCCTAGGTAGGGACTTCCTTGGTGGCGCAGTGGTTAGGAATCCACCTGCCAATGCAGGGGACACGGTCCTGGTCCAGGAAGATCCCACATGCCGCGTGTCAACTGAGCCCGTGAGCCACAACTACTGAGCTCTCGTGCCACAACTACTGAAGCTCGTGCACCTAGAGCTCATGCTCTGCAACAAGAGAAGCCACTGCAATGAGAAGCCCACGCGCCGCAATGAAGAGTAGCCCCCGCTCGCCACAACTAGAGAAAGCCTGCGCGCAGCAACAAAGACCCAACGCAGCCAAAAATAAATTAATTAAAAAAAATTTTTCCTAGGTAAATTCTTCCTCAACTCAAACTACAGGTACTTTCCTCCTAACTTGAGTCTTGCTTCTCATCTCAAATAGACAAATAGACCACTATTCAATTAGTTCCATAAGCTGGAAGCCAGGATCATCCTGGGATTTTCTTTTGCTCTATCGTCCATATCCAATACATCACCAATTCATTCATTTCTAGTAAATGAACACATGTGACTCCTTTCTTCAGCTACTGCCTTGTCTCCTTTTTCCCTTCACAAACCTCTCTGAAGACTGGTCTCCGCACCAGCTTCATTTCCTCCCCTCTCACATTCCCCCAACTCCCTCCAGGCTGACGTCTGACTTGATCACTCCATGGAAAGAGCCCTTGCTACTGACACCGGTGACATCCGAGTCACTAAACTGGTGGCCGTTTTTCATCTCTCCTCTTCCTGGACCTGAATCACATTCCACGATCTTGGCCCCTTCCTCCTGAAAGCACTCCCTAGTGCCCCTGTCTTTGCACTCTTCTGGTTTTTCTCCTACCTCTCAGGTTGCTCCTGTGTATCCAGGTAAGCCTCCACTGACCTCGCTGACTAGAGCAAGTCTCTCTTATGACCTCATAACAGCCTGTACTCTCTGTTTGTAGCACTTCTCACGTTTGTAATTTTACGTTGACTATGTCTGTCTCCTGTGAGTCCATAAGCTCTATAAAGACATTTTCCTTACCTTGGTGTCTACAGAAGCTGCGTGCTTGGCACACAGGCAAGTGCTAACGTGATGAAGAATGAAGTGCTACAAAGGAAGGGTATATAGTACAAGATGCTATGAGTGGCTAGAACACTAACTCCTGACCTTGTCTGGAGGATTAGAGAAAGCTTCCCTGCAAAATTGCTATTTGAGCTGAGTTTTGAGGGATGAATAGGAGTTCCCTAAGTTAAGTGGGAAAAGAAGCCAGATGGTGGGTTTGCATACACATGTGACATGGAGGAGCATGGTGCATTCAAACAACTGAATAAAGGACAGAATGGCTGAAACTTAGCGAGGCAGATAGCAGAGCAGGAGGAACCAGGGGTCAAGCAGGGGGTTATGGTTAGGATGACCATTTAATTTAATGTCTAAACTGGAGAACTTTTTTTCCCCTAATTTAAAAACATTATTTTTCTAAGTTTTAATTTTGATATAATTTCAAAGTTAATGAAAAGTACAAGAATAGTTCAGAGAAGTCCCATGTACCCTTTATCCAATTCACTAGTTCTTTACATTTGGCCCCATTTGCTTTATTTCTTTCTACATTTATATATAGATGAATTTTTTTTCTGAATCATTTGAAAGTAAGTCAGAGACATCCTGCTCCTTTACTCCTAAATGTGTCAATGTGTATTTCCTAAGAACAAGGACATTCCCTTTCATAAACACAGTAACCAAATCAGGACATTTAACAGTGATAAAATACTACTATCTAGTCCACATTACAAATTCAACTTGATCAGTTGTCTCAGTTATGTCCATTAGAGCTGCTTGTATCCTGGTCCCAGACCCAATCCTGGATTTTACACTGTCTCATTAGTTTCCTTTAATCCTAATCCACAGCACTTCTGACAGTCAAATAGAGTGGTGTTAATAATTATGCTGGACTCTCAGGCAAACCTGGACATATAGTCACGCTACTTGCAGGGGATAGCAAGGATTTTAAACTTTGTCTTATGGGTGATGGGAAACATTGAAGAATTAGAGCAAAAAGCAAGGAAGCAACATAAGTTATTTCATGTTTCAAAAAGACTACTCTCACTCCAATGTGGAGAAAAGATAACAATGGGGGCAGTATTTGTTTAATAAAACACTAAATGTTGAATGAATAAAGAAATCTGTTAATAGACAATTACATCTAGCTCATCATTAGAGAAATGCAAACCACAATGAGGTACCACCTCACACTAGTCAGAATGGCCATCATTAAAAAGTCTACATGGGGGACCTTCCTGGTGGTCCAGTGGTTAAGAGTTCGCCTTCCAATGCAGGGGACACAGGTTCGATCCCTGGTCAGGGAACTAAGATCCCACATGTCGCAAGGCAAAGCCAAACAAATAAAATAAAATAAAATATTTAAAAGTGTCTACAAATAACAAATGCTGGAGAGGATGTGGAGGAAAGGGAAACCTCCTATGCTGTTGGAGGGAATGTAAATTGGTGTAGCCACTACAGAAAACAGTATGAAGTTTCCTTAAAAAGCTAAAAATAGAGTTACCATATGATTCAGCAATCCCACTCCTGGGCATATATCCAGACAAAACTCTAATTCAAAAAGATACATGCACCCCAGTGTTCATAGCAGCACTATTTACAATAGCCAGGTCATGGAAACAACCTAAATGTCCATCGACAGATGAATGGATAAAGAAGATGTGGTACATGTATACAACAGAATACTACTCGGCATAAAAAAGAATGTAATAATGTTATTTGCAGCAACATGGATGGACCTAGAGATTATCACACTAAGTGAAGTAAGTCAGAAAGAGAAAGACAAATACCATATGATAGCACTTATATGTGGAATCTAAAATATGACACAAATGAACTTATCTATGAAACAGAAATAGACACACAGACATAGAGAACAGACTTGTAGTTGCGGGGGGAGGGGGGGCGGGAATGGGGGAAGGAAGGATTGGGAGTTTGGGATTAGCAGATGCAAACTGTTATGTATAAGATGGATAAACAACAAGGTCCTATTGTACAGCACAAGGAACTATATTCAATATCCTGTGATAAACCATAATGGAAAAGAATATGAAAAAGAATGTGTGTATATGTATAACTGAATCACTTTGCTGTACAGTGGAAATGAACACAACATTATAAATCAACTGTACTTCAATAAAATTTTTAAAAATTAATTCAATAGACAATTGCATCTAGAAGTGCACAGAATACTTTTTGACTTAAAGTTAGAAGAGTAACCAACTCAGTATAAAATCACAAATCTCAACCTGATGTCCATGTGTGAACTGAAAAATCCATAAACAATCTGAACTCTGATGCAGAATAAAGGTATGTATGTTTAAAAATATGTCCACCAATTCTTTGCTATTCCTTTCTTCAAGATGTGGAACTTAATTCTCCTCCTCCTGAGCGTGCGTTGCACTTATAGGCTCACTTACAACAAACAGAACATGGCTGGAGTGATGGTGTGTTACTTCTGAAAATAGGTTATATTTATTTAATTTTTAAATTTTATTGAAGTACAGTTGATTGACAATGTGTTAATTTCTGCTGTACAGCAAAGCAATTCAGCTATACATATACATATTCTTTTTCATATTCTTGAAAATAGGTTATAATCAGCTCGGTGCTTTGTGACCACCTAGAGGGGTGGGATAGGGAGGGTGGGAGGGAAGGAGACACAAGAGGGAAGAGATATGGGGATATATGTATATGTATAGCTGATTCACTTTGTTATAAAGCAGAAACTTAACACACCACTGTAAAGCAATTATACTCCAATAAAGATGTTTTTTTTTTAAAAAAGAAAAGAAAATAGGTTATAAAAGGCATCTCAGCTTTCTCCTCTCTCTCTTGGAATATTGACTCTGGCGAAAGCCACTTGCTGTGTCATGAGGACTGAGGCTTCCTGCCAATTACCAAGTGAATGGGCCACCTTGGAAGAAACCCTCCAGCCCAGTCAAGCCTTCAGCTGACTGCAGCCCTGGACGACATCTTTACTGCAACCTTGTGAGACCCAGAGGCAGAACCACCCAGCTAAGTTGCTCCTGAATTCCTGATCCACAGAAATTGTGAGATAATAAAGTTTGTTATTTTAAGCTATTAAATTTGGGGTAATTTGTTACACAGGAGATAACTAATGCAATGCATTTATTTGAAGGGTCTATGATTTTCATTAGATTCTCAGCATAATTAATGACCTAGAAAAGGTTAGGAATTACTACTGTAAAATACGTACTAGATTTCTAAAAATCTTTGGTCCCCATCTTATAGTTTCTATGCATGTATTTTTAATAAAAGTTTGGGATTAGGTCCAACAAATGAGGAGATTCAATTTTCCAAACCACTGGAAGATTCAAAAGAATGTTTAAAAGTGCTGTCTCAAGAACAGGCCTAGAGATGCAAACCATTATATATTGAATGGGTAAACAACAAGGTCCTGCTGTATAGCACAGGGAACTATATTCAGTATCCTGTGATAAACCATAATGGAAAAGAATATGAAAAAGAATGTATATACTTTTATAACTGAATCACTTTGCTGTACAGCAGCAATTAACACAACATTGTAAATCCACTATACTTCAATTAAAAAAAAAAAGAACAGGCCTAGAAAAGCAAATTCACCCCAACCTATCAAGCTAAGATCTAACAGACTCTCCAGTGGAAATGAAGTGATTTTTCACGTTCAAGAAGGAAGGTTTACCCTAAGACCTAATCACGATTCTGACATGACAATACATCCTTGAATTACTGTTAAAGAAAAAAGCCAAGCTGCAGAACATTATGTGCCTATTGTAGAAAAAATATATTCATGTATGTCTAGATGGATGTGCCCAGAAAGTTCTAGAAGGATACCTATCAACCAGGGTTTTTAAGTTGCAAGCAGCAGAAACTGAGCATGGCTATCAAAAAATAAAGTTTATTATAAAGTTCTAGGGTAGCTCACAAAACTGATGAGAGGGAGGGAGAATCAGTTTCTGTAGATGGACAGGAAATGCAGACACAGGGCACGAAGGACCTGGTGCAGCCATAGGAACGGCCTAGTAAGAAACTGCTGCCCAAAAGAGGACACCTTTGTGACCACAGGCCTCTTGCTCCTGCCACAAATATCTCACAAACACTTGACTTGGTGTTGGCTCCATAGCAGTCCAAGTCCTGGGGCAGAATCATCCAAAGGACCAAGAATTACTTTGGCAGCAGACAATCTATCAGTATCACAGTCCACTTATAATAGAAATAAATACTTAGAAATAAATCTAAGCATACAGTGAGGTACCACCTCACACTGGTCAGAATGGCCATCATTAAAAAACCTACAAATAACGAATGCTGGCGAGGGTGTGGAGAAAAGGGAACCCTCCTTTTCTCACTGTTGATGGGAATGTAAATTGGTGCAGCCACCATGGAAACAGTATGGAGGTTCCTCAAAAAACTAAAAATAGAGTTGCCGTATGATCCAGAAATTCCACTCCTGGCTATATATCCAGACAAAGCTAGAATTCAGAAACTATAATTCAAAAAGATACATACACCCTTACATTCATAGCAGCACAATAGCCAAGACATGAAACAACCTAAGTGCCCATCGAAAGATGAATGGATAAAGAAAATGTGGTACATATATACAATGGAATATTACTCAGCCATAAAAAGGACTGAAATAATGCCATTTGCAGCAACATGGATGGACCTAAAGATTATCATACTAAGTAAAGTATGTCAGAAAGAGAAAGACAAATACTATATGATATCACTTATATGTGGAATCTAAAATATGACACAAATGGACTTATCTATGAAACAGAAACAGACTCACAGACATAGAGAACAGATTTGTGGTTGCCAAGGGGAAGGAGTGGTAGCGGAGGGAAGGACTGGGAGTTTGGGACTAGCAGATGCAAACTATTATATATAGAATGAGCAAACAATAAGGTTCTACTGGACAGCACAGGGAACTGTATTCAATATCCTGTAATAAACCCTAATGGAAAAGAATATGAAAAAGAATGTATATATGTATAACCGAATTACTTTGTTGTATAGCAGAAATTAACATATTGTAAATCAACTACACGTCAATAAAATAAATTTTTAAAAAAGAAATAAATCTAAGCAGTAACAAGACAGAGATGATGACAGATTTTATTTTGAAGGGGACAGAATATATGGACTAACCATACACTATAAATCCACATTTTATAAAAATAAAATGTCAAGGAAAGGAAGGAAGTGTTCTGTTCCTAAAAGCGGATGTTTTAAACTAGTATAATACAAGTTTACTGTTGCTGAAAACAAAGTGTTTTTGGATATGGAGAAGAGAGTGTTAAAATTGCTCATGTCCAATATATCAGTTAAATTAGGCATACCTTGCAATTCACAGATAGCGGCATTTTTTACAAATTTGCTTGCTCTGTGTTTGTGTCACATTTTGGTATTTCTCACAGTATTTCAAATTTTTCATTATTGTTATATTTGTTACAGTGATCTGTGATCAAAGATCTTTGATGTTTACTATTGTAATTGTTTTGGGGCACCACAAACTGCACCTAGATAAGATGATGAACTTAATAAATTTTGTGTGTGTTCTGACTGCTCTACCAATGGGCTGTTCTGTTACTCTCCCTCTACTGGGCCTCCCTATTCCCTGAGACAAAAAGATATTGAAATTAGGCCAATTAATAGCCCTAACTGGTCTGTAAGTGTTCAAGTGAAAGGAAGCGTCGCATGTCTCTCACTTTAAATCAAAAGCTAGAAATGATTAACCTCAGTGAGGAAGGCATGTGAAAGCCTAGATCAGCCAAAAGCTCGGCCTCTTGCACCAAACGGTTAGCCAAGTTGTGAATGCAAAAGAAAAGTGCTTGAAGGAAATTAAAAGTTCTACTCCAGTGAACACAGGAATGATAAGAAAGTGAAACAGCCTTATAGCTGAAATGGTTTTAGTGGTCTGGATAGATCAAACCACCCACAACATTCCCTTAAACCAAAACCTAATCCAGAGCAAGGCCCTAACTCTCTTTAATTCTATGAAGGCTGAGAGAGGTGAGAAGCTGCAGAAGAAAGTTTGAAGGTAGCATAGGTTAGTTCATGAGGTTTAAGGAAAGAAGTTAACTCCATAACATAAAAGTGCAAGGTGAAGCAGCAAGTACTGATGTAGATAGAAGCTGCAGCAAGTTATCCAGAAGATCTAGCTAAGATAATTAATGAGGTGGCTACACTAAAGAACAGATTTTCATTGTAGATGAAACAGCCTTATACTGGGAGAAGATGCCATCTAGGACTTATAGCTAGAGAGGTTATGTCAATGCCTGGCTTCAAAGCTTCAAAGGACAGGCTGACTCTCTTGTCAGCGGCTAATGCAGCTGGTGACTTTTTAAGTTGCACCCAATACTCCTTTACAATTCCAAAAATCCTAGGACCCTTAAGAATTATGCTAAATATACTCTACCTGTGCTCTATAAATGAAACAGTAAAGTCTGGATGACAGCACATCTGTTTACGACATAGTTTACTGAATAGTTTAAACTCACTGTTGAGACCTACTGCTCAGAAAAAAAAAAAAGATGCCTTTCAAAATATTAATGCTCATTGACAAGGCACCTGGTCACCCAAGAGCTCTGATGGAGATGTACAATGAGATTAATGTTGTTTTCATGCCTGCTAACTCAGCATCCATTCTGCAGCCCATGGATAAAGGAGTAATTTCCACTTTCAAGTCTTATTTAAGAAATACATTTTGTAAGGCTATAGCTGCCATAGTCAGCAATTCCTCTGATGGACCTGGGCAAAATAAACTGAAAACCTTGTGGAAAGGACTCACCATTCTAGATGCCATTAAAAATATTCATGATTTATGGGAAGAGGTAAAAATATCAATATTAACAGGAGTTTGGAAGAAGTTGACTCCAACTCTAATGGATGACTTTGAGGATTTCAGGATTTCAGTGAAGGAAGTTACTGCCGATGTGGTGGAAATAGCATGAGAACTAGAATCAGAAGTGGAGTCCGAAGATGTGACTGAATTGCTGCAATCTCATTATAAAACTTTAATGGACGAGGAGTTACTTCTTATGGATGAGCAAAAACTTCGTTGATAAGGAAGCAGTAGGGTTTGAGAGGATTGACCCTAATTTTGAAGGAAGTGGATAAAATGCTATCAAAAGCTTTGCATGCTACAAAGAACTTGTTTGCGAAAGGAGGTGTCAAGAGATGCTTCACTGGTGACTTAAAAAATTGCCACAGTGCCCCCAGCCTTCAGCAACCACCACCCAGGTCAGTCAGCAGCATCAACATCCAGGCAAGAGCCTCCACCAGCAAAAAAGATTACAACTCACTGAAGGCTCAGATGATGGGTAGCATTTTTTAACAATAAAGTATTTTAAAATTAAGGTATGTAGGACTTCCCTGGTGGCACAGTGGTTAAGAATCTGCCTGCCAATGCAGGGGACACGGGTTCGATCCCTGGTCCTGGAAGATCCCACATGCCGCGGAGCAACTAAGCCCGTGCACCACGACTACTGAGCCTGTGCTCTAGAGCCCACGAGCCACAACTACTGAGCCCACGCGCCACAACTACTGAAGCCCGCGTGCTCTAGGGCCCACGTGCCGCACCTACTGAGCCTGCGTGCTGCAACTACCGAAGCCCGTGCTCCACAACAAGAGAAGCCACCGCAATGAGAAACCCAGGCACCGCAACGGAGAGTAGCCCCCGCTTGCCACAACTAGAGAAAGCCCGCGCGCAGCAACAAAGACCCAACGCAGCCAAAAAGGGGAAAAAAAAAGTATGTACATTATTTTTTAAACATAATGCTATTGCACACTTATGCACTGGGAAATCAAAAAATTGGTGACTCACTTTATTACAATATTTGCTTTGACACAGTTGTCTGGACTAGTGTTGGCAATATCTCCGAGGTCTGCCTGTACAATCAAGTATTGGTCCATGCAATTTCAAAAAGGCAAGAAGCAAGCCTACAACAGAACTGGCTGAACAGGAACGCTGAAGAGATAAGAACTTTCCCTATCTTGATTACTCAAAGGTATTTCTTTGAAAGACTAGATAAAGGCAAAAGATAAAACTACAGATAAAGAAATGTAATTAAATGACTAATATTTCAAAATCAATTCTATTTTAAAATGGGTTTCCATCTTAAAGGCAAAAAGAAAAAGAGAGAAGTAAAGCAGTGATTTTTATTTCCTTGGATAAACATGCCATGGCAGGTTGGACACTTAAAAATATTTTCTAGAAAAAAGGGTCTCACGTGAGCTTATATTTCAACTCTTAAAACAGTGTATATTCTTAATGGACTATTCTGGATAATTTGCAAATAACTGTATTTTAAAGCAGACTTTTTTTTTCCTACATAAAAACTACAGTTTCTATTTTACTGTGCCATGAATAATATTCATATGCTTGCTGAGCTATTATGTAAACAGCCGTAGAGTATATTTAATCTTTTCCTATCTTTATTGTTGTTCTGAGTAGCAAAATTAAATGGTAGCAGTACAGACTCTTAATGCCTTGGAGCCTAAAAAATTGGGGGGATGGCACATTTCCAATGTAATAACTCACGTTCTACTGTTCCATAGGGTGATTCTGCATTCAACAACTGCAACAAGCTTGCTTAATAAGACAGAAAATCACTAACATTTATTTGTTCGACAAATATTTATCGAGAGCCTACTATGTACTAAGCCCTGTGCTAGATATTTTGCATAATGTTTACAGGTTGGAAAGTGTGAGAAAGATTACAAAATTGGAAATTGTATCCTCCTTGAAAATGAATATATGCTATAAACATCTGAAGCAGGGAGAACTCTGAAACTTTTCTTCATTGGAAGAATTTGTCTCTCAAAACCACAATGAGCTATCACTTCACACCTGCTACAATGGCTATTTTCAAAAAGACAAGAGATATGTGTTGGTGAGGATGTGGAGAAAAGGGAACCCTTGTGCAATATTGGTGGGAAAGTAAATTGTGTAGCCACTATGAACACAGTAGGGAGATTCCTCAGAAAATTCAAAATCGAACCACCGTATGATACAGCAATTCCCCCTCTGGGTATAGATCTGAAGGAAATGAAGTCACTGTCTCAAAAAGATATCTGCAGGACTTCCCTGGTGGCACAGTGGTTAAGAATCCGCCTGCCAATGCAGGGGACACGGGTTCGAGCCCTCGTTGGGGAAGATCCCACATGCCGCGGAGCAACTAAGCCCGTGCGCCACAGCTACTGAGCCTGCGATCTAGAGCCCGCAAGCCACAACTACTGAAGCCCGCACACCTACAGCCCATGCTCCGCAACAAGAGAAGCCACCACAGTGAGAAGCCTGTGCACCGCAACTAAGAGTAGCCCCCGCTCACCGCAACTGGAGAAAGCCCCCAGGCATCAACGAAGACCCAACGCAGCCATAAATACATACATACATACATACATACATACATACATACATACATACGTACATACATACATAAAATTTATTTAAAAAAAGATATATGCACCATTTGTTCATTGCAGCATTATTCACAGTAGCCAAGACATGGAAACAAACTAAACGCCCATCAGTGGACGTACGGGTAAAGAAAATGTAGTGTATATACACAATGGGGTAGTATTCAGCCATAAAAAAGAAGGAAATCCTGCCATTCGTGACAATGTGGATAGACCTTGAGGACATTATGCTAAGTGAAATACATCAGAGAAAAACAAATATTGTATGATCTCACTTATATGTGGAATCTAAAAAAAAGAAAAAAAACAAAACCCCCCAAAACCAAACAACTGAACTCATAGAGAGAACAGATTGTTAGTCACCCGAGGTGGGCGGTGGGGGGCAAGCAAAACGGGTGAAGGTTGTCAAAAGGTACGGACTTTCAATTATAAGTGACTGGGCATGTCATATACAGCACGGGGACTACAGTTAACAATACCGATTCTACAAGGCCACCATCACCTTGATACCAAAACCAGACAAGGATGTCACAAAGAAAGAAAACTAAAGGCCAATATCACTGATGAACATAGGTGCAAAAATCCTCAACAAAATACTAGCAAACAGAATCCAAAAGCACATTAAAAGGATCATACACCATGATCAAGTGGGGCTTATTCCAGGAATGCAAGGATTCTTCAATATACGCAAATCAATCAACGTGATATACCATATCAACAAATTGAAGGAGAAAAACCATATGATCATCTCAATAGATGCAGAGAAAGCTTTCGACAAAATTCAAGAACATTTATGATAAAAACCCTGCAGAAAGTAGGCATAGAGGGAACTTTCCTCACATAATAAAGGCCATATATGACCAACCCACAGCCAACATCGTCCTCAATGGTGAAAAACTGAAACCATTTCCACTAAGATCAGGAACAAGACAAGGCTGCCCACTCTCACCACTCTTATTCAACATAGTTTTGGAAGTTTTAGCCACAGCAATCAGAGAAGAAAAGGAAATAAAAGGAATCCAAATCGGAGAAGAAGAAGTAAAGCTGTCACTGTTTGCAGATGACATGATACTATACATAGAGAATCCTAAAGATGCTACCAGAAAACTACTAGAGCTAATCAATGAATTTGGTAAAGTTGCAGGATACAAAATTAATGCACAGAAATCTCTGGCATTCCTGTACACTAATGATGAACAATCTGAAAGTGAAATTAAGAAAACACTCCCATTTACCATTACAACAAAAAGAATAAAATATCTAGGAATAAACCTACCTAAGGAGACAAAAGACCTGTATGCAGAAAATTATAAGACACTGATGAAAGAAATTAAAGATGATACAAATAGATGGAGAGATATACCATGTTCCTGGATTGGAAGAATCAATATTGTGAAAATGACTCTACTACCCAAAGCAATCTACAGATTCAATGCAATCCCTATCAAACTACCACTGGCATTTTTCACAGAACTAGAACAAAAAATTTCAAAATTTGTTTGGAAAAACAAAAGACCCCGAATAGCCAAAGCAATCTTGAGAACGAAAAACGGAGCTGGAGGAATCAGGCTCCCTGACTTCAGACTACACTACAAAGCTACAGTAATCAAGACAGTATGGTACTGGCACAAAAACAGAAAGATAGATCAATGGAACAGGATAGAAAGCCCAGAGATAAACCCACACACATATGGTCACCTTATCTTTGATAAAGGAGGCAGGAATGTACAGTGGAGAAAGGACAGCCTCTTCAATAAGTGGTGCTGGGAAAACTGGACAGGGACATGTAAAAGTATGAGATTAGATCACTCCCTAACACCATACACAAAAATAAGCTCAAAATGGATTAAAGACCTAAATGTAAGGCCAGAAACTAGGAAACTCTTAGAGGAAAACATAGGCAGAACACTCTATGACATGAATCACAGCAAGATCCTTTTTGACCCACATCCTAGAGAAATGGAAATAAAAACAAAAATAAACACATGGGACCTAATGAAACTTCAAAGCTTTTGCACAGCAAAGGAAACCATAAACAAGACCAAAAGACAACCCTCAGAATGGGAGAAAATATTTGCAAATGAAGCAACTGACAAAGGATTAATCTCCAAAATTTATAAGCAGCTCATGCAGCTCAATAGCAAAAAAACAAACAACCCAATCCAAAAATGGGCAGAAGACCTAAATAGACATTTCTCCAAAGAAGATATACAGACTGCCAACAAACACATGAAAGAATGCGCCACATCATTAATCATTAGAGAAATGCAAATCAAAACTACGAGATATCATCTCACACCAGTCAGAATGGCCATCATCAAGAAATCTAGAAACAATAAATGCTGGAGAGGGTGTGGAGAAAAGGGAACACTCTTGCACTGCTGGTGGGAATGTGAATTGGTACAGCCACTATGGAGAACAGTATGGAGGTTCCTTAAAAAACTACAAATAGAACTACCATATGACCCAGCAATCCCACTAGTGGGCATATACCCTGAGAAAACCATAATTCAAAAAGAGTCATGTACCAAAATGTTCATTGCAGCTCTATTTACAATAGCCCGGAGATGGAAACAACCTAAGTGTCCATCATCGGATGAACGGATAAAGATGTGGCACATATATACAATGGAATATTACTCAGCCATAAAAAGAAACGAAATTGAGCTATTTGTAATGAGGTGGATAGACCTAGAGTCTGTCATACAGAGTGAAGTAAGTCAGAAAGAGAAAGACAAATACCGTATGCTAACACATATATATAGAATTTAAGGGGGAAAAAATGTCATGAAGAACCTAGGGGTAAAACAGGAATAAAGACACAGACCTATTTGAGAATGGACTTGAGGATATGGGGAGGGGGAAGGGTAAGCTGTGACAAAGCGAAAGAGAGGCACGGACATATATACGCTACCAAATGTAAGGTAGCTAGCTAGTGGGAAGCAGCCGCATAGCACAGGGAGATCTGCTCGGTGCTTTGTGACCGCCTGGAGGGGTGGGATAGGGAAGGTGGGAGGGAGGGAGACGCAAGAGGGAAGGGATATGGGAACAGATGTATATGTATAACTGATTCACTTTGTTATAAAGCAGAAACTAATAAAAAAAAATACCTTATTGCACATTTGAAAGTTGCTGAGAGAGTCGATGCTAAAGGGTCTTATCACAAGGAAAACAAATATATGTGAGGTGATGGACGTTAACTAAAGTTAAGTCCTGTGCTGGGTATTGGGCCTTTTAACAGGTCAACTGAGATCTACAGTGGGTAAATTTTCAAATCTCCAACAACTCCTCTGATCAGGCAAATGGATAGACAACAGACCTGGTCCAGGAGCCCCACTCCAACAATGATGTGCACTGAAACTCCCTCTCTTTGCTCCACCTGCCACTGTACTACTTCAAGGACGTTGACAGTAATGCTGGATATTCTTGCTATAAAGTCTTGTTTTTAATAGCACACATATATTCAAAGCCAGATCCATTAGCAAGCAAACACGCAGTAATAGGATTATCTGATATTTTAAAAACGATTTTCCAAGACACAAAGCTTTCAATTTAAAAGTTATTTATTAAAAAACATATTCTTCCAATTCTGATTTCATATCAAATTAAATAAGGAGTGATGTTCCAAAGCAGTATCCGATCAGATCCTTTTGTACAGAGGACGATGATGACCTCATGAGCTCATTAGCTAGTAGTCTGCTAAATAGTGGTCTATGACTCCAGCTCACTCCCCTCTTCACAAAAGGTAAGCATAATTGATATACTTCATACCAAAAAAAATTTATAAAGCTTGTCTTCATATTTCAGTTAAAGATTCAGCTAATATAAAATGATAATGGCTTAAAAGAACATCCAAGCAATGCTCTGCATTTTCCTTTTTTGCAAAATTCAAGGAAAACATGACTGTTTGGAAGTGTCTTCACTGCTCGTGAAGAAGCACCTGAGATTTCCTTGTGTCTCCACTCTTCTTGTTTCCAGTGATGAAAACATGCTGGAAACATTTCTGAGAGCACTAGAAATGCCACACAGATCCCAGAGCTTTAAAGTTTCTGACAGGTTCTGGAGTTTTTATGAACTTCATATTAGTGTACACGCATTAAAAAATGACTTTCAGGAACACACACACTGAAAGGAAACCCTCTAGTATTCTTCAGCTTTGAACGCTTTGAGGCGAGGACTGGTCTCTTTCAAGTAGTCAGTTTTTTCTCAACAGTTTCTTGATAAGCGACAAACCTTCTCAAGTTCATCTTCACGTTGTCGAGAACACACAGCTGATCTGGACTGTATTTAGCTCTCCCTTCTTTCCGTATCTGCCAAAAAAATATCATATGTGGTTTGGTATGTATCACTAATTCCTTTAAATAAGAAAGCATTTAATTTGCGGTGTATTTATTTTTAGAACAAACAGCAGTCAGATTTTGGTGAAACATTTTCACTTCCAAGGTGATGGAACACAGTACATTAGCCATAATAAAGATAAATTAAGATTGTGCACCTTTTAAATGATAGTTACAAGAACAACTAAATTGTAGACTTTAAAAGAATGAGTTGTATGGTATGTGAACTATACCTCACCTCTAATCCAGAGCCATGGTTCTCAAATTTTAGCATCTGGAAGGCTTGTTAAAAAACAGACTGGTGGGCCTATCCACACAGTTTCTGATTTTCAGTAGGTCTGGAGCTGGGCCTGAGAATCTGCATTTGTAACAAGTTACCAGTTGATGCTGGCGCTGCGGATACAGGACACTTTTGAGGACAGCTGCTCTAAAGAAGTTTTTTGGTAAAATGCATTGTATTGTGTTTAGATGCAATTTGGGGCTAAATATATACCAAACAGCCTTTAATGCAACTGTGGCTTCATTCACAAAGGAGCTTCATATAAAAAACTACATGCTGCCATTCTGGCTAACAGAGAAATTTCGTCAGGGCTTTATAGCTTTGAGAAAAGAAAAACAATTAAATATCACCACCACTGCAATGCATATTAAGTAGGAAAATCAATCAGAACAATGGACATTCCAGAGGTTAGAGGTTACTTTCCTAGTTCACAGTTTACTTCACCGCTCTCTAAGCATTCGCTTCTACAGAGTTTGATGACTCAACTGCATCTGCTTTCCTTGCAGCTGCAGGGAAAGGGGATATTTTCTCTTTACCATGCAGACTGCTTTTTCAGAAGTTTAAAGGGCCTGTGATCTTTAAGAACAACGTGGACACCCTCCAGGTACTGGTATGGAAATGTCTCTAGGAGACAGTGTTAAGTAAAAGCACATAAAGTGCAGGAATGTGAATATATTATACTACCTTTTGGATAATAAAGGGGGAAAATACTAAGGTGCATTTGTCTTTGCTTAGAGAAACACCATTCAATCTGGTTACCCATGAGACAGGGAACAGTTGGGAATAAAACTTCTCAGTGCTTAAAAAATAAACACTAGGCCGTGGGGATCGGGGTGGGTAAAACGGGTGAAGGTGGTCAAAAGGTACACACTTCAGTTCCAGCTGACCCCTGAACAATGCAGTGGTTAGGGCGTCAACTCCCCACCCCCCCTGTCAAAAATCTGGGTATAAGTTTACTGTTGGCCACGGATTCAACCAACTGCGGATCATGTAGTACTGTAGTATTTATCACTGAAGAAAATCTGTGTATTTAAGTGGATCTGCCCCGTGTTATTCAAGGATCAGCTGTATAAGAGAAATAAGTCCTGGGGATGTAATGTATAGCAAGGTGATGACAGTTAACAACACTGTACTATATATCTGAAAGTGACTAAGAGAGTAGGTCTTATAAGTTTTCCTTACAAGAAAAAAAATTTGTAACTATGTGTGGTGATGAATGTTAACTAAACTTATTGTGGTAATCATTTTGCAATATATACATATATCAAATCATTATGTTGTATACCTAAAGCTAACACTATATGTCAATTACATCTCAAAACAAAACAAAACCCAAACAAACAAACAAACAAAACTACAGGCTTAAACAAAGCATAATTAAGAGTAAACTGATCAATTTTCCCCCCTCAAGACTAAAGTCACCTACTGGTGAAGCTTAACTCAGTAAGTGTCAGCCACTATCACTACATTTTTGAATGTGGGATGCCAAAACATGAAAATGTTAAAAACAAACCAATTATTAATGTTCCTAAACTAATACTGATGTGACTATGACACAAAATGTGCATGGCATGTGCTGCTATTTTTTTCTTCTGCAAAAGAAAACTATTTTTTATGCCTTAAAAAAAAATTCAAAAAGTTTAAATTTCTAAACATACAATCACATTCACCTAAAAACTTATCACAGAGTTCTGGCCACAGGAACTGAATTCTGCCTTAGAAGCTTGTTAGAGAAAAGAAACACATATTGGAAAGCAACAAAAGAAAGCTACTTTTCCATTAAAGCCTCTATTCTCTTGACAAAGCTTTAAAAGCAAAAGTTTAATTTAAAATGTAAAAGCAAAAAATACAAATATTTTTATTTCTCAAAATGAAATAGAGATTTAGATAAGAGGAGAATTGATAAACTTACATTTGTGGACATGTGATCAAATGCTGTTTTTTTGGGTTTTTTTTAATTTTTTTTTTTTTTTAAGAAGATGTTGGGGGTAAGAGTATATTAATTAATTTATTTTTCGCTGTGTTGCATCTTCATTTCTGTGTGAGGGCTTTCCCTAGTTGTGGCAAGCGGGGGCCACTCTTCATCGCGCTGCGTGGGCCTCTCACTATTGCGGCCTCTCTTGTTGCGGAGCACAGGCTCCAGATGCGCAGCCTCAGTAGTTGTGGCTCACGGGCCTAGTTGCTCCGCAGCATGTGGGATCCTCCCAGGCCAGGGCTCGAACCCGTGTCCCCTGCATTAGCAGGCAGATTCTCAACCACTGCGCCACCAGGGAAGCCCCCAAATGCTGTTTTTAAAATTTCTGGCTGCCTTCCCCCAACCACTAAAACAGTTTTTGAACATTATTTTTTTGACTCAAAGTTAGCTTTGATGCTTCTGATCAATCAATCAATCAATCAATCAATAAAAGGGCAAATGAAGGTAGCTACGTTCTCCATTACAGGCCAGCTTGGAGTTTGTTTGCCTTTTTTTCAGAGCACCAAAAGGAAATATTCGTAACAATGAAATCAGCCTATAATGCATTACATGATATAAAATAAATTTAACATGTCTATGAAAGTGCTTTGCAGGCCAGACTGTAGTGCTTACACATAAGCATTGTTAACATTTCTAAACCGCTGCAGAAAGAGGAACGTGTTGACACCATTTTGGCTCACGTCACAGTGATTCAACAGAAAGGGAGACTGAGCCCTGACTCAGCCAACAAGCGTTTACACAGAACTGGGGATGAAGTGCTATATGAATCACTGAGATTGCACGGAGGGAACCACACACACCCTCCTCCCATAGAATGCTGAGACTTCAGCATTTCTAAATAGAATGCTACATACCTTCATTTTGAAGACTGGCTGGAATTCTTTCAGAGCAGATAACAATTTAATTTGAACTGAGGCCCTTTCAGCTTCTTTACCATCTGCAAAAACATCAAAGAGGGCATCCAAAGCCTCTCCTGCTACTACAAGGGAGGGATCTTTGGTGGCAACCTCAAGCAGAAAGCACCCGATGGTCTGGAGACAACAAAACACAGTTATCATCCAATATCCTAAGTCAGCTTTCGAAATAAGTACTAACTCTAAAGGTGACAATTCACGCATAAAATTTTACATAAAAATGCTAGGGAGGGACTTTCCTGGCAGTCCAGTGGTTAAAACTCTGTACTTCTACTGCAGGGGGCGTGGGTTTGATCCCTGGTTCAGGAACTAAGATCCCACAAGCCATGCAGTGTGGCCAATAAATAAATGTTAGGGAAAAATTAAAACTTTAAAAAGATCAAAGGCAACACATATTTATAAAAATACCAAGTATAACATAAGCAAGATAAATTTAAAATCTTAAGAGTTTATATTCCTAAATAAAATGAATTAAGATCCATAAATGATATATGAAAGACAGATATTAGAAGTTATTAAAATTTCCCTTCTATCTCCATCAAAAAGGCTTTTCCCATGGTGTCAAAATGCATATAAATATTATTTGTAACAAAAAACCCTGCTTTTTAAATTACATGAAAAACACTCTAATTAAAAAAATAACGAGCACATAATCTCATTTTGCATCACTGTGATGATTTTTAACATCTACCCATTTTTTTCACAATTAGCTAGCTAATGAACGGACCATTTCCAACCTGCAAAGAATTGTTTAAGAGTAAAGTTATTTTATTTTGGCTGTTCTGCTTCACACTTTATGTCTTAAGGGCGATGTGCACATCTGGTATTACGGGTGGGAGAGTGGAAATGCTGAGTCCAGGGCTTCCCTGGTGGCGCAGTGGTTGAGAATCCGCCTGCCAATGCAGAGGACACGGGTTCGAGCCCTGGTCTGGGAAGATCCCACAGGCCGCGGAGCAACTAAGCCCGTGTGCCACAGCTACTGAGCTACTGAGCCTGCGCTCTAGAGCCCACAAGCCACAACTACTGAAGCCCGCGTGCCTAGGGCCCCGTGCTCCGCAACAAGAGAAGCCACCGCAATGAGAAGCCTGCACACCGCAACAAAGAGTAGCCCGTGCTCACGGCAACCAGAGAAAAGCCCGCGCACAGCAACGAAGACCCAACGCAGCCAAAAATAAAATAAAATAAAATAAATTAAGAAATGCTGAGTTCAAACTCCAGCTCTACCGTAAATAATGGGGTGACTCCGGGACAGTCCCGTTACCCACTCTGGGCCTCAATTTTCTCATCTGAATATAAGTGGTCTAGATAACCTCTAGGATAGTATTAAAATTTAGTATCTTATCATGTAACATGAAATATACAGCATCACCTATGAAGTAGTTTTACCGAAAAGATTAAATCTGAATCTAACCTAGCTTTTAGATCTAACTTCCATCTTGCGGGAGATTCAGAGGATAAAGGAACAAACTTAACACCGCAAGGAAGCAATCAGACAAATCCAGAAGGCTGAACATTATAAGCCAACCAACCCAGGAGCTGAGGAAAAAACAGGTGTTGGGAGGTGGTGCTAGAAGGAGCCCAGCTCTACATGAAGAGAGGCTTAGAAGACCCCAAAACAAGCACAACATGTAGACTTTACTTAGATCCTGGTTTAAACAAACTATCCACAAATAGATATTTTTGGAACAACTGGAAAGTTCTGAATATGGACCAGGTATTAGAAATATTAAGAAATACTGTTAATTGTGTACAGCATAATGGTGGTTATATAAGAGAGCGTCCCTCTTTTTAAGACATGCGTACTGAACCCATAGGGGCAAAATACCAGGATGTCTTTACTTTAACACACTCAGCAGAGGAACTACTTGAAGTATATATGATAGAAAACTAGGAATTCTTAAATACGCTTGATGGCTATACAAAAATTTACTGTACTTGCTACTTTTCTTCATGCTTGAAAATGTGACTAAATAAAAATATTTTAGAAATCTTATGTTATGCCTGAGAAAAACTCGCTGTTCCCCTAAAGTGGACCTTGGACCTTACAGTCTAAAGGGGTGGGAAGTGATTATACCTACACATGCTCATCGGTATATGGGTACATGTACAGAGCCACACAGCCATGCTCTCTCACTTGGTGTCTATATATCAAAATCCCTGGAATGACACAGAAGAGATGGGTAACAGTGGCTACCTCTCTAGACTGGAGCTGGGGGACAGGATGTTTAGGAGTGGAGATGTGTCTTTGCACTATAGATTCTTTTCTACTTTCCTACATGTTTTGCTATATGCATGTATCACCATTTCAAAATAAGCTTCTAAAAAATACCAGTCACATTGTTTAGCTCTCAGCAAGTTAAGACATACTTTATAATAATCAGTTTATAAACCATTATCAGCAATCTACACTTCAGCAATTATGATTAGCACAACAAAGGGTGATTTTACTATTACTGTCCTTTTACTTACTAGGCTGTATCTCTGGCAGTGCAGTTCCTAAGCAACCTGCTGAGATAAAGTGCTGGAAGCAAACATGCTGAGTGAGTTCCTAGTGTGCTGGCACTACCAGAGTTGCTGCTTAAAATTTATGAGAGGTCTTAGGATGAACTGGGTGGCTTTGTGCAGAATGCACTACAGCCTGGTGTGCTGAGGAAACTGTCTGGACTGTTCCTTCATCGGTAGGAGAATACAACATGTACACATTTAACGCAACAGCAAAGGCAGGGGCATCTTGAACAACTTTGAACCTTGGCCTTCCACTGAAGACAAATTTATTTTTGATAAAGCATCTCCGGAGTAAAGTTAAATGGCAAAATGCGACAACTCTTCAAGTACCTACCTAATTCATGGAGTTAGATTAAGCCAAGGGGTATATTTTAATAATATACCTTAGTAAGCAACTTTTCTTTTTCTTGCAATATATATATATATATATATATATATATATATATATATATATATATATATATATATATATATTTTAGTTTTATTTTTTGGCTGTGCCGCACGGTAGGCGGGATTTTAGTTCCCTGACCAGGGAGCAAACCCATACCCCCTGCACTGGAAGCTTGCAGTCTTAACCACTGGACCGCCAGAGAAGTCCCCAGTAAGCAACTTCTTGATATGATTTCTTCTCATGAAGTCCATAGAAGTTTTTAAAATCCCACACCAATCATCACTCTTCTCCCATTTCTAATGATTTAATGATTTAGGTTGGAAGCATATTGTTTTTACCTTAAGAGTGTCAAGTGTGCCATCTTCTTTGGCTAGGACGCTGCCAGTGATTCCTAAAATACTAACCACATTTACCCTCACCCCAACATTACTACTATGGATGCCTGCTCTGCATAGTGTCAACAGCTGGTCGGGAGTCATGCACTGTTGAAAGAGAAGGAGAGAGGATTTAGCATGTTAAACTCAGCCAATTCCAACAGCATGTGCAACGGGATTGGCAGGAGTCTCTTCTACAAGAGACATGATGCTACAAGTGACACAAGCTCTCGGGGGAGAAGTTATTACATATTCTCATCACTCAGTAATAACGCTGGTAACTCTGAACTAGGACGAGGCCTGCTCATGTCACTGTCACCACTTACTCTATCCCACGGCTGTAAGCCTGTAAAAGAATCTTCAGTTCCTATTTGTCTCATTTGAAGACTTTCATTCAGAGGCACACAGACCAAAGAAATTCTCATTTCTTCTTTTCAACGTGGATCATAAAAAATGTAAATAGGATCATGCAGCTTTAATAAAAATGGGCTGAAATCTATACAAGGTAAGAACTGACTCTGAGATTTGTGTGTTATGGTAAATTATTAAAGATTGTAAAACCCATTAAATTATATAGTGCTTCCACCAAGTAGTGATAATTTTCATTTTAAGCTGATGTGAACACACACGTGGACACAGGTATCACAACAGAGTGCGAATGTCACTTTCTCTTTCATAGAAACTGAGGGTCAGAAGTTATGTTTTCGTTTTTTTTTTAGAAGTTATGTTCTTGAAAAAAATTCTCAAATATACAAAGAGAAAAAATTTAAAGAGTATATATTAGAGGCCAACATCATGTGCTATATTTTACAGTAAAACACCAGAGACTTCCCATTAAACTCTGGAACAGGGCCAAGTCTGGGTTGGCACTGCTCTAGAGGTGTGGCCATGCAATGACTAAGGACGGAAGGAAGACAGGCCACCAGAGGGAAGGAGGCCCAAGAACTGTGAAGCCAGGTTCCTGGGAAGAGCATCCACGTGGATTCTGAAATCACCTAGAATCACGACGGGACCAGTGAAAAGTAAGAGAGCCCAACAGCAGGAATCTTCAAGGAACGAGGGACGCCCTTGGGGATGGTGGGTGACAGTAACCAAGAGAGGTGGGGTGGTGTGGTCTAGTAACATGGTACTCAGAACTGGAGGATTTTAGAAAGGAAGCAGTGAGGACGGTTTAGAACTGTAGTTCTCAAACTTCAGAGTGCATGACAATCACCTAGAGAACTTGTTAAAACACAGACGTCTCTGGGCCCCTCCCCAGAGTTTCTGCTTCCGTAGACTGGGGGCAAAGCCCTAGGATTTGCCCTTATACACAAAGAGGAAAAAGACCACGGACCCGATAGCAAAACTGGCAAAAGATGGGAAAAGTTACAGAAAAAGAAATGCAAAGGCCCTTAAAACACATGAAAAGATGTCCAACCTCCTCACAGTAAGAGAAATGCAAATTAAAATTGGGATATAATTTCTCACCCATCAGACCACTTAAAATCCAACATTTTGACAACATATTCTTCTGGTGAGGCTCTGGCAGAACAGGCACTCTCAAATGCTGCTGGTGGAGATTCGAAATGGCTCAGACTCTAGGGAGGGGTCTACAGCAATACCCAGAGCAAAGTTACAAATCCATCCGTTCTCTGAGCCGGCAAGCCCAATTCTAGGAATCGATCCCAAAGACACAATGGCAAAAACACAATAGAACTTCTGTAAAAAGGCTATTCACTGCAGTTCTATTTGTAATAGCAAAAGATTGGAAACAACTAAAATATCCATCGATGCAGACATGTTGAATATGGAATATGTACACAATGGAGTGATATGAAGCTGTAAAAAAGAAATGAGAAACATGCCTATGATGATTAATAAGGGAGAAGAGCAAAGTACAGAAGCACTACTTTTAAGAAAAGGAGTGGGGCTTCCCTGGTGGCACAGTGGTTGAGAGTCCGCCTGCCGATGCAGGGGACACGGGTTCGTGACCCGGTCCGGGAAGATCCCACATGCCGCGGAGCGGCTAGGCCTGTGAGCCATGGCCGCTGAGCCTGCGCGTCCGGAGCCTGTGCTCCGCAACGGGAGAGGCCACAGCAGTGAGAGGCCCGCGTACCGCAAAAAAAAAAAAAAGAAAAGGAGTGTAATACAAATACATACATATTTTGCTTATGTTTTCCAAAAAAGAACAATAGAATGATAAACTAAAAAATCAAAAAGGATGATTACCAATGGCACAAAGGAAAGAACAGGGGCAAAGGGACAGAAGCTGGACTTCTCTAAACATATACATATATATATTCTTTTTGGGGATAAAATATACGTAAACCTTACCATTTCAACCATATTTAAAAGTACAGTTCAGGGGCAGTAAGTACAGTACATTCACACTGTTGTGCAACCAACCATCACCACCATCCATCCCCAGAACTTCTTCATTGTTCCATACTGCAACCCTGTACCCATTAAACAATGTCTCCCCACAAACCCCACCCTCACCCCAACCCCTGGTAACCACTGTTCTACTTTCTGTCCCCAAAATTTAACTACTCTAGGTCCCTCATAAGAGGATTCATACAATACTTGTCCTTTTGTGTCTTTCATTTAGCATAATGTCTTCAAGGTTCATCCATGCAGTAGCATGTATCAGAATTTCATTCTTCTTTAAAGCTGAATACTATTCCATAGTATGTATATACCATATTTTTCTCTGAATATATCTTGTTTCAGTTTTAATTCTGAAACTGTGTAAATGTTTTATATAATTAAAAAATAAAAATTAAAGCAAACAAAAAATGCTTTAAAAAAAAGCTGAAACGGGCTTCCCTGGTGGAGCAGTGGTTGAGAGTCCGCCTGCCGATGCAGGGGACCTGGGTTCATGCCCCGGTCCAGGAGGATCCCGCATGCCGCGGAGCGGCTGGGCCTGTGAGCCATGGCCGCTGAGCCTGCGCGTCCGGAGCCTGTGCTCCGCAACGGGAGAGGCCACAACAGTGAGAGGCCCGCGTACCACACAAAAAAAAAAAAGCTGAAACAACTGAAGCTAAATTTATAACAAACCACAAAGAGAACTTTTCAAGCAACTTTAAAACACAGTAATCTGTATAGTCCTAGAGGGATTTGTTTCCCTAAGGACACGAAGAATCACAAAGAAATCTTAAACTGCATTCAGCAGTGTTATTGTTAGTAATAATACCATTATTTTGAAATTATTAACTACATTCTGTAGGGTAAAGTAAATAATTAATAATGAGTTTTTAATGATGGTTTAAAAAACGGGTCCTTTTTAGAGACTGCTAGGACACCAACTCATTATTCTAGAAAAAAGGGTAGGGTTGGGGGAGGGAGAATCATACCCTATCTTTTTTGGTATGAAATTTATTTCAAAGTTACCAACTAATTGATGAAATAGGAAGTTTTTATTTATAGAAGAATCACAGCTAATAAATGCTTTAAAAGGAATGACAAAATTAGGATATCTCCATTTTGCAAACCCTAATGAAATAGTGGATCTATACAACAAAAATCACTGGTTGCTACAAGTGAATCCATTGATTAATCTTAACATCACTATTTTACAACAATATGTGATTTGTGATATAAAAGTAGAATATACATACAGCACTACGAATTATTTTTGCCTAAAAAAATCTGATCCTGAATCTAATTAAGGCTCTAGACCTAGCTCTCAATTTATAGGAAATATGGGAGACAGAGGGACCTGTTAAATAACAACATTGTTAAAGCAGCCAAATCTGAGAATGGGGAAAATTCTTTAGGACAGATGACAGCATCTTCTTCTTTTTTTTTAATATTATGGCATTTTCTTTTTTTTAAAAAAAATTTATTTTTTATTTTTGGCTGCATTGGGTCTTTATTTTTGGGTGTGTGCGGGCTTTTCTCTGGTTGCGGCGAGCAGGGGCTACTCTTCGTTGCGGTGCGTGGGTTTCTCATTGCGGTGGCTTCTCCTGTTGCAGAGCACAGGCTCTGGGTGTTCGGCCTCAGTAGTTGTGGCTCACGGGCTCTAAAGTGCAGGCTCAGTAGTTGTGGTGCGCAGGCTTAGTTGCTTCGCGGCATGTGGGATCTTCCTGGACCAGGGCTCGAACCCGTGTCCCCTGCATTGGCAGGCGGATTCTCAATCACTGTGTCACCAGGGAAGCCCGATAGCTTCTTCAATGAATAAATAGTACGGGGAAAGGGGGGCAGGCAGGGGAAATGTTATAAATTCAGAGATTTAAGGATCTGTCAGTATACTAAAAACTACTGAATTGTATACTTTAAATGGGTGAACTGTATGGTATGTGAATTAAATCTCACTAACCCCGTTAAAATATATATATTTAAGAGACCAAAATATGTATTTTGGTCAACTAAGAACAATACATGGATCCTACTTAGATGCTGATTTGAACAAACCAATTGAAAAAAAAAAGACATTTTAAAAGCAATCAGGGAAAACTGAACTCAGACTGCATATCAAATGATAATTTTAAAACATCTGTTGATTTGGAGGGTTTGGGATAATGGTATTGCGGTTAAGTTTTTTAAAAGTTCATTTTCTGTCACAGACACATAATGAAGCACACAATAAAACATTCATGGGTGAAATAATATGATTTGCTTTAACTATTCCAAGAAGCTAAAACAGAAATGTAGGGAAAGTGAAAGAAACAAGAATGACAAGATGTTGGCAACCTGTTGACAGTTGATGATAATGCTTTCAGGTAACAATACTATTATCTCTGCTTTTAGAAATGTTTGAAAATTTCCTTCATGAAAAGTAAAAAGTAAAAGTGATAAGGCACCTATCACAGAAGTGCAGACAGATCACTGTGGAGGATCTGGAGCACATGCCTGAAAATTTCTGTAATAAAATGTTTAAAAAAAGACAAATGATTTCCAGAGAAAATACTTACAACACAAATGCCAAACACACTGTATCAACTAAAAAACTGTATGTTTTGATGGGGGTGGTGGGGAGAAGGAAAGGATTTTACTTTTATACTTTCAGTACTTTTGTTTCCACTTTACAAGGATCATGCATTACTCTTTCAATAGAAATAAATACTTAAAAATAGTTAAGCAATAAATTTTGCCTCCGTAATATAGAATCTTTGCTAGTTTCACATAAAAATTTTAAAACCTTACCTGAGGAATGTTCTTGGAGGCCACTGTTTGCAAAAGGGCCCTCAAGGCACTACTTATGGCTTCTAAAAAGTCAACATGCTTAGCAAAATCTAAAACACAAAAGTGAAATAGAAATTTGTTTTTGTCTTTCTCTAAGAAGAGTTATTTTATAGAAAAAGAGTCAAAATAAAGCATGTTAAATGTTAATATACGCTACAATAATAAAAAATTTGATATTTAAGCCCAAACTGTGAACTGTATATTTTTTGAAAGATTACCACAATCAGGATAGTCCTGACAGTCCTTGACTTGTAGATGCTGGATTTTCATGTAACTCACACTTTAGCACATGATAAGCCTGAGCTAACCTTTGTAGACTGAATTCCGCTTTTCACAGACTGCTATCACGGTGCTGGGCAGACATAGGGTACAGTCATCTCCCAAGTCAGAGTGTTTCCTGGCCAACCCAAGCCCACTGCCCAGCCAAGAAGTGTTGCTTGTGCAGGGCCAGGCCACTATGCCTCTGGTTTTCAGTGGTTCCTGTGGTTTTTACTGACCCAACTTCCCCTTCCCACTTTTGCTCAGTTTTACTCTTTTCTTATTGTTCCTTCTTCCCACACAGGATAAACAGAACAACAGCAATAAACAATTATGCTAACACAGCCATATAGGAGGGTGAGGACCGCCTAGGTGAGCTGGCTCCCTAACCCCTTTGGTGGGAAGGGAAAGCGATTGATGTGGTGTGATAGGTTACATTGTCCAAAAATAGCCACAACAGGGCTTCCCTGGTGGCACAGTGGTTAAGAATCCGCCTGCCAATGCAGGGGACACGGGTTCGAGCCCTGGTCCGGGAAGATCCCACATGCCGCGGAGCAACTACGCTCGTGCGCCACAACTACTGAGCCTGCGCTCTAGAGCCCGCGAGCCACAACTACTGAAGCCCACGTGCCCTGAGCCCGTGCTCTGCAACAAGAGAAGCCAGCGCAATGAGAAGCCTGCACACCGCAACGAAGAGTAGCCCCAACTCACCGCAACTACAGAAAGCCGACATGCACCAGCGAAGACCCAACACAGCCAAAAATAAAAAAACAAATAAATTTTTTTTAAAAAACCCAATAAATTGATTTAAAATTTAAAAAAAATAGCCACAACAGTATATCCAGTTCTGTATAATCTTGCAGAACCTTGCCACTTCCCATAAAGACTGTGGAGTCTATTTCCCCTCCCCTTGAACCTGGGTGGGACTTTGTGGCTTCTTCAACCAGGACAACATGTGAAAGTGACAGGCTAAGTGGTAAAAGGCATGACTTCCACCTGACTCACATGCCTTTGCCCTCTCCTCTCTCTGAACTCTCGCCCTTGGAACCCAGCCACCATATTATGGAAGCCCAGGTCACACGAAGGGGTCAGAGGTGGGTGTTCTGGCTGACAGCCCCAAACCAACTACCAGACATGTGAGTGAATAGGCCTCAGATGATTCTGGCTCCCAGTCTTCCAGCAGAGGCCCTAGGCTAGGGTTTCTCAACTTCAGCACTATGGACATTTTGGACCAGATAATTCTTTGTGGTGCATGTGGAGTCGCCTGTGCACTAGGATATTTAACATCTCTGGGCTCTACCCTCTAGATACCAGCAGCAACCCCCAAATTATAACAACAAAAAATGTCTCCAGACATTGACAAAAGTCCTCGGGGGCAAAAACTGCTGCCAGTTGAGAAACACTGGCCTAGACATCATGGGGTAGAGAAAACCATCTCCACTGGACCCTTTCTATATCCCTGACCCATAGAAACCATGAGAAATAGCACATGATTACTGCTGTTTTAAGCCACCAAGTTTTGGGGTGATTTGTTATATAGCAGTAGACACTTTGTCTTTCTCCTCTATGGTGCCCTTGGCCAAATAAAGATTCTGATGCCCCTTTCTGGGCTGCATGAGAGCAAGGCAGCTTCTGCAAAGACTGGAATCAAGGCTTGTTTTATCTTTCAGCTCTCTCATTTTCAGATATATGTTATGCACAGAGGTAGGGAATTCCTGTAAGTATCACAGAACAGATACTAGGATACTTTAGGATCAGACAGACCAGGGACAGAATCCAGCCTTTGACATTATGTGACCTCTCATGTTGGTCTCAGCCCAAGTGTTAGCTCCTCAAAGGGGCCTTTCCATACTAACTAGTGCAACACCTCATACCATTCTGCTTTTATGTTTTTCCTTCCTAGCCAAAATGACCTTAAACCTTTATTTATATGAAAATGCAAGCTCCATGAGCATGGCGGCCTTGCCTATCTTGTTTATGCCTGTATACCTTGGACCTAGAACAGTGCAAGGTATAAAGTAAGTCAATAAATAAATAGTGGTTAAAAGAAGGAACCCCCGGGCCTCCCTGGTGGCGCAGTGGTTGAGAGTCCGCCTGCCGATGCAGGGGATACGGGTTCGTGCCCCGGTCTGGGAGGATCCCATATGCCGCGGAGCGGCTGGGCCCGTGAGCCATGGCCGCTGGGCCTGCGCATCCGGAGCCTGTGCTCCGCAACGGGAGAGGCCACAACAGTGAGAGGCCCGCATACCGCAAAAAGAAAAAAAAAAAAAAAAAAAAAAGAAGGAACCCCCCTGAAAAAAGTTCCTAAACCTCTAAATCTCAGCGTCCTCATCAGGCAGGTGGAGTAATAAATGCCTAGCTCATAAAACCTAGTACCTAACAGGCCCTCGAAAATTGGTATAAAATTGTTATTATTAAACTTCCAAAAGTCACCATACTGGCTCTGAAAAGTAACTTATATTCGATTAAAGCTGTAAGTGTAGTCCTGGAAATCTGTCAGCTGCACATAAAACTATTAAACCATGTTATGAAGAACTAACTTGATACAAACTAGAACACATCTCAGTACCAATTTTTTTTCTATCCTCTGTTCTTAGGAAAATAACAATTACCTTAGATTCAAAATCC
The DNA here is from genome assembly GCF_964341445.2 of Mesoplodon mirus. NCBI lineage: Eukaryota > Metazoa > Chordata > Mammalia > Artiodactyla > Ziphiidae > Mesoplodon > Mesoplodon mirus. The sequence goes on from NC_138995.1 coordinate 34,144,867, forward strand.
TAATCTAAACTACACTACTGTTTTACATTATGTGAAATTCATATTTTCCCTAAATTTGGATGATTTTTATTTAATTCACATTTCTGGTCATTTATCCAAATTAGGGAAGGAAGTTCAAACAACTCTGCCTTTCTGAGAAATTCTCAGTAAAAGGTCAAGACATGTGGTACTGTCAAAAGAAATTAAGTAAATGTCAAAAGAAGTTAAACAAAAGAGGTGATTCAAAATGTCTTTCCCCGCAACAACTTTGTACAGTATCTAAGAATTTGTAGCACACCTAAATGTAGGTAAACAGTCAACCCACAAGTAATCAAGCAGCAAATTATATTTAGGTGAATTCTGCAGACTGATTTTCAATGTTCTGATATGGAATAAAAAACATATCCCAGAATGGGTGCTACTACCATTCTAACTGTAATGAAAAAGAGCTTTCTGCTTCCCAAAATCTAGGGTAGCAGGGAATCCTAAATGATTTTAGAACCCATGTAATGGAACAAATGACAAACTGACCCAATCTGCAAATACAACATTGCTAAAAATTTCTTATGTTTTGAAGATCAATATTTTAAATGAAGGAGACAAAGATGCTGGTGTTTTGAACACAAGGACCAGACTCTACTAAAAACTTGCTCATTTTATCTCTGATGTCAGCCACAAATCTATGTAGGTATGTATCACAAATTTTTTTTTTTTTTTTTTTTTTGCGGTACGTGGGCCTGTCACTGTTGTGGCCTCTCCCATTGTGGAGCACAGGCTCTGGACACGCAGGCTCAGCGGCAATGGCTCACGGGCCCAGCCGCTCCGCGTCATGTGGGATCTTCCCGGACTGGGGCACGAACCCGTGTCCCCTGCATCGGCAGGTGGACTCTCAACCACTGTGCCACCAGGGAAGCCCTGTATCACAAATTTTTTAAGTATTCAGAACTGTATTTCAGCATCAAAACTAAAACAAGGGCTCCCCTGGTGGCGCAGCGGTTGAGAGTCCGCCTGCCGATGCAGGGGACACGGGTTCGTGCCCCAGTCCGGGAAGATCCCACATGCCGCGGAGCGGCTGGGCCCGTGAGCCATGGCCACTGAGCGTGCGCGTACCACAAAAAAAAAAAAAAAAAAAACTAAAACAAGTTAAATACAATACAGCTGTACGATCCTCATACATTTAACTTTCAAACATGGTAACACAAAAAAGAGAAATTTAGCCCCATTCTCCCCACCAAATTCTTCAATAACAGTTCACATTATCTATGTAGAGCTCATAGGGTTACACTATTTTATAAATCCCAAATATCTGGAAAGATTATACTAGAATAGTATAAATATAAGCAATTATCCTTTATCAAAAATTTCATTCTGATAAAAAGGTTATGTCTAGAATAGCTAGGAAATTGGAATTTATTTAAAATCTAAGTGTTTAATTATACTTTCTCACAATTAAGAAACTTTCCATTATTTCTCTAAGGCTCAGCTTGTTATAGTTTTCCTGTGATCTTTCCAGGTAATAAATGTGCATGTACCAGTGACCAAGAATAGCCAGCTGAACTAGGAGAAACACACCTAAGTGTTTTCTGCATAGCAGAGGCACAGAATATGTGCACTTATTTCCAGTGAAATAAACTCTTCATGCTGGCAGGGAATCGGGCTTGTGGGACCTTGACTGGATTCTCATTGAGAAATGGCCCAGAGGAAAGAGATGGCAATTGTGAAACTAGGGCAGACAGGGTTCTCTCAGGTTAAGCAGGTCTTGGAAGCACTAAGAGGTCTGGGTAGGTCCTGCTCGCCTGGGGGCCTAGCTGTGGACTCCCCTATCTGGCCCTGCTCATTGCAGGGAGCCCATGGGAATGCGTGGATGGGAGGGGGCATAAGCAATAGCAGTCTCCCCCAACCACCCCTCCACAGGACATCCTGCTGGGCCGACGGAAACCATCCCTCTTGCCCCCCATGCCATCCAGATCTCTTTAGGTTTATAAGGCTGGGAGGGAAATATAAAGCTATAGTCATCATTTGGCCAGCTCACAATGACCAGTCACCTCTGTACTCCAGAGCTGGCCCAGTACAGGCTTGGAACGGGAGTGGGGCTAACACTGCTCACATCCTGTTCGACATCCTGTCTTAGGTATGGCTGGGCATGTGGTTTTCACATGATGGCACCAGCTAAAGAATACACAGCGTGAGATCACTTGAAAACTCTGCCTGTTAACTGACAAATATTGATAACTATATAATGAGTTTCTAAATATTTACTTAATCTTTAAAAATTAATCTAGAACTTCTAAAACATGCACCATTAAATACACAGCACCTCTTCATAGAGTGCAAGATAGATGTCTTAAAGAATCAAAGACCGACTCTTGAAGGAATGCTTATACAGAAACTTGTATTTAGTCAAAAGTAACCATATTTTGATCTTCTAAGAGTTTCATCTCTTGGACTTAGTACTGTGTCTGAGAAGGGGAAATGTTAAACGTTTGGTACAGAAATAAGAGCAGATTCATATCTCCCATATTAACCCTCACTCCAGACATACATGCCGGATAGAGTAACGCGAGGAATTTTCCTTTACTATGTAAAATACCTCTATTTCCTTTCTCTGTCTTGTTTGAGCTCCTATAGTTTAATGTGGCGAAGTTAAATGAGATTCTACTACAGTGAACTATGACAATCTGTTAGAAGAGCATGCATTATACACTGTACAGCTAGGTCATTTAAAAAGAACAGTTAACAAATTGCTTATATGTGGAATCTAAAAAATGATACAAATGAACTGATTTACAAAACAGAAATAGAGTCACAGATGTAGAAAACAAACTTATGGTTACCAGGGGGAAGGCGGGGGGAGGGATAAACTGGGAGATTGGGACTGACATATACACACTACTATATATAAAATAGATAACTAATAAGGACCTACTGTATAGCACAGGGAACTCTTCTCAATACTCTGTAATGACCTACATGGGAAAACAATCTAAAAAAGAGTGGATATATGTATAACTGATTTACTTTGTTGTACAGCAGAAACTAACACAACACTGTAAATCAACTATACTCCAGTAAAAATTAAAAAGAACACCTAACTAACTAATGTGCAGTATCTCTCTAGGTTTCTGCGTACAAATGAAATTAATCCATATCAGATACCTGTAATTTAAGAGATTCAGCTTATACCATGCAAAGGTATTTGAAGAAAGACATGTGTTAGAAAAAAAGCAAGGTGTAGAACTGTGTGTATGGTAGTCCATCATTTGCCTTAAAAATACACATACATACTTTTGTATCGAGAATCTCTCTGGAAGAATACACAAGAAACCGGTAACAGTGACCAATTCTGGGAGAGGAACTGGGTAGTGTGAGAAAAAGGAGGGAGGCTTTCCACTTTATGTGCTCTCAAACCTTGTGAATTCTGTCATACACATCTGTAGCACCCAATCAAATGTAAATCAAACGATTTTATATTTAAGAAGAAAACTAAAGAATAGAGAATTACCCGAATATCTTAATGAACCCTAATGATATTTGTGATGCAGCCTTAATTGTCCTGACATAACTGGATGCAAGCAATTTTAATGAAAAAGAAAAATATACCCCAGAGGCCTGCCTGCACACTTTGTTTTGACTCTATACCACCGGCAACTATAAATATATGACTGCTACCGTCTGGGAAAGGCTTCTGCAGGTTGGATGAGAGACTGTATAATTACAAACTCCAAGTTCCTGGCCCTTCAAAATTCTGCTCTATCCCAGTCGTTTTTCACAATAAGGCCTAAATATTTACCTGGCTGAGAGAAAAGCAGTTGTGACAGATGCTGTGCAAGTGTCTGAAGGGCTGCAGGTCCTCCCAGATGGTCCACATCCAGGAGGGAGACAAGGCTCTGGAGACACACGAGGGCTCTGCATTGTATAGTGCTCATTCTGCAAAGGAAGAGAGAGAATGCTGTCTGTTCCTCTCACAGTAACTCAGCGGAATTCAGCACTGACCTTGAAACTAAGTGCCAGATTCTGAAAGGGACCATCTGTAAGAAGAAGGAGTTCTAGGGCAGTGAGCAAGGATTCTTAAAGTGAACTGTCAATCCTACCAGATCAAACTGCTTGAGCACTCAAGGCCTCTGAGGCACAGCTCATTTATGAGTCACATGGAATCTGCTTGAGAAAAATTTCTATGCATGGCAGCATCTTTAAAATTATTTTTAATTGTGAAATATGACATACATAAAGCACTCAACGGATATACAGAGTTTAACGGTTTACAAAGCAAACACCTGTGCATCTAGGTAGGAAATAAACAATGCTGGCACTATTTAAAGGACATGGAAGCAACCTAAATGTCCAACGACAGATGAATGGATAAAGAAGATGTGGCATATTTATACAATGGAATATTACTCAGACATAAAAAAGGATGAAATAATGCCACGTGCAGTAACATGGATGGACCTAGAGATGATCATACTAAGTGAACTAAGCCAGAACGACAAACATCATATGATACTGTTTATAGGTGGAAACTAAAAAAAAAAAAAAAAAGATACAAATGAACTTATTTACAAAACAGAAGTAGACCCACAGACATAGAAGACAAACTTATGGTTGCCAAAGAGGAAAGTGGGGGAGGGATAAATCAGGAGTTTGGGATTAACATACACACACTACTATATATAAAATAGATAAGCAACAAGGACCTACTGTATAGCACAGAGAACTATAGGGTAATAACCTATAAGGGAAAAGAATCTGAAAAAGAATACATATATATCTGAAACACTTTGCTATACACCTGAAACAAACACAACACTGTAAATCAACTATACTTCAATTAAAAAAAAAAAAAAGAAATGCTGCTAGCGGCCTCACGGCCCACCTGTCCCTTCCCTATCACGCCCCACCTCCTTGACCCCAAAGGTCACCACTCTCCAGACTTTTATAGCAGATATTTCCTTGCTTTTCTTTACAGGTTTACCACCTATGTATGCATCACTAAATGAAACAGTTCAGTGTCAGTGTTCTAGTTCAGATTTTTTATTGCTGTATGTGTTAATCTAATGTGTTAAGAAGTAGCTCAGCTGTATGTATTCTACTGTATGATTATGTCAGCATTTATTTATCCATTCTGCCACTGATGGACATTGAGGTTGTTTCCAAGTTGGGGCAACTGTGAACCACACTGCTATGTGCACTCTCCTGTCTTAGTGAACATATGGGCACACTTCTCCAGGGAACATACACAGGACACTGGGGGAGAGATCTTGAGGGGGGAGTTGGCATCTTCCATTTAATGGTCCATCATTTCATATAATAACATAATGACAAATGGTTTTGAAAATAGAAAAAGTTCTTACTTTCTAATCAAAGGTTTCCAACTGGGGCTTCTAGAACACATGTCAACTGCAGTGCTGTTTGGAAAGGCAGTTTTCTCAAAAATCTGAATTTAAAAAAGAAGTAAGGCAAAGGTTAAAGAGTAGGGTTTTTACATGATTCCTTTATAAAATCCCAACATGTGACTTCAAAGTGAGATGGTCAGGCTTGATAAAGAGGTACTCAGGAATTCTGAACAGCCCACCTCCAGTGCTGTTCATTGTTTTGTTTCCCAGATCTTATCAATTACCCACACCTGGCAGTATTAGCGTACTTCTTTTGCACACAGAAGGAACAGCTTTCTTCAGCCTTCCCTGTGCTCTAGAATGAGCCTGGACTGAAAACAGATTACCTTCTGTGGGATGAGGTAGTTGGTGAGAGCGGTGTGAACCTCATGGGAGAGGCAGAGGGGAGACAGCAGCTGCCCACCGCATTCACTGAGGGAATTCTCCATAAATGCGTCGCTTTCATCACTGCTGGAGAGCTCCTCCCATTCATCATCGGTGGGATCTGGGAAGAGTGCAGATCACACAGAACTGGACTATTTAAGATAATCCTCATGGAAGCTGCCCTCCCAGTCCAGGGGAGGATATCTAAATGGGAACTGGCCACAAACCTTCACTGCAGCACATGTTGACAATGATTTCCAGAGCAGTCTGCTGGGCTGTCAGCAACGCTATGGTCTCTCTCAGCTCCTTGTCGGTGGGCTTAAAAAAAAAAAAAAAAAAAAAAAAAAGCAAACGACCAACTCTCAAATGTGTGGAAAAATATTTTCATGTGACTCTCCTTAGTTAAAGCCTACTAAATGATATTTGCACTTGGAATAGAGGACATGGGTGGGGGTGGGTAAATAGAAGAAAAGTCATAAAGTGCTGGAAGCGCAAACAGGCATTATGATTCCTCTTGGCACTGTGCAGTGTGCCACTGTTCACCGGGTTTGCATCTATCTGCACGGTTATTTTCTAAGTGTTGCTTAGTTAGCTGGAGAGAACAGAAAAATATGCAGGAATTCTGAACTAAATTCACCCTGAAACTTAATCTAATGTGTTAAGAAGTAGCTCAGCATACTAAGATTAAAACAAGAGTTCATTTTGGACACCAGGCACTTACACACAACAAACCTGCTCTTAGACGCTTACACATTTTCTTGGAAAAGACTTCATTAACCAGAACTACTAACAGGCCCTTATATGACCAACAGAGCTCGGCTAAGGAGCAGATAGGCTTGCTGCTTTCTGGCTTTCTTTGAAGACTGCAATAAAGCATTTCTTAAAGACTGAAGGAAGAGGGGGACTTTTTCTTCTGGAAATAAATAACATGAACCTAACTTATCAATTAACATTCTCAAAATGGGTTGTATAAATTTATATGACCTTAATTCTCAAGTCACCTATGAAAAGTGAAATAGCTTCACTCCAAAACAGTACATAAGCTAAAAGTAATGTATATTTTGTTGTCTGAATGTTTCCCAGTTTCAAAAGTTTTCTGTCTTTTCAATGGCTGTAAAATATTCCATTAAATGAATGTATTATAATTTATTAAGCATTCCTCTAGCACGGAATATTTCAGATTACTTGGTTATCCTATTTCCTCAGATTTACTGGATCAAAGGTTAAAAACACATCTATAGATCTTGTGACATATTCCTGTTCTCCTTTTCCAGAATGTTGTACTCATTTTTAATCCTCCAGTAACTTCTTGTGCAACGATTTAACTGTAATTTTGAACCACATTCTTAAAAAAAAAAAAAAGCAGACAGCTAATTTAATAGATGCAGCATAGGAATCCTTATGTTTATATTCATTTTATTGCTGGCAAGAATGTATCTAGGGACTTCCCTGGTTGTCCAGTGGTTAAGAATCCACCTTCCAATGCAGGGAATGCGGGTTCGATTCCTGGTCAGGGAACTAAGATCCCACATGCCGCGGGGCAACTAAGGCCGCGTGCTGCAACTACTGAGCCCACGGGCCACCACCACAGAGCTCAGGTGCTCTGGAGCCCGTGCGCCGCAATGAAAGATCCCGTGTGCCACAACTAAGACCCGATGCAGCCAAAAATAAAATTAAGTAAAAAGAAAAGAACGTATCTAAAATTTACTCCTTCTCACTTCGTGCGTGTATGATATTCAACTAAACATTTCTTAGAGGCGACTCAAAGCTACATAAGACATGCCTTTGCTGGGCTCTCATCCATTTAAAACCTACGAAGATCTGGCTTAGAAGAATTCTGAAACTAAGTTCCTCTTCTTTACCTGACTTTCCTGCTCAGAACATTTCCCTGCTTCTTATTGTTATCAAATTGACATAAAGAACCAATCTAGAGGAAATGTTATGACAGCTGAGATTTGCTTCAAAATATTCAGTAGTTGAGAGGGGAGAGTGGGTAGGGAAATAGATGAAAGAAAACAGACTGTGATTTGACAACTGCTAACTGTGGAAGCTGGGTAGGGAGTGTCCTACTTCTCTGCATGTTACAGCCACAACTTGGGTCAGTTCTCTCTTTACAGATTTGTGCTTATACCTTCTTAAATTAAATGATGCAATTAAGGGTTTTGATTCTAAAGGATCCCTGCACAAGCCACTGGGCAGCGTGAAAGACCGGAGCTGACTGGCTGTAAATTTGTATTCCTGGCACATGGCAGCACTATGCTTAGCACCCTACTGGCACTTAAACACTGGCTGCCTGATCAGCATGTTAATCATCCAGTCTACTCAGCTATGGTGATAGGCTTTAAAAAGCAAGCTTTTGTTAAGAGAAAATACTGCATTTTCTAAGGACCAAAATTCTATTTCTAAGTAATACTTGGGAAAGTGAATCTCTAAATAACAGTTAAATATCGATACTTTTAAACAGTGGCACTTCATCTTGGTGGACGTGGATCTCAATCCCCACTCACTCATTCCCTGTAGGGCCCCTGAAAGCAAGGCTGGAGATGGGGAAACCCTGCAGGAGTGCTGTTCTCCCAGCCAGAGATGTCCAATCTTTCAGAGTCCCCCTGACAGCCCAACTGGAATTTCCACTTCTGCTCTGATGGGAATTCGGGGTGGGGAAACATAGTATATGTGCATCTGGCAGGATAAAGTGACCTGGTCAGCACGGTGCAACACGTGCAGAAGAGCCTCCAAACCCTGACCTGTTATAGCTGATGTTCCGCATGTGGATCCCAGATCTGTAACTCACCTCCATGTGGTACCTGAGGGGATGCTGCTGGGGTTCTAGAAACACCCTTTGGAATGACAAGGCTCATAGCTATGCCTTTGACTATCTTGCTTTACTGATTTTAAATTCTACCCCCTCTGACTCAGATGCACAAGTGAGACAAGGAGTAAATTTGGGGTTCAAATGCACGCCTCTTGCACCAAAAGGGGGTGATATGATTTTTAAGCTGCTTTACGATCTGCAAGCAACTCAAGGGCAGGATGGCCTTTTCATTTTCGTATTCACCCCAGCACTTAACACAATGCTTTGCACCTAACAGCTATTCATGGGGATTGTGGCACATATACACAATGGAATATTAATCAGCCATAAAAAGAAACGAAATTGAGTTATTTGTAGTGAGAAAGTAGTTCTTAACTACAACATTTGACTGCTTTAAGACACCACCAATTCAGCTTCACAAGACGTCATGAATGTAGGGCAGTGGTATACTGATGAGTTTATGCCCACTAAGAATTCTTTAAAAATAAATCTGAAATCAATCAATCAATCAATCAATCAATCTGTCAAAACTCTAAGACATTGGGGCTTCCCTGGTGGCGCAGTGGTTGAGTGTCTGCCTGCCGATGCAGGGGACGCAGGTTCGTGCCCTGGTCCGGGAAGATCCCACATGCCGCGGAGCGGCTGGGCCCGTGAGCCATGGCCACTGAGCCTGCGCGTCCGGAGCCTGTGCTCTGCAACGGGAGAGGCCACAGCAGTGAGAGGCCCACATACCACACACACACAAAAAAAAAACCCTCTAAGACACTGACTTAAGATACTTCTCAGTTTCAGTTCATTGTGCATGAATCAGGACAGGCCACGAGTGAGATGGTAGAAAGTGTGACAGGACATTACTAGGGTTCTTCCAGTTCAGGCTTCATTCTTTCTTCCGAATGACTTCAGCAGCCTCCTGTCTGGTCTTCCTGTGGCCAGTCCCCTCAAACAACACTAACCCGCTTTCACCATGCTGTTTCTTACGCCATCCTTTAAGACAGCTCAGGTGTTCTGTCCACAAAGCCTTTTCTGAGAGCATCTTCCTTTCTGCTTCCATCTGAGCCCGTGTGCCACATCTACTGAGCCTGCGCTCTAGAGCCCACGAGCCACAACTACTGAGCCTGCGTGCCACAACTACTGAAGCCCACGTGCCTACAGCCTGTGCTCCACAAGAGAAGCCACTGCGGTGAGAAGCCCGCGCACCGCAACGAAGAGTAGCCCCTGCTCGCTGCAACTAGAGAAAGCCTGTGTGCAGCAACGAAGACCCAATGCAGCCAAAAATAAATAAATTTATAAAAAAACAAACAAACAAAAACTATAAACCAGTCTGCAAAAACTACAAACCATCATTAATTTTCATAATCACCCAACCTCCTCTGCTCGCCAGTGGGGGGTAAATGAAAGTTTGGCTTGCTACTTTGGTAAGGCTAAACACTAAAATAAAAGAGACAAGAATGCAAGGGACAATTCAAGCAAAGTAAAAATTCCTTTAGTTTGAAGACAGTCTGGGAGAGAATATGTAACTGAAGTGGGAGATGACCACATGTCTCTGAAGTGCTGCAAAAGTACTGGTCTACCGCATCTTTCAAACCTTCTCTATATAAAAGTTTTGTCTTAGGACATTTTTTTTCTCCTTTGGGAGATTTCTGAGTTATAAGTTAATGGGAAAACATGACTTTTTTTTTTAACTGAAATTCACTTTATAATTAACTTTGCTGTAACATTTTCCTACAAAGCTTAGGATACCTATTGAAAGAAAATAGCTGTATTAATCCATGTCTGAAAGCATCAATCCGACTTACTGGAAGTAAATCTGAAATGAAAGCTTTCCTTCTGACTTTCCTTCTATGAGGAATTTCTTCCATTTCATCATCCTCAATCAAATCATCACCATTAACATTCTGTAGTGTGTCCTCAGTCTCTGCAGCAGTTTTTATCCTTTGAGTTTCGGCCTCCTTCATTTGAATAACTGTTTTACCAGCATCCATTTCCAGAACTTCAGATAAGATCTTTAGTATGGCATTTATGATTTCTGCCTGACTCTTGGATGGAATAATGTCCTTTAGATTCCAAATTGTGCCTGTGGAAAAAAAAATGAGCATAAGGACAAAGAAATCAACTGTGAAATCTTTTATTAAATACAGTTTCCATGAGAGTGGTTCTTTAAGCTCAGGTGTAATTTCAAAAAATCCCGATCCCACTGCCTTTGTTCAGTTTTTATTAAATGTCAAAAAGCTTTGCACTGAGGCAGCTCCCTTTATTACAGCAGTCCTTCACAATCGTCTCCTTTTCTTGGCACACAATGCCTTGCTCTGATACACCAGAGAGCAACAGATCAAGAGAACACCGATCGAGTTTCTTCTACCACGACAAACTGAGTTGCCTGGCTTTCTTTCATCTTAACCTGAGCTGCTCTCCTAAGCAGCTTCTTATATTCCAAGAGTGGAATGGAATGCACTAAAATTCCAAGGTCTCACGGACAACCAGAGAGCAGGTTCTTGGTTTTTTGCTTATGAAACTAGAATAGCTACTACTAAGTAGTTAGACTAATTAAAAAAAAAAATGTGACGGTTAAAATAAAAATCATTCCTGGGTATATATATTCAAAAAGAATTGAAAGCAAGGACTCAGACGGACATCTGTAGAACCATATTCACAGCATCATTATTCATCAACAATGAGGTGGAAGCAAGCCAAGTGTCCATCCACAGATGAATGGATAAACAAAACGTCATATATACATACAGTGGAATATTATTCAGCCTTAAAAAGGAAGGAAATTCTGACACATGCTATAACATGGATGAACCCTGAGGACATTACACTAAGCGAAATAAGCCAGTCACAAAGAAGACTGTATGATTCCACCTATTTGAGGACTAGAGCAGTCAAATCCATAGAGACAGAAAGGAGAATAGCAGCTGTTGGGGGCTGAGGGGAGAGGGAAATGGAGTTGTTTAATGTGTACAGAGTTTCCATTTTGCAAGATGAAAAGTGTTCTGGAGATTGGTTAAACAACAATGCGAATGTACACTGCTTAACTGTACACTTAAAAATGGTTAAGATGTTAAATTTTATATTATGTGTATTTTATCAGTTTAGGGGAAAAAACCACCTCTCAAGATAAGTTACCCCTGGAAGACCAAAGGGCAAGAGGTAAATATATAATAAGTTTCCTACTACTTGACATGTCATCAGATTATTTCTTCTTTCTGTATTTAGAAATTCTGGGGAGATGCATTGCAGGTGAAGATCTTATAGGAAAGTGAATGGTCACGTCTTAGATGCCTACACTACAGTCAACTTCTGAACTCACTGGTTCATAAATAAGAGGGGGTCCTGACAACAGCATTTCTTTATCAGACAACAGTAGTTTGTTAAACTAAAAACAAATTTAATCTTAGAAGGCTTTGAAACTATGCAGAACTGCTTGAATTAAGGGTCTCCACTAAAATATTAAAATTTTCAGAACAGACTAAGCACAGAAAGCCCTGATGTGGTGAAATGGGGGAATAACTTTGTCCCCCATCTTTACCTGCTACAAGTTACTAAAAAAGCACACTATCACATATGGCTAAACTTTACCTGCCACCAATGTCTTTAATAGAATATATTCCATGGAATTGACAGGTGAAAGCATTGCTGATTCCAGCACATGCAATGCTGGGGCACTGAAAGATTTCAGTAGCTCTGGGTTATCTTCGGTCACCGTCTGCAAACAATATGCTATAGAGACAAACATCAAATATTTAGAAAAAAATGAATTCTGCTAGGATAATTTAAACCAAAATAACTCATCAAAAAACATTTGCATCTTTACAAGTTCTTTGGACACAGGTAGCTTTTGTAGGAGATATACGCTTTCCCTCAAACATGGTACATGCAAATGAGGCTTCCCAAACTGTCAGAGGTATAAAAGACCTTTTTTCTTAATTTCTAATCCTTTATAAAACTATACTTTTATAAAATATAATTTAAAAGCCTCTTAACCGCCGTGACAATGTGGAATTACTATAAACATTTATAAAGGTTTAGCCTCTATTTCTGTACTCATCACAGACCAGTAGCAAACAGCCTGCGGACCAAACACCAGTGCAGTGACAACACTCTCAGGGTAGTTCTGTTGTCAAAGACAAGCCCTAGGTTTGGGAACACTCTGGCTTCTTTGAAATTCAGCATGACCTGAAAAGTCAGAGTTATTTCTGGTGAAACATATTTAAGGAAAAAAGTATTTTATATAAAAATATGAGCAAATTAAGAGATGGGTAAAATATTAATAGACATATGATTTATTTAGCACTTAACTGTTCTCTGGCATTAGAACAAGACAATGGATTACAACTTGTAAATTAGAAATAATTAACTGAAAGTATAAAAACAAGTTGCGATTGCATGAAAGGTCTGACTGAAGCACAAATGAGGAAGCAAGCCCAAATTTGTTTTCTTTGAGATACTGTAGACCATACAAATCCATTTCTTTCCAGGTCTAAAACTTCCAAAGCAGATCGTTCCCATCCAAATTAGTAGTCAAAATACATGCTATTGCTGTGCTCTATTTTGGTTTCCAAAATACATTTATATATAAATCCATATATATGTATATATGTACATATACATATATTCCATCCCAATGTAGTACTTTTTTCATTAAGAGACTAATTAAATTCACTTTAGCAAAAAAAACAAGATAAGTTGTGATTGCTAAGACAACACAAGCTCAAAGAAAGCTATATTAATACATAGTATGGAATCTCAGAATTTCCCTCAAGCTGTGCTTGATTTTCAAAACAAAAGTAATTTGACATTTGTTTAAAAAATCATGAACCTAGGTAAGTGCCAAGGAAAACACTGCTATATAATGCAAAATAATTTTATTCTGATCCATTTTTTTAAAGTTCTTTAAAAAAGTTCTTTAGGAAAAAAACTAAATAAATAACCAACTCTATAAAACTTAAGGCTCCAAAACAGAAGTGAAGTTTCTCCTTTAAAAGCTATGAACTTTCCTGAAATTCTCTTATTGTAATAAAGACTGTCCTCTGAGACTAAAAGTCACCTACCAATTTCCTAGTTCGACTGTTTTTTTTTTTTTTTTTTGCAGTACGCGGGCCTCTCACTGTTGTGGCCTCTCCCGCCGCGGAGCACAGGCTCCGGACGCACAGGCCCAGCGGCCACGGCTCACGGGCCCAGCCGCTCCGCGGCATATGGGATCCTCCCAGACCGGGGCACGAACCCGTATCCCCTGCATCGGCAGGCGGACTCTCAACCACTGCGCCACCAGGGAGGCCCTCGACTGTTTTTTAAAATTCTCATTTACTCACAAATCTCCCCTTTGCCAAAGATTCCATTTTGAGAAACTGATTTAAAATTTTTTCTCAGTAGTATTTATTCCACTATTATTTTTTCCTTTTCTGTTCTATTTCCACTAGAGCCAAGAGAAACACTGGTAAGGGGAATACACTTCAGTAAGCGGAATAAACTTGTCCTTGCCAGGAGAAATACACAGTTAAATAAAAGGACAGCCAGGTGCCTATATTATGATGGGTAGAAAAAAATGCTTTTCACCCATTATTTCTCCACTTGCCCCCAGAGTTCTGCTGAGCCACCCACCCTCTGGTTTCTGTCTCCTCCCCCTGCTGAGTAAGGGCCCCCGGTGGCTCTCTAACCCCATGTACAGAAGGCAAGGGAGCCAAGGCAGCTGAGGCTGCCAGACTTTGCTTTCCCTGTCTGGAAGGCAAGCAGGCCTATGTGAAATTCCAATCACTTATTTTCCTCTCTCAAAAAAAGCACAGGTTATCAGAAGTATTCTTCTGGAAGTATGAGATAGTGGTACAAGCCATTTAAATAAGTCTACATTCCAATTAACTTTGGCTCAAAGGCCTGGTAGTTGTGGGTTACTGTTTCTCAGTAAATGGGAGATGAAAGCTTCAAGAATTAATAAAGCCTTCTAAGAATGGTAGTATACTAGAAACCACATATGCTCACATAATTACTTTCCTCCCTCTCAGGGTCAAGAGCAGGAAAACTACATGAGTAAGTAAAGCATTAATCACAGACTTTAAAAGATTCAGAATAGAACTCAGCTATGCATTTACATACAATGAGAAAAAAAAATCACTCCTGTAGAATAAACATGCTATGTCTGAATAAAAAATTTTGAATAAGGCCACACATACTTTTCTTCACTTACCTACTGAAATGGCCAGGTCAACATTGGTGGAAAACCTACTTAAATACTTTAATATAATCTCCAAACACCCTTCTTTGTTGAATATAGATACTGCTCTACTACTGCATTCACTAAATTGAAGGGGGGAAAAAAGAGTTTTACTATTCACATTTTAACATTATCAACCACAGAAATTCATGAAAAAATAAGTAGGCTTTGTAAAAGAACCAAAGAGTTGTAGTCAAACACCCACCATTTTTATAGATGAAGAAACCAATGCCCGTTCATAGTCACTGTGCAGGAACACAACTGGCTATCTGTATTTTTATTTCCATCACAGTAGGATCTTTTAGCCAATCTCTTTACCTGCACGCCAATTTCCTTACAGGAGGTTAAAGATGGAAGAGAGCTTAGAAATCATTTACTTCAATTCCTCATTTTGTGGATAAGGAAACTCAGACCCCAAGAGGTGAAGTGATCTGTCCAAAGATCACACACTTTGTTACTGGTGAGTCTTTGGGTCCAGCTTACTTGTCTTTCCACTATATCACAGTAATAATAAATTAAAGTAAGGATAAAAGGCCTTTATACTTATTACGCTAACAGTACAAATTTAAAAGAAAAGCAAAATTAAAATTTCATTCGTTCCATCTAGACTGTTATAATTTTAACCGAATTTGCAGTCTGCAACAGAGAAATTGTTAAAATAAATATTTTTGAAATTATACTACTTTTTAATAAAAGAATCAGAATTAATGTTATCAATGTTATTAATTAACATATATGCTAAATATCGGGTAAACAGAACTAATTATAATAATTTTATCCCTGGTTCCAGAGAATATTCCTCCAGACATACCACATATACACATGACAGACTAACAGCTAACAGAGCTGACTAAATGACTAAATTCAATCCTGCTGTCTAAAGAGAAACTATTTTCTGTTTGTGTATCCATCTCTCCATCCATCCATCCATCCATCCAATCTAGTTACTGCAACACTGCTATGAACCTCCCCTCAAGAAGCCCATAGTAAAGTCAGGTATAGTCAGGAAAATAAAGCATAAACGTGTGAAGATAATGGGCACTCAGGAAAGAGAGATCACTGTGGAGACCACTTTTTCAGGCACTTTTCAAAGAAAACTTTTTTTAAATTTCTGAGTTCAACAATTTATATATTAAAGTTATCTGAAAAACAGCACCCACTAGCTTGCTTGAATATGGCATTTCCTCAAATCTGATCTCTCCAATTTTCCTGGTGGAATGCATCCACTAGTTTAAAATGAAATCACGGGGGGGACGGATACATTGGAGGATCGGGACTGACATATACACACTACTATATATAAAACAGATAACTAATAAGGACCTAGTGTAGCGCACAAGGAACTCTACTCAATATCTCTATAATAGCCTATATGGGAAAAGAATCTAAAAAAGAGTGGATATACGTATATGTATAACAGATTCACTTTGCTGTACACCTGAAACTAACACAACATTGTAAATCAACTCTACCCCAATAAAAATTTAAAAATAAAAACAAAAACTAAAAAAAAAAAGAGAGAAATCATAGGCAAGTTTGGATTGCTATGTAGGCAGCTTTCTAGGATCCAACTTAACCTTGTATTCTATGAAGTACCTGTGCTTTAGGTCAGAAATAATCATCGCTGCTGACTGAAAATAAGGAAATGACAGATTCTTGCTAGAATCTGGCTAGAAATGTGAGACAATAAAATGGCATAGAAAAAAATGCAGGTTGTGTTTCCAGCCATCTCCATTCCTAAAAGCAAGCCCACCCACCCCCACCCCTACTCCCACCCTCCCCCGCCCCGGGCCACTGTTACAATGATGGAATGGAGCGTGGCCTTCTTCCTACTGGGACCAAAGGAGCTCTTCTCGGGCATCTACCTCCCTGTCAAGTGGCACCTGCCACGGCAGAGGAGTGAAGCACCCACTGAGGTCTGTGGTCCCTGTCTCATTCCAGATGCCAGGCCAAAGCAGCTACTGCACTGGAGCCTGGCTGGCTTTAAGACAACTGCTCCTTAAGGTACACGGGTAGTGGGGGAGGAAGGAGGTGCAGTGGGTACTAATGGCCATGATTCCTCTTATTTTTGTCAGCAGCAATGACTGGAGAGAAGAGCTGTAAAGCAAAAAAGGACGTAGTGATGCTACGAGGAAAACGGCTTGGGAAGGACAGTTGATCTTAGGTCACTTGATGGGACCTCCGACCAAGCACTAACATCACAGATTTACATGCCTACCAAAGAGAACAGAGATTCCTCTGCAGTTTAACAGAGGGAGCAGCAGCCTGAGTAGCACTGAAGCAGGAGGCTGCGTCTAGAAAGCATCTTACCATATATTCCACAGCACGTTCATGGCCTCATTGGCTATGTTTTCAATAGAATTTCTGTTCTGATCTTTTTTTTCCTGTGGAGACATCTCATTTGAATCCAGTCCAGTACTACACTGAAACCAAATACCATGATTAGCAACTTTGTTCAAAAGAATAATTAAACAGAAAGACAGTGAAGAATCACAAAAAGTAAACATCAAAAATGATAGTGGTTGCCTATATGGGAAAAGAATCTAAAGAAAAAAATAAAGAGTGGATATATGTATATGTACAACTGATGCACTTTGCTGTACACCTGAAATTAACACAACATTGTAAATCAACTATACTTCAATAAAAATTAAAAAAAAAAAAACAATAGTGGTTAACAAGCCCATCAAATTCTCATAAACAGTACAGTTCCTGTAACCCTGCACCCTTCTGGCAAGAAATACAGACAAGAAAGATTCACAAGTCACTGTACAAACTGGATAAAAAGCATTTCACATTTTAAGTGAAAATGTAAAATCAATACAAAATATATTATCTAACGTGGTAAAGATAGTATATAAGGCAAAGAAAAGTAACACATGATAAGAGCTAACATCTATACAGTACCTTCTATGTGCAAGGCACTATTCTAAGCACTTCATGTCTGTTAAGTCATTTAATCCTCACCACAAACCTATGAAGCAGATGAACTCTTATCCCTAATGTCCTGCTACAAATAGGAAACAGAGGTACAGAGAGCTTGCTGAAGGTGTAGCTTAGTATCTAGTGAAGTGGGATTCAGATCCAGGCATCCTGGCTCCGAAGTGGGTGCTCTGAACCACTCTGCAGTTCTGCCCCTCTCCTACAATCCACGGCACCCTCTAAAGCAGGCTTCTTAATCTCAGCACTATTGCCATTTGGGTGGGACGATTCTTTGCCGTGGTGCATGTGGCTGCCATGCGCAATGTAGGGTGTTCAGCAGCATCCTTGGCCTCTACCCACTAGATGCCAGTAGCAACCCCTACTCCAAAGCCATGACAATCAAAAATGGCTCCAGTCACTGCTAAATGTCCCCTGCAGGGCACATCATCCCTAGTAGAATCACTGTTCTAAAGGGAACAAGACTGACACCTCTCATCAAAACTGGATATTCTTTATATGGCCTCAAGTGAAAATTACCCATCAATACAGAATAGTGGACCAGAGGCATGGTGGAGGAAGAGCTCCTTAATCCCTGAACTACATCATGCAATAAAGGTGGCATGATTAAATCTGAGAACATAATCTAGTCTTCTCAGCAAATTCCTAATGTCTGTGCTTCAGCTTCCTCATCTGTAAAACAGGAATAACAATACCTGCCAAATAGGACTGCTCCAAGGAATAAGTGAAATAATACACAAGACAGCACCTAGCACATAAATAAGCAACCAATAAATACAAATTATTTTCATCGCATGAAGTTTAAAGTCTAAAGGAGTCAGTCTATAGTTTTAGGAAGGTCTTTTCTAACGAGCAGTTAAATAAAGGTAGTGGGGACAAACTAGAGACTAGTATACATGATGAGATCAGTGTTTCCAGGAAAGAAATACAATTCCTATAGAATGTTTTGAGGGAAGACAAAATAACCAACACCAAAGTACTTAAAAAGTAAAACAGGGACTTCCTTGGTAGCACAGTGGTTAAGAATCCGCTTGCCAATGCAGGGACACAGGTTCGATCCCTGGTCCGGGAAGATCCCACATACCGTGGAGCAACTAAGTCCGTGCGCCACAGCTACCGAGCCTGCACACTAGAGCCCACGAGCCACAACTACTGAGCCCTCGCACCTAGAGCCCATGCTCCGCAACAAGAGAAGCCACTGCAATGAGAAGCCCAGGCACCGCTACGAAGAGTAGCCCTGGCTCACCGCAACTAGAGAAAGCCCGCGCGCATCAACAAAGACCCAACGCAGCCAAAAATAAATAAATAAACTTATTTAAAAAAAAAAAAAAGGCAAAACAAAACCCCAAACCGTCTGAGTGTGTATACTAACAGCGACCTGGGAAAGTGGCATACCTCTTTCAGCAGTGCGACCAGCGGAGTCATGATATCCTTAGTCACCATGTCATCACAAACTTCGAAACCACCACAAGCACTGAGATTTCTACACAAGAAGTTTAAAACAGGTTTTACTTTCAGACCACATGTCACAAAACATATTAAGTGCTCAAGTTTATTTCTATTTCTACCCATACTTAAGGTTTCCCTGAAGAAATCGCTTATGATTCCTGTAAGATGCTGCACAGCCAATCCACAGATCTCCACCTATGCTGATCCTTGCTCTACATGAAGTAAACAGATGTCTCTGTCTTGTAACAGCTTAGTTTTCAGGACTGAGACGATACACAGGGAGAGGGAAGACTTCTCCTATTTAATGTGAATCAGTCATGGCCTGATCTTTTTTTTTTTGGCCACACAGCCTGGCTTGTGAGATTTTAGTTCCCCGACCAGGGATTGAACCCGCACCCTCTGCAGAGAGAGCACGGAGTCCTAGCCACTGGACTGCCAGGGAAGTCCCCTGCCTGATCTTATATGAAGGGAACTTTTCTTGGAATCAAGACTTCCAGGGTAGGAAGGGTGAGACTATTGAGAAAGACATTCCCTTGAAGCAATCCTGACTAAATTTAATTTTGATTGGAAAGACATTGCTTCCCCTCTGAGTGCACAGCAGTGTGCCAGGCACTCAGGATATGAAGCCTCACCATCTTCCAAGAGCTCTCAGTGTGTGTATGCTTTGGGGGGAGGGGAGGGCTTTCCACACATGGTTTCCTCCATCAAGTGGTTAATCCCCACGCATCCCCCAGATCTCACCTCAAACATCACGCCCTTAGGGTTTTCTTCCCTGAACCCCCAGGTATACCTTCTCATAGCATCTTCTGTAAATATCATTGGCTGTAATTACACACATGTGTGATTAGTTGCATAATGCCTGCCTCCCTCAATACTGTAAGATCCATTAAGGACAGAAATTATGTGTCTTGTTCACTGCCACATGCCCACGACCTAGCCCACTGCCTGGTGCACAGCAGGCGCTCAATATATACTTGCTAAATCAATGAATGAAACAGAATAAATAAAGACAGAGCTATGAAAGCTACAAATATTAACTTTACTCTTGCCCCCCCTACAGTCCATTCTCTGCACAGCTACCAGAGTGGCCTTTTGAAAAGGTAAATTAGACCAGTCACTCCTGCTTAGAATAGGTCCTTTAGCTCTACACCACCGGATGCTTATCCATCTCTCCAGCCTCAACTCTTACAATGCCTGCCCTCCACTCTATTCGGCCACATAACCTTCCTACCTTCCCATTCTTTAACCATGCCAAGCCCTCTGCTGTTGCTGTTCCCTCTGTCAGGAATGCTCTTTCCCTTGTTTGTCCACGCCTGGCTCTAGCCTCCAGAGCCAGGAGGCTAGAGTTCACAAATGTCATCTAAAGATCACCCAATTTAAAGTAACTTCCCACCCCCAACTCATCATCCTCTTGGTTTCTCCATAGCACCACTTACGATCTAATGTTAGCTTTCACCTGTTTACTGGTTTCCTGTCTGTCTCCGCATCAACACGGGTTCTGTGAAGGCAGGGATCTTGGCTGTCTTGCTCAATGTCCTGCCTGCTCAAAATCTACCGCACCTAGAACAACTGGCATTTATACTGGGGTCCTCCGGAGTCTGAAGCCTGAGTTCAAATGCCCCCTCTGCAAATAGGAGAGCCTCTGCAGTTCCCGGCCCTCCCGAGCTGCCGCAGACAAGTGCACTGAGGATGAAGCCGATTAGCTACGGTGCGTGGCACACAGGAGGCGCCAGCTGGACGCCGTGGGCCCGGATCCGAGGCACCACCCCGGACTCCATTCCCTGCTCACCTCAGTGCGCCAGCCGCCGTCTCCCTCACCGCCAGGCTGGGGTCGAGCAGCAGCGGCCCGAGGCGTCGCACGGCGTCCCGGCGAGCCAGGCCCGGCAGCGCCGGCCGCTGCTGCACCAGCCGGGCCAGCCCCGCGCAGGCGCACTCGCGGACCTCGGCGCTCGGGTGCTGGAGCTGCGGGAAAGAACAAGTGTCAAAGAGAGAGCAGAGCGCACGCGCGGGGGCGCGGCGGCAGGGGCGTGTGGCGTTGCCGGGGGGCTCCGCGCGAGGCCTGACCCCCGCCCTTCCCCGCGCGGCCCGGCGAGCCCTCGCCTCACTTTTTCTAGCAGCTCCGCCGCTGGCCCGTCGTCCTCCTCTGGCTCAGTCCCGTTCGCCGCCGCCGCCTCGGCCTGACAGTCGCCCGTAGGAGAGAACTGAGGTCGCTTGAAGCGTTTCGTCCGGCTCTTGCCCATGGTGAACTGCCCTGGCGGGAAGACCGAGAGAGGAGGGCAACAGCAAGAGGGTGGAGTCTGCTCAGCTGGCAGCAAAATCTTGCAGTCTAGGGGTCTACGCACTACTGTTCAGCTGGGCCCGATGACGGCCGGAGCCCACATGGGGAAGCAATGCGCGTGCGCGTGGCGTGTTGGCGGCGGAGGGGGGTGGAGGCCAGCGCGGGGAGAGCGCAGGCGTAGAGGGGAGGTTGGGCGGGCCCAGACCTTGCGGAGGGGCGCGTCTTATGGGTTTTCTCAGGAAGGGGAAGGCTGGATTTGAAGGGTAGAACCGACTCCGCCTCCCACCAGCTAGTGACATTTATCGTTACTGAACTTGCCAAACCTTTATTTCCATAATAATCAAATGCGATTAAGGATACCTAACTTGCCAGGTTATTGTGAGGCTTAAAAAATATTATGTAAAGCGCCTAACTCCAAGCCTGATGTATGTATGTAGTAGGTGCTCAAAAAATATTAACCACGATTTTATTTTGTGCCTAGCACAGCTCCTGTCATAGACAAAGTCCCTATTTGATGGACTCCCTAAGAAGTTACTAAACCTTCCTGCCTCAGTTTCCTCATCAGTGAAATGGGGATACCAATAATATATACGTAATGGAGTTGTTATAAGGATAAATGTGTTAATGTGTTTAATATGCTAAGAACAGAGACTGGCACATAATAAGCACCATATAAATGTATGGTTGAAACTTTCATTTAACAAATAACAAAAGGATTCTTTCACAAGTATTTATTGAGTACCAGGTACAGTGCTGGGCATTGGGATAAAACAATAACCAAGACAGATATGGACCCTGTCATTTGTCTTTGTCCTTATGGAGTTTACAGTTTAGTGAGAAATGTGTTAAATATATAATTATGTGAGTATTTAATTAAGTTGTGGTAAGTACTCAGAAAGAAGGAAAAGTACAGGAGAATCTCCTGTAGTCTTTATAATTAACATGCATTTATGGAGCACTCAATAGATAATATAGCTTTCACGTCACCAATGTATGGGAGAAAAGTTCCATCCCATGGCAACCCTACCCTCAAAGAGTTGACTGTCTAGTAAAGGAAATGACTAATTACTATAGCATATTTTGGAAAATAATCACAGAGGTGTAGCTGAAGCTGTACAGAAGCTGAGGCCTATCAAAGACCAACTTTAGGCACAAGGAAAACTTGGAGCCCCCAGATATATGTTGGTGGGTTTTACTTCCTAGATCTCTCTTTTCTGGCTACTGATCTCCTAACCTCCGTAGTCCAAGCTACTATCTTCTCTTGTCTTGACCACATGGCCTTCTGGTCTCTCTTTTTCTACCCTCACCATCCGTTGAGAAGCTGGAGTGATTTCTTTCAGAATGAATATCCCTCCAACTTTCTCATATGCATTCCTTTGCTTGAACCCTTTCAATGGCTTCCATTTCTCGTAGGATGGGGATCAAAATCTTAGCCGGCTGCAGTGTCTCATCCTGGCCTGCAGCTTCATCTCACGTCACCTCCTGCATTCTGCCCTTAAGCCGCCCTCCAAAGGGCCTCTTCTGCCTTAGGCCTTTGGACAAGCCCCAGACCCCACCCCTGTCACGGTGAATGCAAGAGTCACTTCTTCATAGGTGCCTCCTCTGATTTTTTTTTTTCCTCCTCTGATTTTGAAGTCTGAGATGGGTCTCCCTTGAGATGGCACATATCCTGTTCCTTTGCTTCAAAGCACAGTTCAAAATTACAGTTATAACTTAAATTTGTGTATAGTTCTACACAATTCTTATACCCATACTCTGCCCAACTGCACACTAAACCTTGTGAGGATAAGACTGCCTGTTTTCACACATCACTGTCTTCCCAACACTGGCCAAGACCTGGCACAAAATAAGCATGCCATTTCTTAAATGAATAGAGATCACATAATCAAGAAAGAGCAGGGCATGCAATCTAGACAGAATAGGGGGAGACAAAACAGATTCTTGCTATTTCTCTCACTGTGGGGATGAGCAAGAAAAAATAGTTCAAAACCTTAGTCGGGGGAGAACTATGGGATCTATTTCATTACTATTTCCTGTGAGAAATTACATTTCTGCTAAAAATGAATGATAAACTATTTAATGAGCTTAAGAGCTCTTCCAGGACCCACCTAAGATCATCAGTCTTAGGGGAAGCCCAGTGACCTTTAACCAGTCTAATAATCCAGGTTAACCAGGCATTTAAAAAAATCCAGCCAAGCAATGATTGACATGATCAATGTCAGTGATCCAGCCAACCATCCCCTTTTCCTACAAATTATCATTGTCAAGAGGGAATTTTTGAATTAGATTGCTTAGAAGCCTCTTTCAAGACAATAAAAATGCTTGTAATCAATTATTTGCAGATAAATTTTGTTTTAAATAGGAACTAGCTGTTCTCTCAGACTCCTGTTTCTCCCCCTTCACACGTCTGTTGGGTAATCTTCCTAAAAACACACTCCGATCAATATTCATTGAAAACCTTTGACAGTCCCCTGTAGGTGCATAACTGAACCAGGTAGAATCAGGCTCAGACTTTTACATGACATACCTGTGCGGCCACAGCACCCTGCCACATGCTTCCAACACCTCATCTCTTGCCGGGGAGCCTCCTCACTCACCACAGAAACTCCCTTGGACTTTCCTTTACCCAGGCCTGGGGGCTGTATAGCTCAGCAAGCTTCCCCAGTACACCCTGGCATTAATTATTTCCATTTTCCTGATACACAGTCTCAGATCTACTTCCAGTTCCTCTGAGTGTTACAGACTCATTGTGGGATAGGAGATGTAAAACAAAAAGATGGCTGTCCTGTGGGGCCTGGCCTGTTGTCCTCCTGTCCCAGCAGATATTCTATCCTCAGCCCTCCGTGTACCGTTTTGTACAGTGCAAATCTACACCAGAGGTTCTAAGCAGGGGGGATGACTTTGCCCCTCAGAGGACAAATGTCTCCTGGGCAGCAGTATTGCCCTAGGTTGAGAATCAGAGAAATGTACTTTTGTTGAGTGACTATTTGCTTATTGGCCTAGACTCTATGAAGTTAGATATAATTTATAGATTGATAAATTGCAAATGATTTTGTCCTATTGAGAAGCAAATTATTTCTGTCTAGTAGAAAATATAACCTCAAAGAATACAATTTCGGGCCTCCCTGGTGGCGCAGTGGTTGAGAGTCCGCCTGCCGATGCAGGGGATACGGGTTCGTGCCCCGGTCTGGGAGGATCCCATATGCCGCGGAGCGGCTGGGCCCGTGAGCCATGGCCGCTGAGCCTGCGCATCCGGAGCCTGTGCTCCGCAACGGGAGAGGCCACAACAGTGAGAGGCCCGCGTACGGGGGAAAAAAAAAAAAAAAAAAAAAAAAAAAAAGAATACAATTTCATTGACTTGTAGGACATAACCAATTTCATACCTAACCTAGCAATCTTTTTTTTTTTATTGAGGTATCGTTGATGTACATTATGTAAGTTTCAGGTGTACAACATAGTGATTGATTCACAATTTTTAAAGGTTATATTCCATTAGTTTTAAAATATTATAATTTATATAAAATATATTCCCTGTGTTGTATAATATATCCTTGTAGCTTATTTATTTTATACATAGTAGTTTGTACTGTTTGGTGTTCTTTTTTTGGCCACACCGCATGGTTTGCGGCTTGCGGGATCTTAGTTCCCCAACCAGGGATCTAACCTATGCCCCTTGCAATGGAAGCAAAGGAGTCTTAACTGCTGGACAGCCAGGGAAGTCCCTAGTAGTCTGTACTTCTTAATCCCCTCCCCCCTTCCCTCTCCCCACTGGTAACTACTAGTTTGTTCTCTGTATCTGTGAGTCTATTTCTTCTTTGTTATATTCACTATTTTAATTTTTAGATTCCACATATAAGTGATACCATACAGTATTTGTCTTTCTCTGTCCAACTTATTTCACTTTAGCATAATACCCTCCAAGTCCATCCATGTTGCAAATGGCAAAATTTCATTCTTTTTTATAACTGAGTAGTATTCCATTGTATATATATACCACATCTTCTTTATCCATACATCTGTTGATGGACACTTAGGTTGCTTCTGTATCTTGGCAATTGTAAATAATGCTGCTATGAACATTGATACATTGCATGTATCTTTTTCAACTAGCACGCTTGCGCGCGCACTCTCTCTCTCTAAATATATATATTTATATATACACACAGGAGTGGAATTGCTGGGTCATATGGTAGTTCTATTTTTAGTTTTTTGAGAAACCTCCCTACTGTTTTTCACAGTGGCTGCACCAATTTACATTCCCACCAACAGTGTGCAAGGATTCCCTTTTCTCCAATACTCGCCAACATTTGTTATTTGTGTTCTTTTTGATGATAGCCCATTCTGACAGGTGTGAGGGGATATCTCACTGTGGTCTTAATTTGCATTTCTCTGATGATTAATGACGTTGAGCATATTTTCAGGTGCCTGTTGGCCATCTGTATGTCTTCTTTGGAAAAATGTCTATTCAGTTCTTCTGCTCATTTTTTAATTGGGTTTTTTTTTGTTTTTGTTTTTGTTTTTTTGCGGTATGCGGGCCTCTCACTGTTGTGGCCTCTCCTGTTGCAGAGCACAGGCTCCGGACGCGCAGGCTCAGTGGCCATGGCTCACGGGCCCAGCCGCTCCGCGGCATGTGGGATCCTCCCGGACCGGGGCATGAACCCGCATCCCCTGCATCAGCAGGCAGACTCTCAACCACTGCGTCACCAGGGAAGCCCGAGTCTACATTCTTAACCATACCATTATAATGGCTCATGACTTAAGTTCAACACACACATAAACATCCTTTCAATCAGAGTCAAGAGACTTGGTGTTAGTTGTCTTCAGTAAGTCATGGGGACGTAGAGTAAAGTCACTTTGAAAATCTAAGACTGTCTTCCCCACCTGTAAAGTTAGAGGACTAGACTCAACAGTAATTTCCTAACAGTGTGCAAGAGCGTATGAGAGAGTGAGGGTGCTTGTGATGAGAGGCTAACCTGGCAAGGATCCTTGGGCCATTTCAACCAGAGCACAGACTTTTTTGGAAAATGAATTGTTCTGTTAGAAGTAAAGGTATGAAAAATCTTTGGAACTGTAACAAAAGTTTTCTTGGAGCCAATGGATTCCAAGTAGCCTGGCATCAGGAAATCCTTGAAAACCTCTCCAAGTACATGCACAGTATATGTACATACACAGACATATTTTTCTAGGGGAAAAGATTCAAGGATTTTGTTAAATACAAAAAGTAGCTGATGATTCCAAAAAGGATTTAGGACACATAAAATCTCTCTTCAGCTTTATACTCTTGGAGGAAACTAGTGATCCAGGTTTGTAGAGCTTAATTTTTGAGAAAACCTGTATTTCCTAATTAAACACCAAATATTATCAGACAATGATAAATAAGAAATATTAAAAGGGGACTTCCTTGGTGGTCCAGCGGTTGGGACTCCACACTCCCAATGCAGGGGGGGGGGTGCCCAGGTTCGATCCCTGGTCAGGGAACTAGATTCCGCATGCTGCAACTAGAAGATCCTGCATGCCGCAATGAAGATCCCACATGCCACAACTAAGACCTGGCGCAGCGACATACATAAATAAATAAATAAATATTTTTTAAAAAAGAAATATTTAAAGTATTCACAGCCTAATAAACTGGGTACCTTCAATTGCTACTTGAAATTTGCTCTACTGGACACACAGTTAAAGTACCTCATTTTACTAAGCCTGTATCTGACTCATTTTATGTTAGCCTGTACCTGACACATTCAGTATGTTTAAAATTTTTTTCAGTTACAGACTTAAAATAAACCAAGGAAAAAGCCCAATCACTAAGTATATATAAAGTATTTATTTTTATGCACATATTTACCTACAAAATTTACAGGAAATAAAACAATGCAGAATATATGGAATACCCTCTTAAAACTTCGTAGGAGTGGAGGGGTTTATTGCTGCAGTTCAAAGAATGAAATTTTATACATGTGAAAGCCAAGATGAACACATTTAAGATCAACGGCAGCCTTGTTAAAAAGTTTTTTTGTCCCGTTTTTGAATTTTCAGCCTTATGTTAAATGAAATTTAAAAGATTGCTCGTGAAATAATTTAAACCTTTCAAAATCTTCTAATAAACAGGTAAAAGGCACCTCCAGTTCTTTAAAATATTTACAGCAATCCCAATACTTTAATTTTAAGGGCTGTTATAGTACATGTGGCTAATATGCATACACAGTATGTCATTAACACTCTCTGAACAGTGAGAATTGTAGACTCTAGTTTGTGGCACTGCTCCCAAGTTATCCCTGTGATGGTGTGGCTGATCAATCACACCTACACAATACTAGCGTAACAGCATGTCTACCACAGCATAAAATCCCATTCATTATCTAAAACAATGACTATCAAATTCCCAGACAATACATAATTTATAACTAAACTTGTCTATTCAGAAGCCTTTGGAGTGTTCTTAAAATCATTAAAAAAATATAAAGTATATTTAGCATTAAATGAAAATGATGAACTGGAAAATATCACAATAGTGGCTGAAGTGCACTATCTAGTTTTAACAAAAACTGTTTCTCAAAACACCTATAATTTCTTATAACATAATGGAGATGAATTTTCCTTAGTCTAAGCTCAATCCGATGTTTTTCCTGCATTATGATTACGAGAGGAGTGTAAGAGTGAAAGGCGCAGCTATACGTAATAGCTGGTTTTAAAGAGCTGTGGAGATGGCAAGCAGATGTTCCTGAAACACTGGTGCAGGAGGACAAAGTCCACATAAGGTTTCCTTTTTAACACTGGCATTGATTTGCTATTTACAGTAGTTTACAAAAATACATTATAAAAACTGGATGAGATTCTGTTTCTAAGTTTAACTTAGTAACATACATACGTACTTCGCCTGCAAAAATCTTTGCAGGCTCTGAAGTACTAAAGTGACACTAATACTGACACACAAATAATCAAAAGTACCAAAGCACTGATTATGCGAGTCATCACCATGAAGATAATCTGGGTAAATATTGCACATTTCTTGTCAGTTGTTGCTATGACGTTCACATATCCAACTGTAAAAGCAATCCTTTATGGCTTTTTGCTGTATCACTTTTTGAAGAAAGGTTGTTTTAAGTCCCATAACAATGAGTGCAGATTGTCATTGAACATGAGGCCTAGGTTTCAAAATTAGTTTTCCTGTCTGTAAAAATGAAGAAAAAAAAAAGTTTAAAAATATACAGTTCTATTAAGACCACCACCACTTATCTAGAAACCTTAAAGGGCATTCGAACACCCCCCTATATTTAGTCAAGATTAAGCAATTAATAATTATGTTTTCAAAGTGTTCTTTGTGTGGAACTTTCTTCTAAAATCTTTAGTACTTTAGAACACACACATAAAATCTTTATTTGATGAATTCCCTATCCACCGGCTACCAGAAAATCAGCCAACCGACCCAGTGAATAAAAAAAAATCCCAACTTATATAGACTAATTTATGCCCCTTACCATAAAACATAAATAAAACTATGTATTTGAACAAAAATTTTTCCCTTTTTCTAACATTAAAACTTTAACTTCCTCAAGTTAAAATGTAAACCAATGGTTGGAGCAATAGATACTCATACACTGCTGGCATTCAGTGTACGTGGATACAACTCTTCTATAGCGCCGTCATATTTATCCAAAAAACCCAGCATATACCATATAATCCAAACAATTCCACTTCTAGGAATTTATCTGAAGGAGACTAGATGCAAAGGTAAAGATGTACATTTAAGTGCTATTAATTCAGTATTTACCGAGTGCCCATTAATGTGCCAGACGTTGTGAGATGCTACGGACCCAGTAATGAACTAGAAAAGTTCCTTGTCCTTACGGAGCTTAAGCTCTAGTGAAAAATGCACCACATATGTAACATGCGAAGCGTGGACATAGGGGATTAAATTATGATGTGTCCATAAAGTGGGACAGTATGTAATTAAACAAAATGGAAGGTCTTGAGATCATGCAGATAAAAAAAACAGGCCTGAGACCTTTCACACGGTTAACCTGCAGTATATGGTGGCTCTTAAATCCTAATGTTGGGTCAAAGAAGCAGGTTTGAAAAATTCGTAACATCTTTTTATTTTTTTAATGGTTCTTTATAAACTTGATTATAACATCTTTCTTTTATAAAAGTAAATGAGAATACACAATAAAATATAAAACATGGTGATTATCTTTGGTTGGTAAAATTCTAGGTGGTTTTCAGAAACACACTTTATTGTCCTCTGGTCAATTGCTGTCAGGATTCTGGCTCCCTCAATTCTCACTTTCACTTTATTTTTGGTAACTCCTTGATATCTTGGTAGAACTTTGATACTAATTTTTCTACTGTTTTACTGAGGTGTAATTCATGCACAATAAAATGCTCAAATCTTGTGTACAGTTTTATGAGTTTTGACAAACGTATATACCCATGTCGCCACCACCCAGATCAAGCTACAGAACATCACCACCACTCAGAAAGTTCCTCCATGCTCCTTTCCAAGGTCAATGGTACCCCCCACTCCCTACATAACTGCTTACCACAGATTAATCTGCCTCTCTCTGATCTTTAAGTAAATGGAATCACACAGCGTTTTCATCTACTTCACTCAACGTGTTTCTGAAATTCATCAACATTACTATGTTTCAGCAGCTTGTACCTTTTTATATTGCTATTACAATATAGAATGTACAGTATTCCACTGTATAAAAATATCGTGGTTTTAATCCACTTTAAATCTATTTTAAATTACATAAGACATTAATGTAATCTCATTATAAAAAGTTCAACCAAGATGAGCTTAAAGTCATCCTTTCCATTCACCTCAAATACTAGCCCTCTTACAGAAGAAACCAGTTTTAGCATGAATTCTTCCAGATTGTTTTCTATGGACTTACATTCCCATATGTGAATAAAAATTTGGTGCTTCTATCATGCTGATTGAGGGTAAAATACATCACTTGGGATTTGCTTTTAAATAACCTGATGACAGGGAAGGTTGGCAGGGGTACACATGAATTAAGAATGGCCATGAGGTGATACCTCATTGCAGTTTTGATTTGCATTTCTCTAGTAATTAGTGATGTTGAGCATCTTTTCATGTGTCTCTTGGCCATCTGTGTGTCTTCCTTGGTGAAATGTCTATTTAGGTCTTCTGCCATTTTTTAACTGGATTGTTTTTTTGTTTGTTTTTTTGATACTGAGCTGTTCGTATATTTTGGAGATTAATCCTTTGTCTGTTGTTTCATTTGCAAATATTTTCTCCCATTCTGAGGGTTGTCTTTTTGTCTTGTTTATGGTTTCCTTTGTTGTGCAAAAGCTTTTAAGTTTAAATAAGTCCTGCTTGTTTATTTTTATTTCCGTTACTCTAGGAGGTGGGTCAAAAAAGATCTTGCTGTGGTTTATGTCAAAGAGTGTTTTTCCTATGCTTTCCTCTAGGAGTTTTATAGTGTCTGGTCTTACATTTAAGTCTTTAATCCATTTGGAGTTTATTTTTCTGTATGGTTTTAGGGAGTGTTCTAATTTCATTCTTTTACATGTAGCTCTCCAGTTTTCCCAGCACCACTTATTGAAGAGGCTGTCTTTTCTCCACTGTATGTTCTTGCCTCCTTTGTCGTGCGTGGGTTTATCTCTGGGCATTCTATCCAGAATGGCCATTATCAAAAAATCTATAAACAATAAAAGCTGGGAAGGGTGTGGTGAAAAGGGAACCCTCCTGCACTGTTGGTAGGAATGTAAATTGATACAACCACTATGGAAAACAGTATGGAGGTTCCTTAAAAAACTAAAAATAGAACTACCATATGACCCAGCAATCCCACTACTGGGCATATACCCTGAGAAAACCATGATTCAAAAAGAGTCCTGTACCACAATGTTCACTGCAGCTCTATTTACAATAGCCAGGAGATGGAAGCAACCTAAGTGTCCATCGACAGATGAATGGATAAAGAAGATGTGGCACATATATACAATGGAATATTACTCAGCCATAAAAAGAAACGAATTGATTTATTTGTAGTGAGATGGATGGACCCAGAGTCTGTCATACAGAGTGAAATCAGTCAGAAACAGAAAAACAAATATCATAAGCTAACGCATATATATGGAATCTAAAAAAAGAAAAAACTGTACTGATGAACCTAGTTGCAGGGCAGGAATAAACGCATTTATGTGGAACCTAGAAAAATGGTACAGATGAACCGGTTTGCAGGGCAGAAACTGAGACACAGATGTAGCGAACAAACCTATGGACACCAAGGGGGGAAAGCAGCAGCAGGAGGGGGTGGTGGTATGATGAATCGGGAGATTGGGACTGATGTGTATACACTGATGTGTATAAAATGGATGACTAATAAGAACCAGCTGTATAAAAAGATAAATAAAATTCAAAAAAACAAACAAAAAAACAAGGCTTTTAATACGTTTCAGGGAAGAGGAAAGCACCAAAATAGGAAATATTCAAATCTAACTATTTGAAATGGTAATTATTTCACCTTCTAATTATGAAAATAAAGCACCATTTAAAAAAAATTAACTTAGGAAAAAAAAAAAAGGCAGGGCAGGAATAAAGAGGTAGACATAGAGGGGGGCTTCCCTGGTGGCACAGTGGTTAAGAATCCACCTGCCAACGCAGGGGACACTGGTTTAAGCCCTGGTCTGGGAAGATCCCACATGCCACAGAACAACTAAGCCTGCACACCACAACTACTGAGCCTGCACTCTAGAGGCCACGAGCCACAACTACTGAGCCCATGCGCCACAACTACTGAAGCCTGCATGCCTAGAGCCTGTGCTCTGCAACGAGAAGCCACCACAGTGAGAAGCCCACGCACCGCAAGGAAGAGGAGGTCCCACTCACTGCACCTAGAGAAAGCCCACGTGCAGCAACAAAAAACCCAACGCAGCCAAAATAAATAAAATTTTAAAAAAAGAGAGATAGACATAGAAAATGGACTTGAGGACAATAAGTGGGAGGGCGAAGCTGAAGCAAAGTGAGAGTAGCGTCGACATATATACACTACCAAATGTAGAATAGTTGGCTGGTGGGAAGCAGCAGCATAGCACAGGGAATCAGCTCGGGGCTTTGCGATGACCTAGAGACGTGGGACAGGGAGGATGGGAGGGAGGCTCAAGAGGGAGGGGATATGGGGGCATGTATATGCATACGGCTGATTGACTTTGTCATACAACAGCAACTAACACAGTACTGTGAAGCAATTATACTCCAATAAAGATTTAAAAAAATAATAAAAAGAATGGCCATGAGTTGATTTATTGTCGACACTGGCTGATGATACATGTGAAGTTCATTTAGCTCTTCTCTTTGCTTTTTTATGTTTGGAAATTTACATAATTAAAACTTTAAAAAAAAAAAGGTACCAAACTGACCATATTGTTTGATAATTTACTTTTTGCTCGTAACATTATGTCGAGATACTTCCATGTCCGTACTTATAGATTTACTTCTGATTTCCTATGATGTGGCTTTACCACACCCTATTTTACCACTGTTGAGAGGCAAAATTTCTGTTGAGAAACAAAAATTATTTCCATTTTTTTCACTACTGCTAAGGATACTACAATGAACAATCTTGGACTTGCCTCCTTGCATACATGTGTGATGGTCCCCCCAACGAGGGTAGTTGGGGAAAAGTAGAATAGTTAGGTCATGAGACATGCACATATTACATTTTATAAGAATGATGAAAACTGCCCTTCAGAATGGCTGCATCAATGTATGTTCCCAACAAGCAGCGCATGGCTGCATCATTTCACCACAATACTGGAGTTATTTAATCTTCACTAATCTGACAGGTAATACAAATGAACTCAGTTTTACTTTGCATTTCCCTGATTACAAAATGAGGCTCTCCAGTCTTTACATGCTTCTTGGCCATTTGTATTTCCATTTCTGTGATATGACTTACCTTTTCCATTTTAAAAATGTACTATTTGTCTTTTTATTATTGATTTTTAATAGGTCTTCAAACATTCTGGATACTACCCTCTATCTATTAGGTACCTTACAAATGATTTCTTCTAATTACTGCTTATTGTCTTCTGCTGTACAAAATCTTCAAATGTTGGTGCAATTAAATGTATCCAACTTCTTCCATTATGGCATCTGTTTCGTGACTTAAGAAGTTTTCCTATCCCAAGGTTATAAACATATTCTTCTGTATTTTCCTCTAATGCTTTTATGGTGGGATGTATATGTCTTTTTAAATCTATTTAAGACTTTATCTGGAATTTAGTTTTTTTAATTGATGTGAGGTAGAGATCTAAATTCATCTTTTTCCAAATGAAGAGCCAACTGTCTCAATACTATAAATAGCCTATTTCTTCCCTTCTGACTTGAAAGACTACCCTTATCTTCTACTAATTTTTAAAAAATCAAAGTGTTTAATCTTTATTCTCTTCCATTGATCCAGTTGTCTTCCTGCCCTAATACTTTTTTTGGTTTTTTATTCTAATTTCCTATACTGGGTAGGTATTACTTAATAGTTTTTTAAGTTGAAGGTAAAAATGCTTTTATAAATAAATCAAAATTATGAGATATTCTTATATTGATATGTGATCAACTTTTAAAAATACGGTATGTTCATATGCCCACAGTCCATCAATTAATCTATGACTCTATATAAAATCCTACATATGGAACAGTGTGAGATACATAACAGTAGTTTACAAAACCAACTCCCACTGAGCCATTTTTGGCCAATAATGACCACTGTATTTCTTTGAATCTAAGATAGCTTCAACTAGAAGATGGATCATGACTTTATGTCATTAAGAAAGATTAAACTCTCAACTCTACCAATTTAATTGTAAGACACCATTGATTATTGGATACATGTCAATCTTCAGAGATGTTACAGTGTAAAAAAAAGAGTGTCTTAGAATCAATGCTACAACGAATATCCCCCCTATTAATTCCATGGAGACAATTTATTGTTAATAAAATGTTTGTTTTACTTAAGCCAAAACACTTCAGTCCTTTCACATGTGTCTACAGTTTTCTAATGAAAATACTTACATCATCACAAGACATATTGTACTCTGCTAATACAGTTCGACATCGAGCAGCTATACTGAATAAATGTGGTCAAAGGAAAATCTGTATTTGAAGAGTAAGCTTTTAAGAACACCTAGAGATTGAGAAGGTGGTTTAATTTAGTTCAGAGAATAAAACTCAATTCATGGTAAAGGATACATTGACGGTGCAACTACTCTCTTGTGTATTCCAGCAAAGAACAAGCCTATTAGAGTGATACAGCTAATGGTGAAAAATGGATGGTTCCATAATGATGTGAAGAAGGACACCTGTAAAAGAGTTGGAAATATAAAAATGTTAAAAATCTTAGAACAATATTGATTCCTACCTCCCCACTTGTGCATGAATGTATATAACATTTAATTATCTAAAATATGAGAATTTGGAATGTTCCCTGGTGGCCTAGTGGTTAGGATTCTGGGCTCTCACTCCTGTGGCCTGGTTTCAATCCCTAGTCAGGGAACTGAGATCCCGCAAGCCGCGTGGCATGGCACCCCCCCCCAAAAAAAAACAAAACAAAACAGATAAAGTATGAGAATCTGGAGACTTCCAAAAATCCTAGTTCTCCATATTGCTATACTATGAAAATTAAAATAATGTATGTTTTATATCCTCAGTGTAGCAAGACAATGTAGCAATATTCCCTCCATTCATTCCAAATGCTTCAACCATTAAAAATTTACTCCTATAATAAAAAAACACCCTACCAAAAATATTTACTGAACCCTTCCTAGTGAGAAGTACTTTAAAAAGCAGAAGACTACAAGTTCCACGAGAAAAGGGACACTATCGTGGGCATCATTATTCTCCCAACACCTGAAACAGCACTTGGCAAATATAGGTGCTCAACAAATAATTGTTGAATGAATGAAGATGAGGCCTCTGATTCTCAATGAAAACACAAGTCAGACGTGATCTGGTTATCTTCCCTGTTAAAAAGCAGAGGTGAGCAAACTCTGCCGTTCATAACCTGGTCTCAGTCTAATCATCTCCTGCCACACTTGCACACTTATGCTACCATTTTCCTTTTCTCCTCTTCACCTGGCTAGCTCCTACATATCCTTTTAAGAGTCAGTTCCAGCTTCACCCTTTCTCTTTGAAAGAGGCAAAACATGAGTTTGGTTTTGAAGCTACTAGATTTAGATGGCCACAGAACATCCCAGCAGGGGAAAATGATTAGTAGCTATCCATAAAAAACTGGAGTTCAAGAGAAACAAAGGGCTAATTTAAGATCTGAGAATAATCAGTTGATGGTAGAAAACCGAAGCATACATAATTCTAAGAGCAGGTAGAGGGACAAGGGTACAGGATCCAGGATGGAACAAGAGTCGGCACTGAAGCCAGAACACTGGGGACTCGGACTGCAGACTGAGAAGACAAGTATTTACAGCCTAGAAAAAGAAAGGGAATGCACTAGAAACTAAATGGGAGCAACAGAACCAAGCTAAGGGCATCGGTGCTCCACTCTCATCAGATATGTGTACCTGTTTCAAGACAGAGAACTAAACTTATGAAGAGCGCTGGCCTAGCATGGTACTGGTTAAATAAATTTGTCAAATGAAGAGATGACAGGTTGAAAACATCAGGAAGGAAGAAGCTCCCAGAAGGACGAGATCCTGAAGAAAGTTTAATATTCCAGAGTAATGCCTTCTTAAACCTTTGAGGACAGTTTAATTCCCACAGGAATTATGTGCCTATGTTTTATGTGCCCTGTACCAGATCAGCACATACAGTGTTTCAATTTTAATTAGACCAGTCAGTATCAGCCTTCCTTCCTCCATGGCAACAATCAACTGCATCCAGGTAACAGTTTCCTCCTTTAGTTCAGGCACTTGTGTACTTTCCAGTTTGCCATATTCCTTCTCTCCTTGTGTTCTTCCAGCTAGCCACTGGCTTTCGAGTTTGCAAGTCCTCTTACAGACAATTGCTATTCAAAACTCTTGTCAGGTTTGAGGTTATTAACTAGTGAAATGTAAAGAGCCAACCCTTAAGCTAATAGTTATATTCTCACCTAATTTAGAAAATTATATTAACTACAGGGTTTTGGGCCTATTTCAAATTACATTTAATTCTGTGTTTTATTAAGATCTCAACTAGCTGAAATCAGCTTATATTGTTCACAATTAGAAGTCAGATTCGGGCTTCCCTGGTGGCGCAGTGGTTGAGAATCTGCCTGCTAATGCAGGGGACACGGGTTCGAGCCCTGGTCTGGGAGGATCCCACATGCCGCGGAGCAACTAGGCCCGTGAGCCACAACTACTGAGCCTGCGCGTCTGGAGCCTGTGCTCCGCAACAAGAGAGGCCGCGATAGTGAGAGGCCCACGCACCGCGATGAAGAGTGGCCCCCGCCTGCCACAACTAGAGAAAGCCCCCGCATAGAAACTAAGACCCAACACAGCAAAAATTAATTAATTAATTAATAAACTCCTACCCCCAACATCTAAAAAAAAAAAAAAGTCAGATTCATTTCCCAAGATAGACCTTTTTTAATCTTCTTGCCAGCCTCCTTCACTCTTCCCCTAAAGATGAGTAGCAAGCGCAGCCTTAAGAGCAGATTTTAATAAATGAACATACACGAGAGTTTCCTATCCATCATAAAAACCCCTCTATTAACATGAGATCCCATCACCAACCTCCCCTGCTTCCTATTCTTTTATTTCTCCACCTCAGTGGGTAGAGTCAGGGAGACTACATGGTAAATAACCCCCTGGCTGTCTGAACTGCCATTTAGACTGCTGACAAAAGCCTTATTATTAGGTTTTTCTTCTGCATAACCCAAAAGGTTGTAAATAAAGCTACTGGAAGTAGTATACCTGATTACAGTTTAAAAGGGGAAAGTAGGGTTAAATTTGTGAAAACTACAACATCATTATTACCTAAATAAACCTGAACTGGGGGGAAAAAACTTCACTGAAAAATTGAAGACGATTACTTCTCTAATAAAAAAGCCCAAGTTTGAAATTAAGAGACAAATTGGTAGAAAGAGATAGAAATTTGAGAAACATGTTACCAGCTTTCATCAAAGGATGCTTCAAGAAATAACATTATGAAATCTGTTACTGCATTTGGTACAGGAATATTCTTAGTGCCCAGTGGGAGATCTCTCAGTGTTTCTTATATTAAACTTTAGGCAGGATTTTTTTTTTTTAAAGATAAATGCTGAACAAGAAAACCTTTGCTAGCTTAAAGAACTTACACATGTGTTCTCACAGATAATGAAAACCATGGAACTAGCTGTGACTTTAGAGACTAATTTAAAACTCAACCCTGGCAATTCTGCTGGCCCACAGGGCCTATGATATATCAGTAACCCGGTTTCCTTCCTGGTTTTGACCTCGTACTCTGTTTTTACTGGTCTTGACTGTTTATTACATTTACATTTGCTATTTTATCATAATGTTTCCTGCAAAGTTGTCTCGAATGCTTTATGAGATAAGGGAAGGAGTTAACAAAGATAACTCATAGAAGAAAATGTTGTTTTATAATTTTTAAAAGCTGGCACTGATGACACTAAATGAACAAAACAGAACAAGGACAATGTTTACACTGAAATATGTAAAAATGAGATATGTAAAAACTGTACAAAAGTTCAGAAATGAATGAGAAGTAATATAAGTGAGGCAGTATTTCTTAGGCCTTTTTCTCTGCAAAGATCCTTAACCCACAGCAGCCAGCCAAAGTTTTTCTCAAGCAAATTAAGATAAAGCATATTTTTAATACCATGATTAATATCACTACTAGTACTAATAGGTAGCATTTGATTAATTCTTTACAAAGAACAAAGCGCTGCTATATCCACTGTCTCAATCCGTTAAAGATTTTAAATCAAAGCTTCTACCTTTTGCGTCTCGGGATCTATTAACCAGTTCCAGGCACCCGTAGCTGTACAGACAGATACCACTATAAGAAGCACTGATGAAAGATAAACATGAAATTAGTAAGGAAATAAGCTATTAATATGATACTACCACCAGTTCTTAATAAATGACAGCCAAAGGATGCAGCACTTCATTAAATGGAAAATGTACTCCACTCAGGACTTAGGAGACTTGCCGTATGACCTTGAGGAATTCTCTGAAACAATGTGAACCTTAGTAACTGAGGACAATACTGTCCCCCTTATTACTTTAGTCAGAATTTCTGAAGATTAATGAAATTAAAAGCAGTAAGAACCAAGATGGTAAAACTTTAATGTAAGGTTTTCTTATGCAACTTTCAATGTCTTTACACTGATGTTACAGATCTAATAAATTCAAAACAAAAACCCCCCCAAACCACCCCCAAAACCTCATTTTTTAAATGTAAACAAACCGAACAAAGACTCTTTCATGAATGCACTGAGAATTTGGACTAAAGACTTTTGCCTTGCAGACAACTGCTTGTTGTTGAATTAAACAAAGGTCAATGTCAGGAAGTGTGGAGCACACCAATCGGTATCAGATTTTCTTTAAGGGACTTAAGGAAGGTTGGGGTAGAAATTATTGACAGTAGAAGTTTGAAAAAGTTTCTTTCTCCCCACTAAGCTAGTATTATCTTTAAAATTCTACATAGATCATAAGTAAAACTTAAGAATACATGGTATTACTAAAAAATAATAAAGGGGCACCAAGACCTAGTTAATATTCTGGAGACCGGTCAGTTACTATCTTTCAGTTGGGATGAATACATTTTTAAAATGTAGAGATCAAGCTTCAAAGTGCAACATAAATATACTAAAACTTTATCTAGAATTCGTGGTGATATACTTTTAGAAGAAGCAAATCATAGAAAAAAAAATCTTATTTTAGGTATTTAATAATACGCAAATTTCAAACTTATGTTCTCAGCTCAGAACAGATTAAACTCAGTTTCTTATAATTCTACATTCCAATAAGAAACATGCTAAAGTATACAGATTTTTTTTTTTTTTAAATGAAGCAAAAGCAAAATCAAACCCACCAGAAGGGACCTCATACACATACTTTGGTACACTAAACAAGCTGATGGCATTTGTATGTAAGCACTTAGACCGTGAAACAGACAAAAAGCATGTTCATTACACTTTATAAGATAGAAAAGCATCATATACATTTTAAAAGATTCTCAAGTAACAGTGAAACAAGGTTTTGGGGGTAATTCCTAGGTAAACTGGAGAACCTGAGAAAAATCATTACTTGTGAATTCTAACCAATCAGAATTCCTGTAGCATATGACTAAAACTTTGCAAATAGATTTAATAAAAATTACACAAAAAATCTCGACATAGGAGAAGACCCTTAACTTAAACAGGGCTCTTCAGTTTGGTCCCACAAAGTGAATTATACTTCAAAATAAAGTATGTCCTCAACATGTGCTGCTGTACTTCCTTCTTGGCAGAAATCAAATTTCAGCAAGGAACAGCCAAGAAATTAAGACTGTCCCAACATAAATTAGCAAAGTATTTTGCTTATTGAGGTCATCACTTGTATATTCGTCTGCATTTCCTATATATTTCCATGGGGCAGTAACCACAATTCTTTCAAATCATATTTCACAGCACTCGTTGAATATCATTTTCCTTAACAAACTTTATTTCAATAGTGTGTAGGCAAAATTGTAAAACTGCTAAACAGACTACTGAAATTTTTATTACGTGTGCTGGTTATCACATTTGTAATATTTGTTTAAAAGTATATGCATTTTAATATAAAAATTCAACCACACAAAATAGACTATTCTCTTAGGGCTGTCAGTTTCTTTTCTTAAAATTTCTCTATAATGCCATTATTTACAATGTTAAATAAATGTGAAACTGTCCAAATAAAAGGGAATCTTATGGTTTAATAAAGATTTGCAAGCATTTGTAAAACAAAAGTTTTACAGAGAAGCAAATCATTGCTAGGCAGGAATAAAAGCATCAATTTTAAGTTTATTTTCTCTTAAAAAACATCCAGGCACTTACTTCTCCAACGTCCAGTGGCAGGTTGCAAACAATGAATATATTCAGTAAGTCTCCTCTCAAAAGCCTTGAGATCTAGGTAAAAAGATTTCAATTTTCTAATTAGCTACTGTTACTAGTTTGAATCTATTAAGATGAATTTTAGGTACTCTGCTTCAGGTCTTACACACCAACTTACATGTATCACTGCACTGTTTACTTCTTTACTATGACAGCTTTAAGCACTTGACAAATACATTAGGTTGCTTTAATTCCAATTTCACATATAAGGAAACTGGCCGATTCACTTTTAGAAGCGTCATAAAATGGTATGTGGAAAATCAACAGCAGCCTCAGCCGGTGCCAAAAGCTAGAAATTCGGGGGTTGCAAATAAAGGATCAAAATCAGGTCGAGTTTTAATTCCGTTGGAACCAAGAACTCCCTATTAGACAGAACAACGTTATTCCCTAACACCGAAGTCTTCGAAGTCAATTTGAACGCAATTACCCGATTCCGACTTCCAGCCCTTGTATTTAATTAATGCCTACGCTTTCAGTCTGGACTTCTGATACCGCTAACAGGTGGGTATGCAAAGACGCTCCCCTTTCTTCCCTCCCAAGAGGTTACAGTTGATCTTCGTGGCACTTCTGGAGCGCCGACGCCTGGTTCCACAACACAGGGGCATCCAAGGTACTCCCTCTGAATGAGCAAGGTGGGGTATCACTTTCAGTTGCGTTTTTTGAACTTTAGAAAAGGAGACCAAGAGGCACTCCCTTACCCCAGCAGTTACCAGAAACCACGGCAGAAATCAGGGATACAATTCGTGCAGTTATCAGAAAAAAATTAAGTGAGTTAGCATACTACAAGGCACGAAATAAAAATGTTTGCTAACGAGAAATATAAGCAACCCGGTCGAGAAGCTACCTGCTCTAAGCTTGGGGAATGGAGGAACTGACGCAACGCCCCCCTACAAGCGCCGGCTGAGGCCACGCGCGCCGGAAGCAGCGACCGGCCGGATACGGCCGCCCCTTGGCCCCTGGACCAGCCCCCGCGCCCCCAGCTCCGGGCCCCGTCAGCCCATCCCTCGCGGCCTCCTCCCTCCGGACCAGGTTTCCACGATTCAGGCCCCTCCGAAGCCCCGCCAGCTTCCGGGAGAAGCCCGGAACCGGCCCAAGCGGCCCACCCTACCTTCCGCCTGCTCCAGCGAGTTCATGTCGGGCGGCAGCTCCGTTCACCGGCGCTGCCCCGTCCTCATCGCAGCTCCGCTGCCCCCTCCCGGCCCGCAGCTCCAACTCCCACCTCTAACCGCTCCTCTGCGCCCCTCCTTTTCGCACCGCCCCTTGCCTAGATCCACTACGTTCATTGGACGCTTCTGCCGGACCCCATAACTAAGACGGCTTTCTATTGGCTAGTTCCTGCACGGGCTCGGCACCTGGAGTTGGACGGTCTGCCAGAGGGGCCAAGAGCTGACGGCAGCCGAGTAGGCGTAACACTGGCGCCGCCTGCTGCCCTGGGGAGGAACTGCAGCCTGTCCGCGCAAGTCCGTTTATTTCGTATATTCCTCGTTTCCTGCTTGGTTCTTTCATCACTCGAATACTTACTGTGCATCCGCTACCTTCCGGGGAGTGTTCTGGTCACTAACGAGGGATGCAGTAATCAACGAGCTAGCTCTCCATCTAGGATTCAGAGGGAAATAAGGTATGTACAGAACCAACTAGAAACCAAATAATGGAACTTCTTACTTTATAGTACCTCTTTCCTAGATACCTAACACCTTAAGTACGTATTTCTCCCTTGATTTTTTCTCATGTCACCCAACTTCCATAAATCGTAAAACAAACAAGGTATTCCGGAAATTTTTAAAAATCTGTAAGGCACTGACTACATTTTTATACTTGATTAAAATGCTTTCTTGGGCCTCCCTGGTGGCGCAGTGGTTGAGAGTCCGCCTGCCGATGCAGGGGATGCGGGTTCGTGCCC
Organism: Mesoplodon mirus; assembly: GCF_964341445.2. Classification (NCBI taxonomy): domain Eukaryota; kingdom Metazoa; phylum Chordata; class Mammalia; order Artiodactyla; family Ziphiidae; genus Mesoplodon; species Mesoplodon mirus. The sequence goes on from NC_138995.1 coordinate 34,187,223, forward strand.
CGGTCTGGGAGGATCCCATATGCCGCGGAGCGGCTGGGCCCGTGAGCCGTGGCCGCTGGGCCTGCGCGTCCGGAGCCTGTGCTCCGCAACGGGGGAGGCCACAACAGTGAGAGGCCCGCATACAGAAAAAAAAAAAAAAAAAAAAAAATGCTTTCTTGCTCATTTCCTTGTGGTCATTCATTCATTCAAGAACTATTTATTGCGTGACATGTTAGGCACTGTATTTATCAGGGATGCAGTTGAGCAAGATGGACAAGATTCCTGTCCTCAAAGTGGAAGGGTTACAGCAGGCGATAAACATGCAAATAAATAATTTCAGATAAGCTTGGTTCTGTGAAGGAAGTAACAAGGTAATAGGATACGGTAAAATAAAGGAGGGGTAACAGGAACTAGTGCTGGGGAAGAGCTGCATGGAGCAAGGCATTTGAGTTGAGAAACTCAAGAAGCCACGCAAATATGGGTGCTAAGAAGGTTCCAATCAGCACTGGAATTTTTTTGCTGTTGATACCTCGTGTATTTTATTCATTCATGGTTCAGTTTTCCTCCTCCCTGCTTGCCAGTAGAATTAATTGACACATCCGTGCCCATTACTTACTTTGTAGGTGCCTTTACCTTTGCACTTTTCAAAGTTTCCATTTAGGGAGGCTTCCTCTGGACCAAACCCTTTACATACATTATCTCATTTAGCCCTCCGAGGCAATCTTTTTTTAAACTGTGAGTCAAAACCCCTGAGAGGGCCATGAAATCTATTCAATGCTCCATAACTATTATTTTTTTAAACATGAACTAAAATTTAAAATATTAGCATCGCTAGAAGTTAAAAATAAATATCATTTCATGATTTTTTGTTTCATTTGTGTGTGTGTTGCATGTGTGCTGTGTTGTGATCATAACGTAAAGCATATACCTAACTGAGGGTTCCAGTAAAAAAAAATGCCTGAAAGTTTGAAAGCCACCAATGTAGGTATTAATGGGCTTATTTACAATGAGAAAGGTAAGAACGCATTTGCCCAGATCTTGCCGTTGTTGTCAGAGCCTGGATTTAAACCCTAAGTCAAACTATCCCTTTTGACTTCTTGCTCAGTGTTCCATTTCTCCATCTCCAAGTCTGATTCATCAGGTTCCCTTTGGCACCCAGCAGTGATTAGAGAATGGCTAGTGAATATCTGTCACAGGACAGGCCCTCCTGGGCTAGATCCTGGGGAGGTGAGGAGGGAGACAGACTGACAAATAGGACATTGCAAAGCATTGTTAATAATTGGATGCTTTGCTAACTTACCTTCAAAGGAGACAGTTCTGCAGGACTTTGCCTGATCTGGTGTGCTAGTCTCTAGCAAGAGTGTGGGACCACAGAGGGAAGACTTAGGCCTACCTCCTGGGGTTCTCCCTCTCCAGCGTTCATTTTCATCTGTGCTCAAAAAAAATGTCGAGATGCTCTTGTATATACAATAAGAAATATCACTTTCATTAAAATGTACATATGTTCCTTACAAGAGCAAATGCTTCTTCTTGATCAAGAGAGCAGGTATAGTGTTTGTTTATTTTGTATTAGGTTACGGAAGAAAAAAAATTAGACTGTTACATGCACTTTCTTGGAAAGTTGAAAGGAAAGGGGTGGGGTCCAATTTCTATAACATTTAATTCTTACTAACAACAGAGATACTGTAATTTTACTCAAGTAATCAAAGATATTTTTTTTTGGCAACTTAAAAAAAAATAAGTGGCGCAGTGGATAAGAATCTGCCTGCCAATGCAGGGGACATGGGTTCGATCCCTGGTCCGGGAAGGTCCCACATGCCGCGGAGCAACTAAGCCCGTGTGCCACAACTACTGAGCCTGCACTCTAGAGCCCGCGAGCCACAACTACTGAGCCCGCGTGCCACAGCTACTGAAACCCACGCACCTAGAGCCCGTGCTCCGCAACAAGAGAAGCCACCACAATGAGAAGCCCACGCACCGCAATGAAGAGTAGCCCCCGCTTGCTGCAACTAGAGAAAGCCCGCGCGCAGCAACGAAGACCCATCGCAGCCATAATAAATAAATAAATTTATTTTTTTAATGTTGAACATGCCTTTGAAAGCGTGCACATTTTTATCCTGTCATTGGCATCTGCATGTATGGATCACGGGGGCTTGAGGAACAGTAAGGGAGGAGGAGAGGAAAATAGGGGCTCATAGTTAGGCTAAAAAATTTGGTTGGAACCTGAAGTAATGGGGAGATCAAAGGGTATATATTTATAGAAACATCATATCAATGAGATTTGTCAAGAAGATAGTCAACAAATATTTAAGGAATACATGTTCCAGGCACTGGGATATGAGCCGAGAATGCAAAGGTCTCTAGGAATCACTCCTGCCTTCTGTAAAGATAGAGTTTAGTGTAAAAACAAAAGGCAAAATACTAAAGACTCTTAAAACATCAGTGATAAGATAAAGATCCGCTTGAAACAGGGATATCCATACAATAGCTAAAGTTTGTTACATTTTACTGGAGGTCTGGCGCTACATCTTTTATAGTTCAGGAGCATTAGACTTCTTTTAAACCCCACAGCAGCTCTATGAGCCAAAAGGTGTTATCAAATCCATTTTAGAGTTGAGTTTATAGATATAAATAGATGAGTTGATCAGCTCCAAGCCCTGTAGCTGGAATTATCATTGATTCTCTCCCTCTCTCTCTCTGCACATGGTACATCAGACCAGGTAGCAAATCCTGTTGGCTCTACTCTGCAGCTACCTCTCTGATCCAAGCCACCATACAGCCTGGATTTACAGCTGTGGCCTCTCACTTGTCTCCTGTTCCCACCCTTTCCGCAAAGAGTGGTTTGTAAAACACTAAAAGATCACAGTGGTTTTGTCCTCAGACCCTACCAATGGCCCCCTGCAGTGAATACAACAGAGATCTTCATGCCATTTCCATGGCAATACCTTCCAAAATGATTTTGACAAAGTATATGCCTCCTCACATGTTTTTAAAATTACATCTGAAATTTTCATCATGGGCTTGAATCCTTGTGAAAGACGTAATTTCTGGTATTGTATACATTGACATTTGGAAAGAAACTCTTATATCACTCTTTTAAAGGGATTCAATGGAATTTAAATACCATGGCAATTTGACACCCACCATCATCCCTTTAAAAACACATGAATATCTCTTATGAATATGGACATAAAAATCCTTTAAAAAATTAGCAAGTCACATCCAGCAACATATAAAACGGATTATACAACAGGATGAAGTGTGTTTTATCCTTCGAATGCAAAGCTGGTTTGACATCAGAAAATGAGTTAGTGTAATGAATCATATAAATAGAATAAAGGACAAAAACCACGTGATTTGATGAGGGTGTAGAGAAATTGGAGAATTCCTACATTGTTAGTAGGAATGTATCAATACAATGGTGCAGCCACTTTGGAAGACAGTTTGGCAGTTCAACAAGAAGTTAAGCACGTAGTTGCTATATGAACCAGCAATTCTACTCTTAAGTATATACCTGAGAGAATTGAAAACATGTTCACAAAAAACCTAGTACATAAATGTGCATGGCAGCATTATTCATAATAGCCAAAGAGTGGAAACAACCCAAATATCCATCAACTAATGAATGGATGAGCAAAATGTGATATTTCTATACAGTGGAATATTCAACAATTTAAAGAAATGAAGTACTGATAATGCTACAAAATGCACACCCATAGAGACAGGACTTAGATAGTGGTTGCCAGGAGCTTAGGAAAAGGGAAAATGGAAGGTATGATATTGCTTTTTGGAATGATGAAAATGTTCTGGAATCAGATAGTGATGATTGCATAACTTTGTGAGTATACTAAAAACCACTGAATTGTACACTTTAAAAGTGAATTTTATTATATGTAAATTATATCTCAATTTTAAAAGTATGGGAAGTCCCCACATGATCATCTCAATAGTTGCAAAAAAAGGATTTGGCAAAATCCAACACCCTTTCATGATAAAAACACACGACAAACTAAGAATAAAAGGAAACTTCCTCATTGTTGGTAAAGAACATCTACAGAACCCATAGCTACCTTCATACTTAAAGGTGAATGTTCTCCTCCTAAGATCAAGAAGTAGACAAAGATGTCCATGCTTACCACTTCTGTCCAACATCATAATGGAGGTTCTATCAGGCAATCAGGCAATAAAATGAGATCAAAGAATCCATATTGGAAAGGAAGAAGTAGAAGTAGAAGACATGATCTTATATATAGAAAATCCTAAGGAATTCACCAATAAAGTATTATTGGAATTCACCAATAAACAAATGGGTTCAGCAAGGTTGCAGGGTATAAGATCAGTATACAAAAATCAAGTGTATTTCTCTGCACTAGTAATAACCAACCCCAAAATGAAATAAATGTAACTATACTTACATAGCATCAAAAAAATAAAATAATTAAGAATACATTTTTAAAAAGAAGGGCAAAACTTGTATTCTGAAAACTATCAATATAAAACATTATTGAAAGAAATTAATGAAGACCCAAAAAATTGGAAAAACATCCCATGTTCATGGATTAGAAGACAATATTGTTAAGATGGCAATATTCCCCCAAATGATCTACAGAGTCAATGCAATACCTATTATAATCCCAGCTGGCTTTTTTGCAGAAATTGATAAGTTGATCCTAAAATTCATGTGGAAATGCAAGAGACCCAAAGAGCCAAAACAATTTTGAAAAAGGAAATAAAGTTGGAGAGCTCACACTTTCACATTTCAAAACTTACTACAAAGACAGAGTGGTACTGGCCTGTGATAGACATATAGATCAGTGGAATAGAATTGAGAATTCAGAAATAAACCCTGCATTTATAGTTAATTGATGTTTGACAAGGGTGCCAAGACAATTCAATGGGGAAAGAATAGTCTTCTTAACAAATGATGCTGGAACAACTGAACATCCACATGCAAAAGAATGAAGTTGTACCTGTTTCTTTACCATACACAAAAATTAACTCCAAATGGATCATGTAAGAGCTAACTATAAATCTCTTTGAAGAAAACTTAGGAATAAATCTTTGTGTCCTTGAGTTAGGCAAAGCCATATTAGATAGAATAAGAAAAGCACAAATGACTAAAGGAGAATGGATAAATTGGACCTCATAAAAATTAAAAACTTTGTGGGGACTTCCCTGGTGGTCCAATGGTTAGGACTCCGTGCTTCCACTGCAGGGGGCCAGGGTTCGATCCCTGGTTGGGGAACTAAGATCCTGCATGCCTTGTAGTGTGGCCAAAAGAAAAAAAAAATTTAAAAACTTTGTGCTTCAAAGGACACCACTGAGAAAGTGAAAAGAAAGACAACCCATAGAATGGGAGAATATATTTGCAAATCATATATCTGATAAGGGACTTATATCCAGAATATATTAAAAACTCTTACAACCCAACAATAAAAAATGGACAAAGGATTTGAATAGATATTTCTCCAAAAAGAAAATACCAATGGCCAGCAAGTGCATGAAAGATGCTCAATATCATTATCCATCAGGGAAATGCAAATCAAAACCATGATGAAAAACTACTTCACATCCATGGAGATGGTTAGAATTAAAAAAAAAAAAAAGAACAGATAATAAGTGTTATGGAGGATATATAGAAATTAGAACCTTTGTACATTGCTTCTGGGAATATAAAATTATATAGCCACACTGAAAAACAGTTTGACTTTTTTTTAAGTTAAACATAAATTCCCATATGGCCCAACAATTCCACTTCTGTTTACCTACGAAAAATGAGAACATATGTCCCTACAAAGACTTGCGTGTGAATGTTCGTAACAGCACTATTTATAATAGTAAAAAACTGGAAACAAATGTCCATCAAATGGTGAATGGATAAGCAAAATGTGGTATCTCCATACAACTAAATATTATTCAGCCATAAAAATGAATGAGGGGGGACTTCCCTGGTGGCCCAGTGGGTGGGACTCGGTGCTCCCAATGCGGGGGCCCGGGTTCGATCCCTGGTCAGGGAACTGGATCCCACAAGCATGCTGCAACTAGGAGTCTGTATGCTGCGACAAAGATCCTGCATGCCATAACTAAGACCCGGTACAGCCTAAAGAAAGAAATAAATATTTTTTTAAAAAAAGAATGAGGTACTGACAAAGGGTACAACAGATGAACCTTGAAAAAATTTTGCTAAGTGAAAGAAACCAGTCACAAAGAACTCATATTGTATGAGTCCATTTATATGAAATGTCAGACTAGGCAAATCTGTAGAGATGAAAAGTAGATTATTGTTTTTCAGTGCTGAGGGAAGTTGGGGGAAAATGGGGAGTGTCTTCTAATGGGTAGGGGGTTTCTTTTCCAGGTGATGAAAATGTTATAAAATTGATTGTGGTGATGACTGTACAACTCTGTGAATATACTAAAAACCACTGAACTGTATGCTTTAAATGGGTAAATTGTATGATACGTGAATTACATCTCAATAAAGCTGTTACAAAATAAACAAATAAGTTCTTTGTTAAAGTAAAATACTTTACATTGTTCCTTTCCTCTTCGGACTACTATTTCCATTCCCTTTTCCCATGGAGTTGTTTTCTAACATAATCTATTTTTATGCTTGAAAAAATTTTAAATTGATTATCCTATCATACTTCTCTGTAATAAAATTGTGTATCTAAATTAAACTTTTTAAAATTTAAATTTCTTGTGTCCAAGAGGCTCTATTAAGAAAAGCATTCTGGATTGTGTTGCATAATAAATTATCATTTGTAAACAATTGATCAAGGCAATATAAATATATTATAATAAATAATAAATAGGACATTTGATTGGAAATGTATTTCTTAATAAGTTTTCTAAAAATTAGGTCACGAACATTACTTAGTGCTAGAATGACAGTATCCAATTGCAATTCCATTCTTTTCCTTCAGCTTTATTGAGGTATAACTGACAAATAAATATTGTATCTATCTAAAGTGTACAGTGTGATGATTTGATATACCTATGCATTGTGAAATGACCACAATCAAGCTAATTAACACATTTGTGTGTGTGTGTGTGTGTGATGAGAGTACTTAAGATCTATACTCAGAAATTTCAAGTGTATAGTATAGTATTATTAACTACAGTCACTGTGCTGTACATTCCCAGAACTTATTCATCATATAACTAAAAGTTTATACCCTTTCACCAACATTGTCCCATTTCCCCCATCCCTTAGCCCCTGCCAACCACCATTCTACTCTCTGCTTCTGGGAGTTCAACTTTTTTAGATTCTACATATAAATAAGATCATACAGTATTTTTCTTTCTATGTCTAGCTTATTTCACTTAGCATAATATCCTCAAGTTTCATCCATGTTATCACAAAGGGCAGGATTTCCCTCTTTTTATAGCCAAATAATATTCCAGTATGGGGACTTCCCTGGTGGCACAGTGGTTAAGAATCCACCTGCCAATGCAGGGGACATGGGTTCAAGCCCTGGTCCAGGAAGATCCCACATGCCGCAGGGCAACTAAGCCCACGAGCCACAACTACTGAGCCCGCGTGAAGCCCACTCGCCTAGAGCCTGTGCTCTGCAACAAGAGAAGCCACTGCTATGAGAAGCCCGCGCACCTCAACAAAGAAGAGTAGCCCCCGCTCACCACAACTAGAGAAAGCCTACATGCAGCAACGAAGACCCAATGCAATAAAAAATTAATTAATTAATTAAAAAAATTCCAGTGTGTGTGTATCTCACATTTTCTTTATCCATTCGTTCATCAACAGACACTCAGGTAGATTGTTTCCACATCTTGGCTATTGTGAATAGTGCTATGGTGAACTCTGAACTCAGGTGTTCAGATAGCTTTTGATATACTGATTTCATTTCCTTTCGATATACACCTAGAGGTGGGGTTGTTAGATCATTTGGTACTTCTATTTTTAATTTTTTTTTTTCACCATGCCGCACGGCTTGCAGGATCTTAGTTCTCTCACCAGGGACTGAACCCAGGCCACAGCAGTGAAAGCACCTAACCACTTGACCTCCAGGGAATTCCCTACTTTTTATTTTTTAAATTAAATTCTCCATACTGTTTTCCAAAATGGCTGTACCAATAGCAATTCTATTCTTATTTTTCATTATTATACATCTAAGTACTGAAAAACCTTTTTCACATAAAGAAGTAGACAGGCATGGAAGGAATTTTGTAAAATCAATGTTCTTTAAAGTCCTTTTGAGTCATCTGCCGAAATCATGTGATAACACCTCACCACTAGGATGGTTACTGTTAAAAAAAAAAAAAGTGTTGGTAAGGATGTGGAGAAACTGGAACCCCTGTGCACTGTTGATGGGAATACAAAATGGTGCAGCTGCTGTAGAAAACAGTATAGCAGTTCCTCAAAAAGTTAAAAATAGAACTACCATGTGATCCAGCACAACCATTTTTGGGTAGATAGCCAAAAGTATTGAAAGCAGGGTCTCAATGAGATATTTGTACACCCATGTTCCATAGCAGCATTGTTCACAGTAGCAAAAATGTAGACACAACCAAGGTTTCCACTGATAAATGAAGGGATAAGCAAAATGTGGTGTTTATAGAAACTTGAAATGTTATTCAGCCTTAAAAAGAAAGGAAGGGGCTTCCCTGGTGGCGCAGTGGTTGACAATCTGCCTGCTAATGCAGGGGAAATGGGTTTGAGCCCTGGTCTGGGAAGATCCTACATGCCGCGGAACAACTAGGCCCGTGAGCCACAACTACTGAGCCTGTGCATCTGGAGCCTGTGCTCCGCAATGAGAGGCCGCGATAGTGAGAGGCCCGCGCACCGCGATGAAGAGTGGCCCCCGCTTGCCACAACTAGAGAAAGCCCTCACACAGAAACGAAGACCCAACGCAGCCAAAAGTAAAATAAAATAAATAAATAAAAAGAAATGCATTTTCATTTAAAGAAAAAAGAAAGGAAATTCTGACACATGCTCTAACGTGGATGAACCTTGAGGACGTTATGCTAAGTGAAATAAGCCAGTTGCTAAAAGACAAATACTGTATGATTCCACTTATGTGAGGGGCCTAGAGTAGTCCAGATTATGGAGACAAAGTAGAACAGTGCTTGTCAGGGGCTGGGGGAGTGTGTTGAGGGGTTGGTGTTTAATGCACACAGGGTTTCAGTTTTACAAGACGAGAAAAGTTCTGGAGATGATGGTGGTGATGGAAGCACAACAATGTGAATGTACTTAATGCCTCTGAACTGTATCCTTTCAAATGGTTAGGATGATAATCGCATGTATATTTTACCAAGATTAAAAAAAAAATTTTAAACCTATCATCAAAAAGTATTTTTCTTGGGCTTCCCTGGTGGCGCAGTGGTTGAGAGTCCGCCTGGTGATGCAGGGGACACGGGTTCGTGCCCCAGTCCAGGAAGATCCCACATGCCACGGAGCAGCTGGGCCCATGAGCCATGGCTGCTGAGCCTGCGCGTCCGGAGCCTGTGCTCCGCAACGGGAGAGTCCACAACAGTGAGAGGCATGCGTACCGCAAAAAAAAAAAAAAAAAAAGTATTTTTCTTGCTCTCACTAGATTAGATCCTCCTTAGTATTGTGGAAACTTCCTCTTCTGCAAAAGGATTTCTTACTGGGTCCTTAGATCCTCTCACCTCCCCAGTTCCTGGAAAATAGATCAGAAAGGCCTTACCGGGGGCTTCCCTGGTGGCGCAGTGGTTGAGAATCTGCCTGCCAATGCAGGGGACACGGGTTCGTGCCCCGGTCTGGGAAGAGCCCACATGCCGCAGAGCAACTAGTCCCGTGAGCCACAATTACTGAGCCTGCGTGTCTGGAAGCTGTGCTCCGCAACAAGAGAGGCCGCAATAGTGAGAGGCCCGCGCACCGCGATGAGGAGTGGCCCCCACTTGACGCAACTAGAGAAAGCCCTCACACAGAAACAAAGAGCCAACACAGCCATAAATAAATAAAGAAAAAATTAAAAAAAAAAAAGAAAGGCCTTACCAAAACTTATCAAATGGGAACTAATTTCACCTGGTTCTCCTTCACTTGGAGACAACTTGTGTAACCCAATACACTAAGAAGCAATTGGGAAAATGGTAATGTCGGTAATTTAAACACATCTTTGCTAATATTTTTTTCAAAAGTAAAAAAGCTTTTATCTTCTACCTTAAATATATTTTCATCAAAAGCTGGAAGAAGCTGATTGAGCTCATTTAATTTATATACACTCTTCACCATTTACTGTAATTGGCCCTATCAGTCCTTGTTGTCAAAACAATCAGCAAAATCACACTTCATTTCTGTCAGAAACTTTCCTTCCTTCTTCAATGCAAATCCCTGAGAAAAATCAACAGGAGCCCAAATTGCTTGTATCCAAACAGTGCTTCCCTCTTAACAGAAATCTGCACAAGACAAGAAAGCCAAGAGCATAGACAGATTTCACATGCCTTGGTTTAAGGAGGCTTTGAAGGTGTTCTATGTCAAATAAGATGCCCTGATTGTTCCTGCTGCCCGCACCCCAGTCTTTCCTGCACCAGGCCCCACTGTAATTCAGGGTGGTGAGGGGTAGGCCTTTCCTTTGTAAAGTGGGCTTAAGAGTGATCATGAGAGGGCTTCCCTGGTGGCGCAGTGGTTGAGGGTCCGCCTGCCGATGCAGGGGACACGGGTTCGTGCCCCCGTCCGGGAAGATCCCACATGCCACGGAGCGGCTGGGCCCGTCAGCCATGGCCGCTGAGCCTACGCGTCCGGAGCCTGTGCTCCGCAACGGGGGAGGCCACAGCAGTGAGAGGCCCGCGTACCGAAAAAAAAAGTCCCAGGCGAGGGAACTGGGCATCCTTGTTCTACAGAGACCCCCTCCCTCGCTGTGATAATCTGGGGGGCAGGGGACCACTCAGATGATGTGCACTTACGTGGATTCACCCCTAAACCTGCTGTTTAGCCATTTTCACCCTTGTAGTAAATGACCCAGCAGCCACCGGTTGCTCAGCCAAGAACCCGGGGGGTCGTCCTTGAGTCCTCTCCCCTCCCCACACCCCTTATCAAGTTCTGCCACTTTACTTCCAAAATATATCCCAGATTTAGTCACTTCTCACCTCCACTGCTGTCACCCAAGTCCAGGCCACCATCACCCTTGCGTGGAAGATTGTAAGAGCCTCTCAAGTGCCTTCCTTCCTCCCTTCCTTTTCTCCTACAAACAGTAGCCAGAGGGGGTCCTGTCCCTCCCTTTTGTAAAACCTCCTCATTGCTTTCCTTTGCACTTGGAATAAAATCTGAATAATATCTGACCTAGTAGGGTGACCGATTTGTCCTGGGCCAAACCAGGACAGTTGGTCACCCTATATGTGGCTCTGTAGGCTCTGACCCCACCTACCTCCTAGACTGCCTCTCAAGGACTCCTCTCCTCCCTCCCTCGCTCCCCTTCCCCACTCTCTCACTTTCCCTCCCCTCTTCAGCTCATTTGGCTCCAATCCCATGGGATCCTTGCTCTTCCATGAAAGAGTCATGTGTGTCTCAGGACCTGTGAACTTGCTCTTCCCTCTCCTTGGAACTTTTGTACGTTAGGATTCAGCTCCATGCTCCCTCCTCAAAGAGGCCTCAGATCACTCCAGCTGCAGCAGTTCTTTTACCATCACCACCTGGCCCCCATTCCTTCCTACTTATCCACTGTGGAATTTGAAGCTCTCTGTGCTTCACTTTTTTCCCCATAAAATGGGGACAAGTGCTATCCCCCAAAGGACTGGAGTGAGAAGACAATGAGATACTCCTTGCTAAGCCCTCAAATCACCACTGGAACATAACAAGTGTTTCATAGCAACTGTGATTTTTGCCCTGTCCTGTTTTCTTCCTAGCACCTGTCAATATCCGATACAATTATATGTATTTATTTCTTCCATGTTTACTGTCTGTCGCTCCAAATAAAATGTGGGCTGCATCAAGAAGAAAATCTGTTTTACAGCCTTCAGTGCCTAGAACAGTGCCTGGCGCATGTCAAGAGCTCAAGATGTGTGTGAAGCATGAATGAAGCTTGATGGTTGCCAACAGCGTGGATGCCACTGAATTGTACACTTAAAAATGGCAAAAAGGGTGACATTTGTGTTATGTTTATTTTACCACTGATGTCACATAATACATATCTGATAACTTTCTTAGTTACAAAAAAAAAAAAAAAAAGAATGAATGAAGCTATGTCCCAGCATACCAGGAGTGGTTATTCACTCAGAGAGAGGGGAGCTTGCAGAGAGGGGAAAGCTTGCAGCTTTCTGGGACTTTTTTACATAACACTCCACCTTTTCACTACCTCTCATTGGCATGCACACCCACCCTGGGGAGGGGGGCGGAGGTGGGGCCTGGGAATCCCAGGAGATCTGCCGCAGAGGTGGAAACACTCTGAGAATTTTGCCTCCTTCACATAGTACTTCAGGGGTGCGAGCTTGACACACCAGTTTTGTCACTCTTACACGGACAGTCTCTGCAGCTGATCAATACTGCAGCTCAGGTAAGTTACTGACCTTCCTGTGCTTCCCAATAAATGGCAACAGTAAGAGAAGCTCTCTTTCAGGATTGGTGTGAAGATTGAACGGGATACACCATGTAAAATGCTTAGAAAAGTGCCCGCCCTGTACATAAGTGCTGTGTAAATGTTAGCTATTATTGTTACTCTTTATTATCCATCGAGTTACTTTAGCTAAAAATTAAGGAGTGGGCTTCCCTGGTGGCACAGTGGTTGAGAGTCCGCCTGCCAATGCAGGGGACACGGGTTCGTGCCCCAGTCCGGGAAGATCCCACATGCCGCAGAGCAGCTGGGCCCGTGAGCCATGGCCGTTGAGCCTGCGCATCCAGAGCCTATGCTCCGCAACGGGAGAGGCCACAGCAGTGAGAGGCCCGTGTACCGCAAAAAATAAATAAATAAATAAATAAATAAAAATATATATATCTTAAATCCATCCACTTTTTCTTCTAAATGTTCTCAAGTTTTGCCTTTTACACTGAAGTCTTTAGCCTGCTCAGGGATATAGTGAATTTCTCTTCATTTCCGTATGCACTACCAGAACCATTTACTGAATAGCCTATCTTTTCCCTGTTGATCTACTTGGACAATGCTGTCACACATCATGTTTCTATGTCTGTGAAGGTCTATTTCTGGCCTCTATTCCATTGGCCAGGCATTATCGAGTTTCCTTCCTCTTCATCCCTTATGTGTAAGTCCGTCCTACGTCCAAAACTCCTCTCAAATCCACCTTCTCCACTTACGCCATCATTTCACTTGCGATGGGTCCCATCTGCTCCTCCTCCCCACTTTTACTCTGCAAGCCCCCCACCCCTGGCCATTCTCCTTATTGCAACTCAAGAGACCCTATCCCTTTTTTAAAATGACAAAATATTTGATATTTGATATATAAAACTATGAAGGACCATGTGCGGAGGTTATGAAGTGTGGTCATAAAACAATGCTGTGAGCCCACCAGGCTGCCTAGGAAACAGAACAGTGGCAAGTCCTTTGATGTCCTGAGTGTCCTCAATGCTAATGAGAATTTGTCCTTTTTTAAAAAAAAATTTGTTCTTTTAAAATTATAAAAAATTAAAAATTAAAAAAATTTAAAAAATAAACAAAAAAATAAACAAATGGTACCTAATGAAACTTCAAAGTTTTTGCACAGCAAAGGAAACCATAAACAAGACAAAAAGACAACGCTCAGAATGGGAGAAAATATTTGCAAACGAATCAACGGACAAAGGATTAATCTCCAAAATATATAAACATCTCATGCAGCTCAATATTAAAGAAACAAACAACCCAATCCAAAATGGGCAGAAGACCTAAATAGACATTTCTCCAAAGAAGACATACAGATGGCCAAGAAGCACATGAAAAGCTGCTCAACATCACTAATTATTAGAGAAATGCAAATCAAAACTACAATGAGGTATCACCTCACAGCAGTTAGAATGGGCATCATCAGAAAATGTACAAAGAACAAATGCTGGAGAGGGTGTGGAGAAAAGGGAACCCTCTTGCACTGTTGGTGGGAATGTAAATTGATACAGCCACTATGGAGAAGAGTATGGAGGCTCCTTAAAAAACTAAAAGTAGAATTACCATATGATCCAGCAATCCCACTACTGGGCATACACCCAGAGAAAACCATAATTCAAAAAGACACATGCACCCCAATGTTCATTGCAGCACTATTTACAATAGCCAGGTCATGGAAGCAACCTAAATGTCCATCGACAGACGAATGGATAAAGAAGATGTGCTACATATATACAATGGAATATTACTCAGCCATAAAAAGGAACGAAATTGGGTCATTTGTTGAGATGTGGATGGATCTAGAGACTGTCATACAGAGTGAAGTAAGTCAGAAAGAGAAAAACAAATATCGTATATTAATGTATATATGTGGAACCTAGAAAAATGGTACAGATGAATCAGTTTGCAGGGCAGAAATTGAGACACATGTAGAGAACAAACGTATGGACACCAAGGGGGGAAAGCAGTGGGGTGGTGGGGGTGGGGGTGTGATGAATTGGGAGATTGGGATTGACATGTATACACTGATGTATATAAAATTGATGACTAATAAGAACCTACTGTATAAAAAAATAAATAAAATAAAATTCAAAAGTTTAAAAAAAAAAGAAAGGCAAAACCATTGAAGATATCAGGGATAGACTCTTTGACACCTTTTCTGTTTTTATAAAATGGATTTTTATACTGTAATAAAATATACATAAAATTTACTATTTTGACCATTTTTAGGTGTATGATTCTGGCACATTTAAGGATATTCTCATTGTTGTGGAAACATCACAGCCATCCATCTCCAAAACCCTTTTCATCTTGCCAAACTGAAACTCAGTACTCATAAAATAGTAACTCCACATTCCTCTAGCTCCTGTCAACCACCATTGTACTTTCTTCATTTTTTTTTAACAGTGTAGCATTTTTAAAAATTATTTATTTATTTGGTTGCGCAGGGTCTTTAGTTGCAGCAGGCGGGCTCGTTAGTGGTGGCTCATGGGCTCCTTTGTTGTGGCTCGAGGGCTCCTTAGTTGCAGCACATGGGCCCCTTAGTTGTGGGATGTGAACTCTTAGTTGCGGCATGCATGTGGGATCTAGTTCCCTGAGCCGGGATTGAACCTGGGACCCCTGCACTGGGAGCATGGAGTCTTAACCACTGCGCCACCAGGGAAGTCCCCATTCTACTTTCTCTCTATGATTTTGACCACTCTAGGTACCTCATGTAAGTGGAATCATAGAGTATTGGTCCTTTTGTGACTGAATCATTTTACTCAGCATAATGAACTCAAGGTTCATCCATGTTGTAGCATATATCAGAATTTCCTTCCTTTTTAAGAGTGAATAATATTCCACTGTATGTATATACTCCATTTTGTTGATCCATTCACTACCCTTTGACAATCAGACAACCATCTGAGGAGCCTCAGATTCCTCTAGAGACAAACAATATGGAAAGAAACATAGCTACTCTGTGACCATCAGATCAAGTGACATGCAGGAAAGGTAGCTTCTACACAAAATTTGGGTCAAAACCTCAACTTGCCTTCCTTATTTTGCTCTTTAAATCATCGTTGGCTTATTGTAGTCATTCTGTTCTTCATTATCTGCCCATATACTGTAATGTAAAGATGGAAAGAATTGCTTTTATGTTAACCTTTTTTTCCAGGTTTATGAGTTTTGTTGGTTATTTCTGGATATAATATTAATAGCTGGTTACAAATAGCTCACTCAAATGAGACTAGATTCAACCTTGAGACTCAAGGTTGGCACTAGATAGTACAAGGAAAGTTACATTTAAGTGTCCGTGACAGAAGGAAAGTATAACTCCATTATACTTGTATATATACTTGTATATATAATGTATACATTATACTGCAGTATAACTGCAGGCAATCCATGCAGTCTGCCTAATCCCTCTTCTTTCTTGAGCTCAGAAGAAAGAACTCCTTATTTCCCACATAACCCAACTATGGGGGATTTAAGATGGTCACAAATTCTTTGACCTTCCTTATATCAGGAGGTGGGTCTGTGTCCCATTCTCTTGAGTCTGGGTGCTCTTTGCTATTGCTTTGACCTGTAGAATACAGCAAAAATGAATTTGTGCTCAGTAAGACATGGCTGTAAACCAATAAATTACTTTAGGGATTTCATCCAAGCCTATTTATCTGGATGGTTTGCTGGATGGGTTCTCCCATCAGGACCTCCATCAGGATCGGTCATTGGGAAAACAGCTTGCCTATCAAACAGCAGTTTTACTTATTGAAACTTGCTTTAAGATCCTTGCCTTGCTGTGTTCACCAATCCTAAAATACTATGTTGTGACTGTTGCCCAATCCCGATTGACTCCTCTCTTGAAAGACCTGATTTGAACCACCTGAGTCCAGACCCCAACCCTATAGATTTATTTTCCTCACCTTCCCCCACTCAGATTGCTCCATTACGGCAGCAAGTCTAACAAAGTTAGCTTTGCTTGATAGCAGGTTTCCTGGTCATCTTTTGAGATGCTGCCAGTCTACAAGATAAGTATTGTTTTGTGAAACGAGTTTCAGTTTCATATATGTGCATGTATATGTGTTTGTGTTTACTGGAAAGTGATGTAAAATGTATTGCAACTGTGCGTGGTGGTAAAAATGTTCGAAAGCCATTGGTTTATTGTCTTCCTCTACTAGAATAAATTTTGTCTTCTCTGCCTTATCCCCAGTGTTTTGAAGAGTTCCTGGCATACAAATACTTGTTGAGTGAAAGAATGAACGAAAGAACAACTGTCTGATTGAAAAAAATGAAAGACAAAGGAAACAAAAGAAAGGGAGGGAAGAAAAAAAGGGAAAGGATAAGTAACAAGAAGAGGAAAGGGGAAAAGTCCCAAGAAGTGGAAAGGAATAGAGAGCAAAGCGGTGTGCAGCTTGCTCCTCCTCGCCGGCAGGGGCGCTGTTGGCAGCTTTGCTGCCCAGGCGGGCTCGGTGTGCAGGGCTGCCGGGGGCGGGACCGCTGGCGCGCGGGGCAAAGTGGGAGTGGAGAAGCTGGAGGGAAGGGGTTCGCAGAGGCTGCCTAAGGAAGCCATGGAGGCCTGCTGCGGCCAGGTAAGCGGCCCCCCGAGGGCAGGTGGGCCTGGCCTGGCCTCACTGCAGCCCAGCCCCCGTGCCCTCAATGACCTTGAGGATGGCAGCTTAGGGAGGCCCAGGCGGGGCTAGCGCCTCACAACCTCGGTTTTTCGCTCCTTGGGGGCCTCAGTTTCCCCAGCTGGGAGCGAACTCGGGAATCTCCAGCAGCCGCTCAAGGCCCCTCCTTAGTCCTTTTACAGCCTCCCGGCAGATCCCCTTGCCTTCCCGCCTTGTCGAGTCCTCACCAGATGCAGGTCGGTGCTGTCTGGATCAGCCTCTCCTCGGCCCTATGTCCCTTTCCCTCCTTGGGAGAACTCTTGCTAATCTGCTGGCTCCATTAATTCCTTCCTCCCACGTTTATTGAGGCAGCAAATTTGGCGGTTACAACAGGTTTCGGGAGTCAGGAGAGATATGAGTGTGGGTGGATCACTTGAGCCGTGGGACCCTGGCTAAGTTATTTTACCTCCCTGTGCCTCCGTTTTCTCATCCCTAAAATGGGATAATGACAGAACTTACCTTGTAGGATTTTTTTTTTTTTTTTTTTTTTGTGGTACGCGGGCCTCTCACTGCTGTGGCCTCTCCCGTTGCGAAGCACAGGCTCCGGACGCGCAGGCCCAGCGGCCATGGCTCACGGGCCCAACCGCTCCGCGGCATGTGGGATCCTCCCGGACCGGGGCATGAACCCGTGTCCCCTGCATTGGCAGGCGGACTCTCAACCACTGTGCCACCAGGGAAGCCCCATGTAGGATCTTTTGATATTTAAAGACGTTAATATGGATAAAGTTTTCGAGCAGAGATATCCTCCTGTTGCACCATTAGCTTCGTGCCTCCGCTTTCTTGCTCATTACCGCACGGTTGTGATTTTCCTTCGGTGATTAATTAGTTTTGACTGCTTAACGTTTGTTAATGAATTTTTCCCAGGAAGGCAGACAGAGCTCTTATCTTTGTTCACCCTGTATCCCTCACATCTAGGTCGGTATCTTAGTGGCATCTGAAGCCAGCGTTGGGTAGGCTGGGGGTACAGGGGCGATCAAGACAGTTCTGCCCTCGGTCTGAAAGAGGCATTGGAGCAAGTATAGCAGGGTTGGGTCTTGTTTGGGAGCTCAGTGCCTGGGGAAAATCAGTTAAGGTCAATATTACCCTTGAAGGAACTGGATCTTGAAAGCCCCAAACTGAGATTTACTTTTTTGGGTCATCTTTGTATTTCAGCTTTGTCCCAGTCCCAGGACAATAGAGGCCAAGACTGTTTTGCAAGGTAAATGCCTCCTGCTGTGACTTTTTTGTGATGGAGTAATGAGGGCAGACAAGAGGCCACCTGCAATTCAGAGTTGGCTTTCAAATGCTGCCCTCAGTTAGTGCTGAGAATGCACTGGAATCCCCAGCACTTGCTTGGGTGGGCTACCACTACCTTCTAGGGTGAGGTGTCGTTTTGCCAGGCTGGTCAAGTGATCCTGTCCCCAAGCTCATGGAGGAAAAACTAATTTCCCCCTTGCACACTTAAGTTGACAGCTCAAGTATTTTTCGTTATACTTCTAAAGAGTTGCAGAGGATATTATTGCCATTCTCTACTGTGTTTATTATATGCATGTTTTAACTATATTTTGAGCAAAATCCAGGAGTTGCCAATTTAGCCTACTAGTTTATGGAAATTGTCCGGCAAAACATCTGACTGGCCAAATTGGGCCTCACTTTCCAAACCAGAGGTCTGATTTCATTTTTAAAATACGGCTTATTGAGGTTTAATTTACACACCATAGAATTCACTTATTTTAAATTTAATGATTTTTGGGGGGACTTCCCTGGTGGTGCAGTGGTTAAGAATCCGCCTGCCAATGCAGGGGACACGAGTTCGATCCCTGGTCCAGGAAGATCTCACATGCCGCGGAGCAACTGAGCCCATGTGCCACAACTACTGAGCCTGCACTCTAGAGCCCACGAGCCACAACCACTGAGCCCGCACACCCTAGAGTCCGTGCTCCGCAACAAGAGAAGCCATCGCAGTGAGAAGCCCGTGCACTGCAATGAAGAGCAGCCCCCGCTTGCTGCAACTAGAGAAAGCCTGTGTGCAGTAACGAAGACGCTCTACAGCCATAAA
This sequence comes from Mesoplodon mirus, assembly GCF_964341445.2. Lineage (NCBI taxonomy): Eukaryota > Metazoa > Chordata > Mammalia > Artiodactyla > Ziphiidae > Mesoplodon > Mesoplodon mirus. Next base: position 34,206,399 of record NC_138995.1, read on the forward strand.
TAAACTAATTAATTAATTATTTTTAGTAAATCTCCATAAGCCATTACTACAGTCAATTTTAGAACACTTATGTGACACCAAAAAGATTACCCTGCGCCCATTTTCTGTCACTCCTCATTCTACCCCAGGCAACCAATGATCTGCTTTCCGTTTCTGTGAATTCACATTTTCTGGATATTTCATATAAATGGAATCATCGTATAATATGTAGTCTTTTGTGACTGGTCTTCACTTTATGCATAAAGTTTTTGAGGTTCATTCGTGTTGTAGCATATATCAGTACTTCCTTTTTATTGCTTAATAGTATTTCATTGTATGGATATACCACATTTTTTTCTTCTTATCCGTTTACCAGTTGATGGACATTTGAATTGTTTCCATTTTTTGGCTTTTGTGAATAACTCTTATGTGAACATACACATACGAGTCTTCATGTGGACATATGTTTCCTTTCTCTTGGGTAGATGGGTTGAATTTCTGGGTCATATGGTAAATTTATGTTTAACTTTTTAAGAACCTGCCAAACAGCTTTCCAAAGAGGCTGTACCATTTTACATCCCCACCAGCATTATATGAGGGTTTTGGTTTCTTCACATCTTCACCAACACTTCTCCTTTGGATTATATCCATCCTAGTAGGTGTGAAGTTTTTTCGTTTGTTTGTTTTGTTTTTGTTTTTGTTTACATCATGACACATTTTTACTGGTTGAAAATGCATTACACACAGACCAGCACAATATGTTTCAAGCTCCATGAGGGCAGAGACTGTTGTCTATTTTTTTCACTGCTGTATACCTGACATACAGTAAGCACTCAACATTTGATGAACAGGTGCACTTCACAAGTATATGAACACATTCAAGAGAAAAGGACTATGTACTGTGAGAGAGGACTTTGTTCTCTATGACGGCCCTATGCCAGCAGCTAAGGAGTAATCCCCTCAACCTTTTGCCTCTGGGGTGGAATAGAAGCCCAGGCTCATGTGAGAAGGATGCTGGCCATTTGGGCTCCAGTCGCAGGGTTTGTCCCACCCAGCAGTCTCTTGGCTGCCAGCCTTTGGCCTGTCCCAGGTCCCGTTTGCTCATCTCTTGGCTTGCCACCTTCCTGCTTTATCACTAAGGCTTTAGTCTGTTTGTTCCTATAGAAACAGACCCTCCAAAGAATCTGATGTGTGCATCACCTCACTTATCCTCACAACACTGCCTGGACCAGTGATTCTCAACTGGGGACAATTTTGCCCCCCAGGAGACCTTTGGCAATGCCTGGAGACACTTTTTTTTTTCTTTTTTGCAGTACGTGGGCCTCTCACTGTTGTGGCCTCTCCCATTGTGGAGCACAGGCTCCAGACGCGCAGGCTCAGTGGCCGTGGCTCACGGGCCCAGCCGCTCCGCGGCATGTGGGATCCTCCCGGACCGGGGCACGAACCCGCGTCCCCTACATCGGCAGGCGGACTCTCAACCACTGCACCACCAGGGAAGCCCTGGAGACACTTTTGATTGCCATGACTTGGTGGGGTTGGTGCTCCTGGTGTCTAGAGTGTACAGGTCAAGGATGCTTCTAAACATCCTACAATGCACAGGACGCCCCTACAGCAGAGAATGAAAGGGTCCAAAATATCAGTAGTGTTGAGGACCTCTTCCCTATAGGTCAGGGGCTCTACTAGCTCCATTTTTACGGGAGAGGAGACAGGTGTGGAGAGGTTGGGTAAGTTGTCCCATGGTCCTGTAGCTGGTGAGCAGTGAGCTAGGATGTAAACCACGTGAGGCTGGCCTCAGAGCCCTAGCTCATACCCCACTGTACATGATTGCTTCTCAGAAATGGAAAACCCAAACAGAGATGGAACAGCTTTTTACTCCTTCACTCAGTTATGCTACAACCAAGGGACCAGCTGTCCCACTTTGCCTAGCGCTGAACAGGTTCACAGGATGTGAGACTTGGTGCTCAAGCTGGGATGGATGGTCATCCTAGTACAACCCAGACTCTGTAAGGATCTGAGGTTGAGACCTGGTCACCATAGTTAATCTGTTGAGTTCATACCATGTGGTAATCACTCAGTGGTGATTACCTATATCAATTATAGGGACCCAACCCCAGTCCTAAGTTCACATAGCCTCAAGGCCAACTTTACTCGTGTTCTGAAAATATTGATCTGTTAGCTCCTTGAGTTAAGTCAGCAAGCCTCCAGGTAGATCAAAATTTATCCTTGGAGGATTTTTAAGGTTTGTTGGAGAAGCAGACCGGTTGGGGGTAGTGTGGTAGAGGAAAAAAATCCCACAGTTTGATGGCAGGGTCAGAGTTCCCATCGCTTAACCTGTTTGGGGCTCAGCGTCCTCATTTGCAAATTGAGTCGATAATAGGAGCCACGGTTATGAGTATTACCTTGTACCAGGTACTGTGCTTTCCAGGTGTTTGCACATAAGGTTATCTCATTTAATCTTCAATGCTGGGAGTGGGTAGCTCCTCGGGTTAAGTGGTGAGCCCAAGGAGGCAGCTGGAGTCAGGACGCAAACCCAGATTGTCTCACTCCAAAGACCACACTTTTACAGCTATGTAACGTCTCCCAGGGCTGTTTCTGAGGAGATGGGAAAACATGCCAATTAGGGTGAAAAATAGGAGGTGGCCTCAAGGGCAGTGCATTCAGTGTGTTTGTAAAGGCATGTGTGTTTCGCCACTGCCTAAGACCCCTGAAGCATCCCTGGCTCCCCAACACCTACACGATGGGCCCCTGCAGCTGACCTCGCCCTCCAGCACCTGAACACCTCGCTCACTCGCTGCCCCCAGCAGCGTGTGTTTGATGTGATCAGTGGATTTGAAGTATGGCTCAGGCCCCAGGAGCCGCCTTCTTTCATGGGGAAGCAGAGCTCCAGCCTCTCGGCAGCAGCTGGCCTGTCTCTTCTCGACCCTACTGTATGAGTCTGGCTCCAGCTGCAGGATTTGTGTGTCAGCTTCAAAAGTGCCTGAGGCTGTGTCCACACGGTGAAGGTCCTTGATGTGTTGCTGTGGTTTGCTGAGGCTTCCAAGGCCAGGGGTCTACTGGGGAGTCGACAGGCTGATTTCCTTGTCTGCAGCTGAGTCATTCCGAGAATAGAAGTGGCTGCTGTTTTTCGAGCACTTATTCTGTGCCAGGCGTCATGCAGATCATTTCCCATGGAATGCTTCCCTCTTCTTCCTGGGCTGGCAGTTCTCCTTATGCTGCTTTACTTTTTCTTCTTTCCATAACTAGGAAGTGTATTCTAAAAACCTTTGTCTCCCTGGTGGTGGCTCTGTGCCGGGTGTGGGGCTGGCAGCACAACTGTTCCTCGATCCCACGATGCAGTACTATAGAAGTGACCCGGTGCAGCCTGGTCGTTTCACACGTGGCCTTTGGAGTGGGGACAGCCAGGTCTGAATCCCTGCAAGTTGTGTGCAGTGTGAAGTTTTGTGATGGTTTGGCTTTGCCATGGCTCCTTATCAAGCTGCACGTGGTTCTGAAGGAAGACAGAGGACACCAAAGTGGAACTGAAATCAGTGAAATAAAATTCATGTTTGTTTGTTTAATTAAACATTTGCACTGTGTCCTACTTACCTCCTTTCCTTTTCTCCATTCCTTGGGATGCCAGTGTCCCTGCATCTTCCCTAGATGTTTTATTGACTTAAACTTTTTCTTTAGCAGAGAAATAGAGTTGGGAGGGTATCTGTGGGCTGTGATTAGCTGGTCTTCATTGGTGTGTTTGCTTGAAAATTGGTGTATTGTGGTGCAGGGTGGGTGATGGAAACAAGCATTGCCACTTACAAGTTTCACTGTGCTATTGATATTGTGAAAATGATTTTCTTAATCCTAAAAAAAAGAATATAATTTATTTTTCTAGGATTCAAGCTGTCTTCGTTGGTCAGACTTCATAGAAGACAATATGGAAGACTTTCAGTAGCTAAAAGGTAAAGTGAAATATTCTTTAAATTTGTGTCTTGGTTTTTAGATGATCCCAGGGTAAAGTAGCAAAATTAGGTGAGGACATAAATGCAGATATCAAGATTTAATTTTGGTGAATTTGCTGATTTCACTTTAATTTTAGTTTGTATAATTAAAAAAAAACTATATCCTTTTAAATCTTTTCTGATAGCAAAAGTAATACTTTTTTTTTCTTATTAGTTATCTGTTTTATCCATGTTAGTGTATATATGTCAATCCCAACCTCCCAGTTCATCCCACCACCAAGTAATACTTTTTTTGAAACTTTCATTTTGGAATAATTATAGACTCACAGGAAATTTTAGTAAATAATTTGTTTTAAAGTATTCAGACAACACTGTAATGCATAGTACAAAAAGTACAAATCCTCTGTAACCATACCGCTGAACATTTGCTAGTATTAACAGTCTCTTTAGGCTTTTTGTTACATTGCCGAAGAAATCTGTAAACAAAGTAAACTCTCAATTTTTGCATGTTGGAAGAGAGCCTGCAAACTTAAATGCTTATTATACATCTCACCTCTGCAAACACAAATAGATACCATCAGGTCTTTGCACTTTTTTTTTCCCCCCTTCACTGTTGTTTTTATACATTACTTACAGGCTCTGTGGTCATTACTCAGAGCCTGGTTACTCCCAAAGAACTGGAATTGGGCCTCCTACCCCACTATGGCCTTGCTTCTCCTACCTTAGGATACCTAAGAATCACTTGACAAGCTTATGAAAATGCAGTTTCCCAGGCCCCATCCATGCTGTTTTTAAGATCTGGGGCCCAGGGAGCTGCTTAAGTATGCAGCTCAGGTGACTCCTGCTCTTTGTGTTGGAGCCACTTCAAGAATCCTCCACCAGCAAATGGCTGGTGCTGGGTATCCAGGAAACTGCTAAGCTCAGCTGCTCCCAGCACGTGCCCTTCGTCTGGTTGCTGTTGGTTGGAGTCAGGGTGCCTGTAAATAAAGCCAGTGTGGGTACTGCTACAGACATGAGTGTGCACACCGGGCTCTTAGGTTAGCTCCCATCACAGCCCTAGTGACTAGCCTACTATCCCGCCTGCCTGCTACAGAGCAGGCACTCCTCGGATATATGGTAATTGGTGTTGAGTGAATGCATGAATGTTTATTTGCTTTTCCCTCTCATAGCCCATTTGTAGTGGTAAATAAACAGCAGTTATATAGACTTAGCCTTATACCAAAGGAAGGTAGAAAAAAATGTAAAAGGCAGACAGCAACATTCAAAATGATAGCTGTTTTGGACCATGAATTAGTTTTCCATTTCCATATCACATTATCACACATTTAGCTGTTTAAAAGAACACACATTTAGGGGACTTCTCCGGCGGTCCAGCAGTTAAGACTCCTCACTTCCACTGCAGGGGGATAAGTTCTATCCCTGGTGGGAGAACTAAGATCCTGCATGCCACGTGATGCGGCCACACACACACACACACACACACACACACACACACACTTATTATAGAACAGTTTTGTAAGTCAGAAGTGCAACATGGGTCTCACCAGGCTAAAATCAAGGTGTCAGCAGGCTGTGTTCCTTTCTGGAGAAGCTGTAGGAGAGAATCTTGTTTCCTTGCTCATTCAGAATGTTGATAGAATTCAGTTCCTTGCAGTTGTAGGACTGAGGTCTCTATTTCTGGCTGTCAGCTGAGCACCATTTGCATCTTCTAGAGGCCATTCCTTGGCTTGAGACCCCCTTCCTCCATCTTCAAAGCCAGCAACATCACGTTTCAAATCTCTCCTCCTCCAATTCATCTCTCTGATTGAAGCCTGGAAAGCCTCTCTACTTTTAAGGACTCATGTGATTAGATTTTGGACCAGGTAATTCGGTACAGTATCCCTGTCTCAAGGTGTATAGCCTCAGTCGCATCTCCAAAGTCCCTTTTACCATGTAAGTTAGCATAGTCACAGGATCCAGCGATTCTGATGTGGATGTCTTTGTAGGCCATTCTTCTGCCTGCTTCAGGCCATTTAGGACTCATAGCCTCAGTAGTCCTTGAGAGCATTGCTCTGTCATAGGCCAGCACAATTCCTCTCTTTGATTCTAAGATACCATTCATTAAAAAATACTTTTTAGGGCTTCCCTGGTGGCGCAGTGGTTAAGAATCCACCTGCCAATGCAGGTGACACAGGTTCGAGCCCTGGTCCAGGAAGATTCCACATGCCGCGGAGCAGCTAGGCCCGTGCACCACACTGCTAAGCCTGCGCTCTAGAGCCCGCAAGCCACAACTACTGAGCCCACGTGCCGCAACTACTGAAGCCCGCGCGCCTGGAGCCTGTGCTCCGCAACAAGAGAAGCCACCGCAATGAGAAGCCCGCGCACTGCAACAAAGAGTAGCCCCCACTTGCCGCAACTAGAGAAAGCCTGTGCGCAGCAGTGAAGACCCAACGCAGCCAAAAATAAATAAATAAATAAATTAAATTTAAAAAAAAACCTTTTTATTATGGAAAGTTTCAAAGATAAACTGAAGTAGTGAAACAGTATAATATACCCATTCATACCCATCATTTTATTCTAGTAAATACAGACTCTTGGCCAATCTTGTGTCATCTATCCCCTTCCCACTACCGTTTCAAATTATTTTGAAGCAAATCTCAGAGGACATATTCTAATCTACATATATTTTAATATCTATTTCTGGAAGATAGTCACAGTTTACTAATACCCACCCAAATCAATGGTTTAGTATCACCAAATATCTAGACACTTCTTATATTTTCTTGATTATCTTATCCAATTGTTTACAGTTTATTTTAATTGAGATCTAAATAAAACCAACATATTACATTTGGTTGATGTCTCTTATCTCTCTTTTTCTTACTGTGTTAAATACATATAACACAAAATTACCATTTTGAGTATACATTTTAAGTGTACAGTTTAGTGGCATTAAGTACATTCATATTGTTGTGCAACTATCATCATCCATCTCTAGAGCTTCTTCATCATTCCAGACTGAATCTCTGTGCCTATTAAATAATAACTCCTCATTCCTCTAGCCAGTATCAGAATGTCCTTTTTTAAAAAAATTACCATCTTAACCGTCTCTTAAGTGTGCAGTTCAGTAGTTTAAGTATATTTGCATTATGAGACAGATCTCCAGAACTTTTTCATCTTGCAGAACTAAAACTCTATACCTATTAAACAGTAACTCCCCTTTCCCCGCTCCTCCCAGCCCTCAATAAGCGTCATTTTCCTTTCTGTTTCTATGAATTTGACTACTTTATTGTTGTGTTCCCAGCCTGTTTTTGTTAAGGTTCTTGAGTAGGAATGCCTGAGGCACTCGCCTGGGCCCTATTACTCTTAGCAAGCCTCACTGACATTTCCCTCACTGGGGCCAGTGTTGTGACTGGGCCGGCACTTGTCATTCTTATTATGACTGTAGGATGAAACTGCAAAAAACCATCAGGGAACTTAGAGGAACAAGATTTATTACTCACAGGTCCTCGAGGGACCTGTCCAAGGGCCAGACGGCGAGGGCAAAGGTAGAGAGAACACCTGGGGCTCTGCCTTTATTAGGGTGTGAGTGTGGAGTCCCTGGGGTTTCATGGTGTCACTCATTCCTGGCTCATTTTAATATAAGAGAGGAAATTAGGGTGCGGGAGAGTGGAGACAGGGTCACTCAAGATGGTCCGTTATCTGGGTCACCCAGGGTTTTCTGAAAGGGGAACTTCATGGGTGTGGGTGACCCAATTCCTCATCTGGTTGTTTTGCTAGTAGCTGTATCATACACCTGGCAATGTTTATTCAAGATGGATGGCTTTTGAAATGGATTTCTTTGCAATCAAAAGCTTAATGTCAGGTATGTATACTATATTATTTACCTTACATATGTGGATTCATACAATATTTGTCCTTCTGTGACTGGTTTATTTCACTTAGCATAATGTCCTGAAGGTTCATCCATGCTGTAACGTGTGACAGGATTTCCTTCCTTTTAAGGCTGCGTAGTATTCCATTGTGTGCATGGTGTTTAATTTTATGTATAAATTTGGCTGGGCCATGGGGTGCCCAGATATTTGGTCAAACATTATTCTGGGTGTTTCTGTGGGGATATTTTTGGATAAGATTAACATTTAAATTGGTGGACTTTGAGTACAGCACCTGGCTCTGCATAATATGGGTGGGGCTCATCCAATCAGTTAGAGGCCTGGATAGAACAAAGAGATTGACTACACCCTGCAAATGAGAATTCTTCAGCAGACTGCCTGTGGACTTCATATGCAGCATCGGCTCTTCCTGGTTCTTCAGCAGACTGCCCTCAGACTCAAACCTCAGACTCAAACTGGAACACTGGCTCTCCTGGGTCTCCAGCCTGCCAGTCCACCCTGCAGAATTTGGACTTCCCAGCCTCCATACTTGCATGAACCAATTCCTTACAATATATACATATTTTTATTGAAGTATAGTTGATTTACAATGTTGTGTTAATTTCTGCTGTATAGCAAAGTGATTTAGTTATACATATATATACATTCTTTTTTATATTCTTTTCCATTATGGTTTATCACAGGATATTAAATATAGTTCCCTGGGCTATACAGTAGGACCTTGTTTTTTATCCATTTTATATGTAATAGTTTGCATCTACTAATCCCAAATTCCCAGTCCATCCCTCCCCTACCCTTGCCTTGGCAACTGCAAGTCTGTTCTCTGTGTCTGTGAGTCTGTTTCTGTTTCATAGATAAGTTCATTTGTGTCATATTTTAGGTTCCACATATAAGTGACATCATATGGTATTTGTCTTTCTCTTTCTGACTGCACTTAATATGATCATCTTTAGTTGCATCCATGTTGTTGCAAATGGCATTAGTTCATTCTTTTTTAAAGCTGAGTAGTATTCCATTGTATACATGTACCACATCTTCTTTATCCATTCATCTGTTGATGGACATTTAGGTTGTTTCCATGTCCTGACTATTGTGAATAGTGCTGCTATGAACATAGGGGTGTATGTATCTTTTTGAATTATAGTTTTGTCTGGATGTATGCCCAGGAGTGGGATTGCTGGGTAATATGGCAACTCCATTTTTAGTTTTTTGAGGAACCTCCATACTGTTCCCCATAGTGGCTGCACCAAACTTCCATTCCCACCAGCAGTGTAGCAAGGTTCCATTTTCTCCACACCCTCTCCAGCATTAGTTATTTGTAGACTTTCTAATGATGGCCATTCTGACCCATGTGAAGTGGTATCTCATTGTGGTTTTGAGTTGCATTTCTCTAATAGTTAGCAGTGTTGAGCATCCTTTTATGTGCCTGTTGGCCATCTGTATGTCTTCTTTGGAGAAATGTCTATTAAGGTCTTCTGCCCATTTTTCACCAATTCCTTATAATCTCTATATACACAGCCTGTTGGTTCTTTTTCTCTGGAGAACTCTGACAAATACAGTGTGTATAAACTACATTTTGTTTATCTGTTTTTCCACTGATGGACATTTAGATTGCTTTCACCTCTTGTCTATTTTGAATAATGTGGCTGTGAAAATGGGTGTACAAATATCTCTTAGAGAGATATTTCAGTTCTTTGGATATATACTCAGAAGTGGGATTGTTGGATCATCTGGTAGTTCTATTTTTAATTTTTTGAGGACCTGCCAGACTGTTTTCCATAGCTGTTGCACCATTTTATCATCCTACCAATAGCATACAAGTGTTCCAGCTTCTCCACATCTCCATCAACACTTATTATTTTCTGTTTTTTGATAGTAGCCATCCTAATGGGTGTAAAGTGATATCTTATTGTGGTTTTGATTTGCATTTCTCTGATTAGTGATGTTGAGCATCTTTTCAGGTGCTTATTGGCCATTTGTGTATCTTATTGGAGAAATGTCTTTAGATCTTTTGCCCATTTTTGAATCAGGTTGTTTGTTTTTTGTTGTTGAGCTGTAGGAACTTTTTAATATATTCTGCATGTAAGTCCCTTATCAGGTATATGATTTGCAACTACTTTTTCCTGTTTTGTGGGTTGCCTTTTCACTCCTTTTATGTGCAAAAGGTTTAAATTTTGATGTAGTCCAATTTATCTTTTTTTTTCTTTTGTTTGTGCTTTTGATGTCATATCCAAGAAATTATTGCCAAATTCACTGTTATAAAGCGTTCCCCCTGTGTTTTCTTTTAAGAGTTTAATAGTATCAGGTCTTTTATTTATTTATTTATTTAAATTTATTTATTTATTTTTGGCTGCGTTGGGTCTTTCTCTAGTTGCATTGCTGTGTGTGGGCTTTCTTTAGTTGCAGTGAGCAGGGGCTACTCTTTGTTGCAGTGCGTGGGTGTCTCATTGCGGTGGCTTCTCTTGTTGTGGAGCATGGGCTCTAGGCACACGGGTTTCAGCAGTTGTGACTTGCAGGTTCTAGATCGCAGGCTCAGTAGTTGTGGCGCACGGTCTTAGTTGCTTCGCGGTATGTGGGATCTTCCTGGACCAGGGATCAAACCCGTGTCCCCTGCACTAGCAGGCAGATTCTTAACCACTGCACCACCAGGGAAGTCCCAGGTCTTATATTTAGATCTTTGTTTCACTTTGACTTAATTTTTGCATATAGCATAAGATAAAAGTGTCCAACTTCATTTTTTTGGCATGTGGATATCCAGTTTTCCCAGTCCAGTTTGTTGAAAAGGTTGTTCTTTGCCCATTGAATAGTCTTGACACTTTGTCAGAAATCATCTAACCCTATACGTGAGAGTATATTTCTGGGCTTTCTATTCTGTTCTGTTGGTCTATATGTCTGTGTTTATGCCAGTACCACACTGTTTTGAATACCATAGCTTTGTAGTAAGTTTTGAAATCAAGAAGTGGGAAGCCTCCAACATTGTTCTTCTTTTTCAAGATTACTTTGGCTATTTGGGGTCCCTTGAAATTCAATCTGAATTTTGGGATGGAGTTTTCAATTTTTGCAAAAAAAACCTCCTTGAGATTTTGATAAGAATTGCATTGAATCTGTGGATTACTTTGCACTGTTTTGACATCTTAATATTAAGTCTTCCAATTCATGAACATGGGATATCTTTCTGTTAACTGGTATCGTCTTTAATTTCTTTCAGAAACATTTTATAGTTTTCAGTGTACAAGTGTTTTACCTCTTTAAATTTATTCCTGAGTATTTTATTCTTTTTTGACATTACTGTAAATGGGATTGTTTTCTTTAATTTCCTTTCACATTGTTCATTGTTAGTGTATGGAAATGCAACTTTTTTTTGCAAGTCGATTTTGTATCCTGGACATTTTTATCTTGTTCCTGATCTTAGAGGAAATGTTTTCAGTCTTACCATTGAACATGGTGTTAGCTGTGGGACTTTCATTTATAGCCTTTATTTTGTTGAGGTAGTTTCCTTCTATTTCTAGTTTGTGGAGTGGTTTTTTTAATCATGAAAGTGTGTTGAATTTTGTCAAATGCTTTCTGCATCAGTTGAGATGATCATGTGGCTTTTTCCTTCATTCTGTTACTGTGGTGTACCTCATTGATTTTTGCATGTTGTACCATCCTTTCATTGAAGGAATAAGTCCCACTTGGCTATGGCATGTAATCCTTTTAATGTGCTGCTGAATTCTGTTTGCTTGTATTTTGTTGAGGATTTTTGCATCAATATTCATAAAGGACATTGATCTATAGTTTTCTTTTCTTGTAGTGTCTTTGTTTGGCTTTGGTATCAGGGTAATGCTGGTCTCATAGAATGAGTTTGAGAAGACTGGTGTTTTCTTTTTTAAATGTTTGGTGGAATTCACCAGTGAAGCCATCTGGTCATGGGCTGTTCTTTGTGTAGGTTTTAAATTACTCATTCAATCTAGTTACAGGTTTATTCAGATTTTTTATTTGTCCATGATTCAGTCTTGGTAGGTTGTATGTTTCCAGAAGTTAGTCCCTTTCATGTAGGTTAACAAGTTTGTGGTGTATAATTATTCATAGTACTTTTATAATTTTTTTATTTGTGTAAAACTGGTAGTAATGTCCCCTCTTTCATATTTGATTTTAGTTTTTTGTGTATTCTTTTTTTTTTTTTTTTAATCCAGGGGTTTGGTAATGTTGTTGATCTTTTTGAGGAACCAACTCTTGGTTTCATTGACTTTTCTAGTCTTTATTTTTTATCTTTTTGCGGTACACGGGCCTCTCACTGTTGTGGCCTCTCCCGTTGCGGAGCACAGGCTCCAGATGCGCAGGCTCAGCAGCCATGGCTCACGGGCCCAGCAGCTCCATGGCATGTGGGATCTTCCCGGACTGGGGCACGAACCCGTGTCCCCTGCATCGGCAGGTGGACTCTCAACCACTGCGCCACCAGGGAAGCCCCTAGTCTTTATTTTATTTATCTCTGATCTACTCTTTATTATTTCCTTCCTTCTTCTAGCTTAGGGTATTTGTTCTTCTTTTTCTAGTTCCTTAAGTTTTAAAGTTAGGTTGTTGTTTTGAGATCTTTTTTAATGCATTTACAGCTATAAATTTTTCTCTTAGCACTGCTCTGCATCTCATAAGTTTTGGTATGTTGTATTTTCATTTTTATTTGTCTCAAGATATTTTCTACCTTTCCTTATGATTCCTTGTTTGACCCATTGTTTGTATTTCCACATACACAAACTGGATTTTCCAGTTTTCCTTCTGTTATTTTATTCTATTTTTATTCAGACAGAAAGTCACAAAAATTATAATCATCTTCATCAGTTGACTCAGTCCCGTGTAATTAATTTTTTTTCATCTTGATCTTTTGTTAGCACTTTTATGAATTCATCAGTTTTCCATTAGAGTTCTGAAAATGCTTATTCATTCACTTCAGCAGTATAGTCAGTTACAGGAAACCTGTACTTCTCAGAGTCTTTTCCATGAATTCCTTGAAGATGAAACCCTTTTATAGGAACATTTTTGCAGAAGCATCAGAGTACACCCAGACTGTCTGTAAATGACAAAAGATTTTTAAATGACCATGGTTAAAGATTTGATGAAAGTTCATAATAATGCAATTGACAAGGAAATTTAGTTATTTCTGAGATATACATTTTAAACTAATAACTAGAATTATGATATAACATTATATGAGAACATACAAGATTTTTAGAAATTTCATGTAATGTCTGAAACATTTATATTAACATATTTCCATACAAATAACCCAAAGAAAGTTTAGTTTTAGTTGTTTTTTTGTTTGTTTGTTTTTTATACTGCAGGTTCTTATTAGTCATCAATTTTATACACATCTGTGTATACATGTCAATCCCAGTCACCCAATTCAGCACACCACCATCCCCACCCCACCGCGGTTTTTCCCCCTTGGTGTCCATACATTTGTTCTATACATCTGTGTCTCAACTTCTGCCCTGCCAGCCGGTTCATCTGTACCATTTTTCTAGGTTCCACATACATGCGTTAATATACGATATTTGTTTTTCTCTTTCTGACTTACTTCACTCTGTATGACAGTCTCTAGATCCATCCACGTCTCAACAAATGACCCAATTTCGTTCCTTTTTATGGCTGAGTAATATTCCATTGTATATATGTAGCACATCTTCTTTATCCATTCGTCTGTCAGTGGACATTTAGGTTGCTTCCATGACCTGGCTATTGTAAATAGTGCTGCAGTGAACATTGGGGTGCATGTGTCTTTTTTTTGTGTGTGTGTGGTACGCGGGCCTCTCACTGTTGTGGCCTCTCCCATTGCGGAGCACAGGCTCTGGATGCGCAGGCTCAGCGGCCATGGCTCACAGGCCCAGCCGCTCCGCGGCATGTGGGATCTTCCCAGACTGGGGCACGAACCCGTGTCCCCTGCATCGGCAGGCGGACTCTCAACCACTGTGCCACCAGGGAAGGCCGCATGTGTCTTTTTGAATTATGGTTTTCTCTGAATGTGTGCCCAGTAGTGGGATTGCTGGATCATATGGTAATTCTATTTTTAGTTTTTTAAGGAACCTCCATTCTGTTCTCCATAGTGGCTGTATCAATTTACATTCCCACCAACAGTGCAAGAGGGTTCCCTTTTCTCCACACCCTCTCCAGCATTTGTTGCTTGTAGATTTTCTGATGATGCTCATTCTAACTGCTGTGAGGTGATACCTCACTGTAGTTTTTTTTTTTTTTTTCTTTTTGCGGTATGCGGGCCTCTCACTGTTGTGGCCTCTCCCGTTGCGGAGCACAGGCTCCGGACGCGCAGGCCCAGCGGCCATGGCTCACGGGCCCAGCCGCTCCGCGGCATATGGGATCCTCCCAGACCGGGGCACGAACCCGTATCCCCTGCATCGGCAGGCGGACTCTCAACCACTGCGCCACCAGGGAGGCCCCTCACTGTAGTTTTGATTTGCATTTCTCTAATAATTAGCGATGTTGAGCAGCTTTTCATGTGCTTCTTGGCCATCTGTATGTCTTCTTTGGAGAAATGTCTATTTAGGTCTTCTGCCCATTTTTGGATTGGGTTGTTTGTTTCTTTAATATTGAGCTGCATGAGATGTTTATATATTTTGGAGATTAATCCTTTGTCCATTGATTCATTTGCAAATATTTTCTCCCATTCTGAGGGTTGTCTATTCATCTTGCTTATGGTTTCCTTTGCTGTGCAAAAACTTTGAAGTTTCATTAGGTCCCATTTGTTTATTTTTGTTTTTATTTCCATTACTCTAGGAGGTGGATGAAAAAAGATGTTGCTGTGATTTATGTCAAAGAGTGTTCTTCCTATGTTTTCCTCTAAGAGTTTTATAGTGTCCGGTCTTACGTTTAGGTCTCGAATCCATTTTGAGTTTATTTTTGTGTATGGTGTTAGGAAGTATTCTAATTTCATTCTTTGACATGTACCTGTCCAGTTTTCCCAGCACCACTTACTGAAGAGACTGTCTTTTCTCCATTGTATATCTTTGCCTCCTTTGTCATAGATTAGCTGACCATAGGTGCGTGGGTTTATCTCTGGGCTTTCTATCTTGTTCCATTGATCTATGGTTCTGTTTTTGTGCCAGTACCATATTGTCTTGATTACTGTAGCTTTGTAGTATGGTCTGAAGTCAGGGAGTCTGATTCCTCCAGCTCCATTTTTTTCCCTCAAGACTGCTTTGGGTATTCCAGGTCTTTTGTGTCTCCATACAAATTTTAAGATGATTTGTTCTAGTTCCGTAAAAAAATGCCATTGGTAATTTGATAAGGATTGCATTGAATCTGTAGATTGCTTTGGGTAGTATAGTCATTTTCACAATATTGATTCTTCCAATCCAAGAACATGGTATATCTCTCCATCTGTTGGTATCATCTTTAATTTCTTTCATCAGTGTCTTATAGTTTTCTGCATACAGGTCTTTTGTCTCCCTAGGTAAGTTTATTCCTAGGTATTTTATTCTTTTTGTTGCAATGGTAAGTGGGAGTGTTTCCATAATTTCTCTTTCAGATTTTTCATCGTTAGTGTGTAAGAATGCAAGGGATTTCTGTGCATTAATTTTGTATCCTGCTACTTTACCAGATTCATTGATTAGTTCTAGTTGTTTTCTGGTGGCATTTTTAGGATTCTCTATGTATAGTATCATGTCATCAGCAAACAGTGACAGTTTTACTTCTTCTTTTCCAATTTGTATTCCTTTTATTTCTTTTTCTTCTCTGATTGCCGTGGCTAGAACTTCCAAAACTGTGTTGAATAATAGCGGTGAGAGTGGACATCCTTGTCTCATTACTGATCTTAGAGGAAATGCTTTCAGTTTTTCACCATTGAGAATGATGTTTGCTATGGGTTTGTCGTATATGGCCTTTATTATGTTGAGGTAGGTTCCCTCTGTGCCCACTTTCTGGAGAATTTTTATCATAAATGGGTGTTGAATTTTGTCAGAAGCTTTTTCTGCATGTATTGAGATGATCATTTGGTTTTTATTCTTCAATTTTTTAATATGGTGTATCACATTGATTTGCGTATATTGAAGAATCCTTGCATCCCTGGGATAAACCCCACTTGATCATGGTTAATGTGTTGTTGGATTCTGTTTGCTAGTATTTTGTTGAGGATTTTTGTATCTATATTCATCAGTGATATTGGTCTGTAATTTTCTTTTTTTGTAGTATCTTGTCTGGTTTTGGTATCAGGGTGATGGTGGACTCATAGAATGGGTTTGAGACTGTTCCTTCCTCTGCAATTTTTTGGAAGAGTTTGAGAAGGATGGGTGTTAGCTCTTCTCTAAATGTTTGATAGAATTTGCCTTTGAAGCCATCTGGTCCTGGACTTTTGATTGTTGGAAGATTTTTAATCACAGTTTCAATTTCATTACTTGTGATTGGTCTGTTCATATTTTCTGTTTCTTCCTGGTTCAGTCTTGGAAGGTTATACTTTTCTAAGCATTTGTCCATTTCTTCCAGGTTGTCCATTTTATTGGCATAGAGTTGCTTGTAGTAGTCTCTTAGGATGCTTTGTATTTCTGCGGTGTCTGTTATAACTTCTTTTTCATTTCTAATTTTATTGATTTGAGTCCTCTCCCTCTTTTTCTTGATGAGTCTGGCTAATGGTTTATCAAGTTTGTTTATCTTCTCAAAGAACCAGCTTTTAGTTTTATTGATCTTTGCTATTATTTTCTTTGTTTCTATTTCATTTATTTCTGCTCTGATCTTTATGATTTATTTCCTTCTTCTAACTTTGGGTTTTGTTTGTTCTTCTTTCTCTAGTTCCTTTAGGTGTAAGGTTAGATTGTTTACTTGAGATTTTTCTTGTTTCTTGAGGTAGACTTGTATAGCTGTAAACTTCCCTCTTAGAACTGCTTTTGCTGTATCCCATAGGTTTTGGATCATCGTGTTTTCATTGTCATTTGTCTCTAGGTAGTTTTTGATTTCCTCTGATATCTTCAGTGATCTCTTGGTTATTTAGTAACGTATTGTTTAGCCTCCATGTGTTGGTGTTTTTCATGTTTTTTTTCCCTGTAATTCATTTCTAATCTCATAGCGTTGTGGTCAGAAAAGATGCTTGATATGATTTCGATTTCCTTAAATTTACTGAGGCTTGATTTGTGACCCAAGATGTGATCTATCCTGGAGAATGTTCCGTGCGCACTTGAGAAGAAAGTGTAATCTGCTGTTTTTGGATGGGATGTCCTATAAATATCAATTAAATCTATCTGGTCTACTGTTTCATTTAAAGCTTCTGTTTCCTTATTTATGTTCATTTTGGATGATCTGTCCATTGGTGTAAGTGAGGTGTTAAAGTCCCCCACTATTATTGTGTTACTGTCTATTTCCTTTTTTATAGCTGTTAGCAGTTCCTTATGTATTGAGGTGCTCCTATGTTGGGTGCATATATATTTATAATTGTTATATCTTCTTCTTGGATTGATCCCTTGATCATTATGTAGTGTCCTCCCTTGTCTCTTGTAACATTCTTTATTTCAGAGTCCATTTTATCTAATATGAGTATAGCTACTCCAGCTTTCTTCTGATTTCCATTGGCATGGAATATCTTTTTCTATTTCCTCACTTTCAGTCTGTATGTGTCCCTAGGTCTGAAGTGGGTCTATGGGTCTTGTTTTTGTATCCATTCAGCAAGCCTGTGTCTTTTGGTTGGAGCATTTAATCCATTCACGTTTAAGGTAATTATCGATATGTATGTTCCTATGACCGTTTTCTTAATTGTTTTGGGTTTGTTTTTGTAGGTCCTTTTCTTCTCTTGTGTTTCCCACTTAGAGAAGTTCCTTTAGCATTTGTTGTAGAGCTGGTTTGGTGTTGCTGAATTCTCTTATCTTTTGCATGTCTGTAAAGCTTTTGATTTCTCCATCGAATCTGAGTGAGATCCTTGCCAGGTAGGGTAATCTTGGTTGTAGGTTCTTCCCTTTCATCACTTTAAGTATATCATGCCACTCCCTTCTGACTTGTAGAGTTTCTGCTGAGAAATCATCTGTTAACATTACAGGAGTTCCCTTGTATGTTATTTGTCATTTTTCCCTTGCTGCTTTTAATAATTTTTCTTTGTCTTTAATTTTTGCCAATTTGATTACTGTGTGTCTCGGCATGTTTCTCCTTGGGTTTATCCTGTACGGGACTGTCTGTGCTTCCTGAACTTGGGTGGCTATTTCCTTTCCCGTGTTAGGGAAGTTATCAACTATAATCTCTTCAAATATTTTCTCTGGTCCTTTCTCTCTCTCTTCTCCTTCTGCGACCCCTATAATGTGAATGATGTTGCGTTTAATGTTGTCACAGAGGTCTCTTAGGCTCTTTCCATTTCTTTTCATTCTTTTTCTTTATTCTCTTCTGCAGCAGTGAATTCCACCATCTGTCTTCCAGGTCACTTATCCTTTTTTCTGCCTCAGTTATTCTGCTATTGATTCCTTCTAGTGTAGTTTTCATTTCAGTTATTTCATTTCAGCATTGTTCATCTCTGTTTGTTTGTTCTTTAATTCTTTTAGGTCTTTGTTAAACATTTCTTACATCTTCTCGATCTTTGCCTCCATTCTTTTTCTGAGGTCCTGGATCATGTTCACTATCATTATTCTGAATTCTTTTTGTGGAAGGTTGCCTATCTCCACTTCATTTAGTTGTTTTTCTGGGGTTTTATCTTGTTCCTTCATCTGGTACATAGCCCTCTGCCTTTTCATCTTGTCTGTCTTTCTCTGAATTTGGTTTTTGTTCCACAGACTGCAGGATTGTAGTTCTTCTTGCTTCTCTTTCCTCCTGTTATTAATGTCTAGTTTTATTCCATTGTTATCAGAAAAGATACTTGGTATGATTTCAGTGTCTTTAAATTTATTAAGACTTGTTTTGTGGCCTAATATTGTCTGTCCTTGGGACTGTTCAATGTGCACTTGAAAAATGTGTATTCTTCTACTGTTAGGTAGAATATTATATAGTGGTTGATTTTTCTTAAGTCTTCTTAAATCTATGAGGTTCCCTCATCTTTTTTTCTTTCTTTTTTTTTTTTTTAGTATTTTGTTATTGTTGAAGCAGATCCTCTGTCCTCTAGAGTTTCCCATAGCCTAAATTGTGCCAGTTGTATCCCTGTGGTGTCATTTAGCCTGTCTGTCCACCTCTTGTATTTCCTGTATGTTGTATGCAGGTCTAGAGATGTGACATGATTCAGGTTCTTTTTTGGCAATATAATTCCATAGGTGGTGTTCACTTCTGTTGAGAAGTAGCTAATTAGTTGTCTTTCTGTTTATATTGTTAACAACTATTGATCTTTGTCTAGGCCCATTAATTTATTGGGTGTTGTAAGATGTTGACAACCAATTATTCTATTCTTTCACTATTTATTAACTGTACTACTACTATAATACCCCTTATAAACTGTTTGGTTATTCTGAGATACAGTTCCAATTGGAAAGAAAAATCATTCATCTTAATAGTAGCTTTTAAGAGGAAAATATACAACATTAAATGTACATATTAATTGTAAGAAAGAGCCCTAACTTCAGATATAAAAAAGAAAAATTGTAAGTCTTACATTTGAAAATAAAACAGTGGCGATGGTCATAATTGGCCTTGAATAGTCAAAAAGACAGATAAATAATCAAAGGCTATTTCAGCTGTTAAAGAAGAATGGGATGGGTCTAGTATATTTTAGGCACACTAGAAAAAGCTTACAATGAAAAGCTTTGGCACTATGTATGTGTGTGTGTAAACTCTATTGTACCCCAATAATATTGGATAATGAGATGCTGCCATATGGGAATCACCTTTCTTAGGTAGAACCCTTAATTGTTTGGAACAAGATAGAGTAAAAACACATATGTAAAAATTCCCCTAAGTCTGTAAGTTTGACATGCTTGAAGTTTATAAATTATCTCAGAATATAGGTTTGCCAGAGAATACTTCTGTGTATCTAAAGGGTGTTTGCTTTAATATCTGATATTTTGTTCTTTCCTTTGGTCATATCTTTTCTTTGGTCATTTCAATAGAATATATTAATTTCGTAGCCCTTGGGGAGGTTAAAGGTATAAATTGTTTCTTGGTATGGGATTGATTGGTGACCATTAAGCTCCGGCATCTCTGTGTAGTTGCTTGGCAGTGTTTTTCATTTTGCTGACAATATCGTTAGTCAGATTTCCCTAGGATCATATGCTAATACCTAGGCAGTAGCTGAGGGAATAGGCTATGTTGTGGTTTTATGTGGCACAGACTGCATATCAATTCATAATCCCTAATATTGGAGTGTTTTCATATATTGGCATTGACCAGCATGATCCCCACATACAAGAAATAGAACAAAACAGCAGGATGGGGTAAAGTCAGACATTTACTTTCCTACAAAGTAAGGGGGCAGCAGAGTCCTAATAGGCTGTATTGCTGGAGTTTGAGGAGATCTCTAGTTGAAGCTAAGGAGATCAACATAAAATACTTACAATATGGCATGCAAGATTTGTAAATGTGTTGCTGTTGAGACACATTGTCCAAAGAGAGTACAGCATCTTCCAAGTCTGTTCAAAGTGTAGGGTCAGCTGTGATCTTATTACTTGTTATATGTTTGGGTTATTGGTAATATAGTAATATATTGGGGTTTGTGTGAAATATATAGAAAAATAGAAGCGCTAGGAGTAGCAGTTTTCTCTTATTTATACAGCATTTTCTGAGGAAGGGAGACGTGATCTCGTAGACAGAAGTGTTCTACATTGCTGGGAAGGCACATTCCAGAACTGGCAGTGGGGTATAGTGAAGAGAGCATTTGACTGAGGTCAGGACATGCTGCCTACTATTTACCTTGTTGCCTTGGACTTCATCAGTATTTGTCTTTTTTGTTTTTTTGCGGTAGGCGGGCCTCTCACTGCTGCGGCCTCTCCCATTGCGGAGCATAGGCTCCCGACGCGCAGGCTCAGCAGCCATGGCTCATGGGCCCAGCCGCTCCGCGGCATGTGGGATCTTCCCGGACCAGGGCACGAACCCGTGTCCCCTGCATCAGCAGGCGGACTCTCAACCACTGCGCCACCAGGGAAGCCCCCTTTTTTTTTTTTAATTGAAGTAAATTTGATTTACAATGTTATGTTAGTTTCTGGTGAACAGCAAAGTGATTCGGTTATACATGTATATACGTATTCTTTTCCATTATGGTTATTACAGGATATTGAATATACCTCCCTGTGCTATACAGTAGGATGTTGTTGTTTATCTTAGTATTTGTTGAATTAATGGATGAACGACCCTCTTCCCTCCCTAAGCATTAGTTTACTCACCTGTAAAATACAGATGGCAGTGTCTACCCCATATGGTGGTAGTGAGGACAGACGGACCAGTGGATGTGAAAAGATTGTCCAGTTTGGCTGAGGAAGGAGAATGTTCCAGGTTCTATCTTAAACCATCTCTTTATTACATGTTAGCCAAACTGTCTCCTGATCTCCATTCAGTTCTTTGATTACTTGTTATCAGGAGTGAGGAAACTGTGGGCAGCAGACAGGGGTGTCTAGTCACTGAAAGTGAGGTTGAAAATTAATGGGTTTGTCCTTTGTTTTGGAAAAATCAGCCTCTGTGGGTTGAGTTGGTGTGAACTGGTTTTCTGGACCTGATCACACCTGCCTGATTTGAGAAAATACCAAGCTTCTGAAATTGCAAAGGTGAAGACCTGTGCAGACCTTTACCAAAGTCTTTACCCCTCATGGCACCTGCTCAGCTAACCTGGTGTTTAACACCAACCATCTGCAAACTACTCTGATTAGAGTTTTCCTGGGGAGATCTTTGGACATCAAAAGTTACAGAATCAGGACTTCCCTGGTGGTGCAGTGGTTGAGAGTCCACCTGCCGATGCAGGGGACACGGGTTTGTGCTCCTGTCCGGGAAGATCCCACATGCCGCGGAGCGGCTGGGCCCGTGAGCCATGGCCGCTGAGCCTGCATATCCGGAGCCTGTGCTCCGCAACAGGCGAGGCCACAACAGTGAGAGGTCCACGTACCGCAAAAAAAAAAAAAAAAAAAAAGTTACAGAATCAGAAGTTGTTCATCAAGATAAATTTCCTAATGTGTATTCCTCAAATACTTTTCAGTGTCTTGGAATGAGATTTTCTTCATTAGTATAATCTGAATGTGGTAGATGATGTGTATATATATACATATATTTATGTGTATATATAACATGTCAAGTTACATTGACTCAGGAAAGTAGTTTCCATAAACCAAGCAACTGTTAATATTAACTGATTTGAAGAATGTGGTACTCCTTAGATCCAGTACTTCCTCTGATGTGATCTTAGTTTCTTTTTGCAGATGCCCACAGGTCCCTGAAAGAATTAGAATATATTAGTTTCCTAGGACTGCCATAACAAAGTATCACAGTTCTGGAGGCTAGAAGTATGAAACCAAGGTGTCAGCAGGGTTGGTTCCTTCTGGGGGCTCTGAGGGAGAATCTGTTCCACACCTTCTAGCTTCTGGTGGCTCCCGGCATTTCTGGCCATTCCTTGGCTTTCAGCTGCACCACTCCAGTCTCTGCCTCCATTGTCACATGGCATTTTCTCTCTGTGTGAAAATTTCCCTCTGTGTCCAAATCTCCCAATGACACTAGTCATTGGATTATGACCTACCCTGACCTAGTATGACCTCAACTTAATCACACCTACAAAGACCCTATTTTCAAATAAGGTCATATTCATAGGTACCAGGGGTTAGGACATGAACATATCTTTTTTTTTTTTTTTTTTTTTTTTTTTATTTTAGATCCTTTTTTTCATACCAAGTCTTCAGGATCCAGATATGTTTTTATTTTTACTTTTTTTTTTTTTTTTTTTATAACAAATTTAATCAGTTATACATATACATATGTTTCCATATCCCCTCCCTTTTGCGTCTCCCTCCCACCCTCCCTATCCCACCCCTCCGGGCGGTCACAAAGTACCGAGCTGACCTCCCTGTGCTATGCGGCTGCTTCCCACTAGCTATCTACCTCACGTTTGGTAGTGTATATATGTCCATGCCGCTCTTTCACTTTGTCACAGCTTACCCTTCCCCCTCCCCATATCCTCAAGTCCATTCTCTAGTAGGTCTGTGTCTTTATTCCTGTCTTACCCCTATGTTCTTCATGACATTTTTTTTTCTTAAATTCCATATATATGTGTTAGCATACAGTATTTGTCTTTCTCTTTCTGACTTACTTCACTCTGTATGACAGACTCTAGGTCTATCCACCTCATTACAAATAGCTCAATTTCATTTCTTTTTATGGCTGAGTAATATTCCATTGTATATATGTGCCACATCTTCTTTATCCATTCATCCGATGATGGACACTTAGGTTGTTTCCATCTCCGGGCTATTGTAAATAGGGCTGCTATGAACATTTTGGTACATGTCTCTTTTTGAATTATGGTTTTCTCAGGGTATATGCCCAGTAGTGGGATTGCTGGGTCATATGGTAGTTCTATTTGTAGTTTTTTAAGGAACCTCCATACCGTTCTCCATAGCGGCTGTACCAATTCACATTCCCACCAGCAGTGCAAGAGTGTTCCCTTTTTTCCACACCCTCTCCAGCATTTATTGTTTCTAGATTTTTTGATGATGGCCATTCTGACTGGTGTGAGATGATATCTCATTGTAGTTTTGATTTGCATTTCTCTAATGAGTAAAGATGTTGAGCATCCTTTCATGTGTTTGTTGGCAGTCTGTATATCTTCTGTGGAGAAATGTCTATTTAGGTCTTCTGCCCATTTTTGGATTGGGTTGTTTGTTTTTTTGTTATTGAGCTGCATGAGCTGCTTATAAATTTTGGAGATTAATCCTTTGTCAGTTGCTTCATTTGCAAATATTTTCTCCCATTCTGAGGGTTGTCTTTTGGTCTTGTTTATGGTTTCCTTTGCTGTGCAAAAGCTTTTAAGTTTCATTAGGTCCCATGTGTTTATTTTTGTCTTTATTTCCATTTCTCTAGGAGGTGGGTCCAAAAGGATCTTGCTGTGATTTATGTCATAGAGTGTTCTGCCTATGTGTTCCTCTAAGAGTTTGATAGTGTCTGGCCTTACATTTAGGTCTTTAATCCATTTTGAGCTTATTTTTGTGTATGGTGTTAGGGAGTGATCTAATCTCATACTTTTACATGTCCCTATCCAGTTTTCCCAGCACCACTTATTGAAGAGACTGTCCTTTCTCCACTGTACATTCCTGCCTCCTTTATCAAAGATAAGGTGACCATATGTCCGTGGGTTTAACTCTGGGCTTTCTATCCTGTTCCATTGATCTATCTTTCCGTTTTTGTGCCAGTACCATACTGTCTTGATTACTGTAGCTTTGTAGTATAGTCTGAAGTCAGGGAGCCTGATTCCTCCAGCTCCATTTTTCGTTCTCAAGATTGCTTTGGCTATTCGGGGTCTTTTGTGTTTCCATACAAATTGTGAAATTTTTTGTTCTAGTTCTGTGAAAAATGCCAGTGGTAGTTTGATAGGGATTGCATTGAACCTGTAGATTGCTTTGGGTAGTAGAGTCATTTTCACAATGTTGATTCTTCCAATCCAAGAACATGGTACATCTCTCCATCTATTTGTATCATCTTTAATTTCTTTCATCAGTGTCTTATAATTTTCTGCATACAGGTCTTTTGTCTCCTTAGGTAGGTTTATTCCTAGATATTTTATTCTTTTTGTTGCAATGGTAAATGGGAGTGTTTCCTTGATTTCACTTTCAGATTTTTCATCATCAGTATATAGGAATGCCAGAGATTTCTGTGCATTAATTTTGTATCCTGCAACTTTACCAAATTCATTGATTAACTCTAGTAGTTTTCTGGTAGCATCTTTAGGATTCTCTATGTATAGTATCATGTCATCTGCAAACAGTGACAGCTTTACTTCTTCTTTTCCAATTTGGATTCCTTTTATTTCCTTTTCTTCTCTGATTGCTGTGGCTAAAACTTCCAAAACTAGGTTGAATAAGAGTGGTGAGAGTGGGCAACCTTGTCTAGTTCCTGATCTTAGTGGAAATGGTTTCAGTTTTTCACCATTGAGGACGATGCTGGCTGTGGGTTTGTCATATATGGCCTTTATTATGTTGAGGAAAGTTCCCTCTATGCCTACTTTCTGCAGGGTTTTTATCATAAATGGGTGTTGAATTTTGTCGAAAGCTTTCTCTGCATCTATTGAGATGATCATATGGTTTTTCTCCTTCAATTTGTTAATATGGTGTATCACGTTGATTGATTTGCGTATATTGAAGAATCCTTGCATTCCTGGAATAAACCCCACTTGATCATGGTGTATGATCCTTTTAATGTGCTGTTGGATTCTGTTTGCTAGTATTTTGTTGAGGATTTTTGCATCTATGTTCATCAGTGATATTGGCCTGTAGTTTTCTTTCTTTGTGACATCCTTGCCTGGTTTTGGTATCAAGGTGATGGTGGCCTCGTAGAATGAGTTTGGGAGTGTTCCTCCCTCTGCTATATTTTGGAAGAGTTTCAGAAGGATAGGTGTTAGCTCTTCTCTAAATGCTTGGTAGAATTCGCCTGTGAAGCCATCTGGTCCTGGGCTTTTGTTTGTTGGAAGATTTTTTATCACAGTTTCAATTTCAGTGCTTGTGATTGGTCTGTTCATATTTTCTATTTCTTCCTGATTCAGTCTTGGCAGGTTGTGCATTTCTAAGAATTTGTCCATTTCTTCCAGGTTGTCCATTTTATTGGCATAGAGTTGCTTATAGTAATCTCTCATGATCTTTTGTATTTCTGTAGTGTCAGTTGTTACTTCTCCTTTTTCATTTCTAATTCTATTGATTTGAGTCTTCTCCCTTTTTTTCTTGATGAGTCTGGCTAATGGTTTATCAATTTTGTTTATCTTCTCAAAGAACCAGCTTTTAGTTTTATTGATCTTTGCTATAATTTCCTTCATTTCTTTTTCATTTATTTCTGATCTGATTTTTATGATTTCTTTCCTTCTGCTAACTTTGGGATGTTTTTGTTCTTCTTTCTGTAATTGCTTTAGGTGCAAGGTTAGGTTGTTTATTCGAGATGTTTCCTGTTTCTTAAGGTGGGATTGTATTGCTATAAACTTCCCTCTTAGAACTGCTTTTGCTGCATCCCATAGGTTTTGGGTCGTCGTGTCTCCATTGTCATTTGTTTCTAGGTATTTTTTAATTTCCTCTTTGATTTCTTCAGTGATCACTTCGTTATTAAGTAGTGTATTGTTTAGCCTCCATGTGTTTGTATTTTTTACAGCTCTTTTCCTGTAATTGATATCTAGTCTCATAGCATTGTGGTCGGAAAAGATACTTGATACAATTTCAATTTTCTTAAATTTACCAAGGCTTGATTTGTGACCCAAGATATGATCTATCCTGGAGAATGTTCCATGAGCACTTGAGAAAAATGTGTATTCTGTTGTTTTTGGATGGAATGTCCTATAAATATCAATTAAGTCCATCTTGTTTAATGTATCATTTAAAGCTTGTGTTTCCTTATTTATTTTCATTTTGGATGATCTGTCCATTGGTGAAAGTGGGGTGTTAAAGTCCCCTACTATGATTGTGTTACTGTCGATTTCCCCTTTTATGGCTGTTAGTATTTGCCTTATGTATTGAGGTGCTCCTATGTTTGGTGCATAAATATTTACAATTGTTATATCTTCTTCTTGGATCGATCCCTTGATCATTATGTAGTGTCCTTCTTTGTCTCTTCTAGTAGTCCTTATTTTAAAGTCTATTTTGTCTGATATGAGAATTGCTACTCCAGCTTTCTTTTGGTTTCCATTTGCATGGAATATCTTTTTCCATCCCCTTACTTTCAGTCTGTATGTGTCTCTAGGTCTGAAGTGGGTCTCTTGTAGACAGCATATAGATGGGTCTTGTTTTTGTATCCATTCAGCCACTCTGTGTCTTTTGGTGGGAGCATTTAGTCCATTTACATTTAAGGTAATTATCGATATGTATGTTCCTATTCCCATTTTCTTAATTGTTTTGGGTTCATTATTGTAGGTATATTCCTTCTGTTGTGTTTCTTGCCTAGAGAAGTTCCTTTAGCATTTGTTGTAAAGCTGGTTTGGTGGTGCTGAACTCTCTCAGCTTTTGCTTGTCTGTAAACGTTTTAATTTCTCCATCAAATCTGAATGAGATCCTTGCTGGGTAGAGTAATCTTGGTTGCAGGTTTTTCTCCTTCATCACTTTAAGTATGTCCTGCCACTCCCTTCTGGCTTGTAGAGTTTCTGCTGAGAGATCAGCTGTTATCCTGATGGGGATTCCCTTGTGTGTTATTTGTTGTTTTTGCCTTGCTGCTTTTAATATGATTTCTTTGTGTTTAATTTTTGACAGTTTGATTAATATGTGTCTTGGCGTATTTCTCCTTGGATTTATTCTGTATGGGACTCTCTGTGCCTCCTGGACTTGATTAACTATTTCCTTTCCCATATTAGGGAAGTTTTCAACTATAATCTCTTCAAATATTTTCTCAGTCCCTTTCTTTTTCTCTTCTTCTTCTGGAACCCCTATAATTCGAATGTTGGTGCGTTTAATGTTGTCCCAGAGGTCTCTGAGACTGTCCTCTGTTCTTTTCATTCTTTTTTCTTTATTTTGCTCTGCAGCAGTTATTTCCACTATTTTATCTTCCACCTCACTTATCCGTTCCTCTGCCTCAGTTATTCTGCTATTGATCCCATCTAGAGTATTTTTTATTTCATTTATTGTGTTTTTAATCGATGCTTGATTCATCTTTAGTTCTTCTAGGTCCTTGTTAACTGTTTCTTGCATTTTGTCTATTCTATTTCCAAGATTTTGGATCTGGGAAATAGAATCTTGGATCATCTTTACCATCATTATTCTGAATTCTTTTTCAGGTAGACTGCCTATTACCTCTTCATTTGTTAGGTCTGGTGGGTTTTTATCTTGCTCCTTCTCCTGCTGTGGGTTTTTCTGTCTTCTCATTTTGCTTATGTTACTGTGTTTGGGGTCTCCTTTTTGCAGGCTGCAGGTTCGTAGTTCCTGTTGTTTTTGGTGTCTGTCCCCAGTGGCTAAGGTTGGTTTAGTGGGTTGTGTAGGCTTCCTGGTGGAGGGGACTAGTGCCTGTGTTCTGGTGGATGAGGCTGGATCTTGTCTTTCTGGTGGGCAGGTCCACGTCTGGTGGTGTGTTTTGGGGTGTCTGTGGACTTTTTATGATTTTAGGCCACCTCTCTGCTAATGGGTGGCGTTGTGTTCCTGTCTTGCTAGTTGTTTGGCTCAGGGTGTCCAGCACTGTAGCCTGCTGGTCGTTGAGTGAAGCTGGGTGCTGGTGTTGAGATGGAGATGTCTGGAAGATTTTCGCCGTTTGATATTATGTGGAGCTGGGAGGTCTCTTGTGGACCAGTGTCCTGAAGTTGGCTCTCCCACCTCAGAGGCACAGCACTGACTCCGGGCTCCTCAATTTGGGATGATGTGTTGTCTATTCATGTATTCCACAGATGCAGGGTACATCCAGTTGATTGTGGAGCTTTAATCCGCTGCTTCTGAGGCTGCTGGGAGAGGTTTCCCTTTCTCTTCTTTGTTCTCACAGCTCCTGGGTCTCAGCTTTGGATTTGGCCCCGCCTCTGCGTGTAGGTAGCCGGAGGGCGTCTGCTCTTCGCTCAGATAGGACAGGGTTAAAGGAGCAGCCTCTTCGGGGACTCTGGCTCACTCAGGCCGGGAGGGAGGGAGGGGCACGGAGTGCGGGGCGAGCCTGCAGCGGCAGAGGTCGGCGTGACGTTGCACCAGCCCGAGGCGCGCCGTGCGTTCTCCCAGGGAAGCCGCCCCTGGATCCCGGGACTCCGGCAGTGGCGGGCTGCACAGGCTCCCGGAAGGGCGGTGTGGGCAGTGACCTGCGCTCGCACACAGGCTTCTTGGCGGCGGCAGCAGCAGCCCCAGCGTCCCACGCCTGTCACTGGGCTCCGCGCTTTCAGTCGCGACTCGCGCCCGTCCGTGGAGCCCCTTTAAGCAGCGCTCTTAATCCCCTCTCCTCGCGCACCAGGAAACCAAGAGGGAAGAAAAAGTCTCTTGCCTCTTCGGCAGCTCCAGAGTTTTCACGGACTCCCTCCCGGCTAGCTGTGGCACATTAGCCCCCTTCAGGCTGAGTTCTCGCCGCCAGCCCCAGTCCTCTCCCTGCGCTCTGACCGAAGCCCGAGCCTCAGCTTCCAGCGCTGCGCGCCCCGGCGGGCGAGCAGACAAGCCTCTCGGGCTGGTGAGTGCCGCTCGGCACCGATCCTCTGTGTGCGGATCTCTCCGCTTTGCCCTACCCAGGTACGTGGGGAGTTTCTTGCCTTTTGGGAGGTCTGGGGTCTTCTGCCAGCGTTCAGTAGGTGTTCTGTAGGAGTTGTTCCACGTGTAGCTGTATTTCTGGTGTATCCGTTGGGAGGAAGGTGATCTCCGCGTCTTACTCTTCCGCCATCTTACCCGGAAGTCGAACATATCTTTTTTGAGGACACAATTCAGCCCACAACAGAGAGTAAACTGAATGTTTAAAGTGACACTTGCAAATTGTTTTACCTTAGAGGAAGTGAAGGTTCTTACAGAAGACTCAGGTCACATATCCTGTTGTCATATTGTGTTTTGTGTGTGATAGCGCAGGGGATAATGCAGTAGATAGCTCTCAAAGTTTAAGGTCACACTCTTTTTACCACAAAGGAGGACTCTGATGGCATTGAGTGCTTTCCATATTGTTCATTTCTGATAAAGGTTTAAACCACTTCTTTTTTTTTTCTTAAACATTAAAAAAAATAATTCTTTACAGCACTTATTACCACTGTGTTAGTTTCTTGGGAATGCCATTAATTCCCACTGAGAATACCACTTGAATATGGTATATGGTGTAATTGAGGTCAAGTTCTGGGTTGGCTTTGTACATTTGATTTTTTTTCTGAGTTGTATGCTTTTTTTTAAAATAAATTTATTTTTGGCTGAGATGGGTCTCTTTTAAAAAAAATAAATAAATAAATTTATTTATTTATGGCTGCGTTGGGTCTTCGTTGCTGGGTGTGGGCTTTCTCTAGTGTGGCGAGCCGGGGCTACTCTTCTTTGTGGTGTGCGGGCTTCTCGTTGCGGTGGCTTCTCTTGTTGTGGAGCACGGGCTCTAGGCACACGGGCTCAGTAGTTGTGGCTCACAGGCTCTAGAGTGCAGGCTCAGTAGTTGTGGCGCACGGGCTTAGTTGCTCCGCGGCATGTGGGATCTTCCCAGACCGGGGCTCGAATCTGTGTCCCCTGTATTGGCAGGCGGATTCTTAACCACTGCACCACCAGGGAAGCCCAGAGTTGGGTCTCTGTTGCTGTGCATGGGCTTTCTCTAGTTGTGGCGAACGGGGCTACTCTTTGTTGCCATGTGCGGGCTTCTCACTGCGGTGGCTTCTCTTGTGTAGCATGGGCTGTAGGTACGTGGGCTTCAATAGTTGTGGCTCACGGACTTAGTTTCTCTGTGGCATGAGGGATCTTCCCGGACCAGGGCTCGAACCCGTGTCCCCTGCGTTGGCAGGCGGATTCTTAACCACTGCACCACCAGGGAAGTCCCACTTTTTTTTCTTAAGATTTATTTATTATTTATTTGTTTTTTGAATTTTTTTGGCTGCATTGGGTCTTAATTGCAGCCCGCGGGCGGCTCTTCATTGTTGCGCGCGGGCTTCTCTCTAATTGCCGCATTTGGGTTTTCTCTCTCTAGTTGTAGCACATGAGCTCCAGGGCGTGTGAGCTCTGTAGTTTACGGCACATGGGCTCTAACTGAGGCGAGCAAGCTCAGTAGTTGTGTCGTGCGGGCTTAGTTGCCCCGTGGCATATGGGATCTTAGTTCCCTGATCAGGGATCAAACCTGTGTCTCCTGAATTGCAAGGTGGATTCTTTACCACTGGACCACCAGGGAAGTCCCTGTATGCTTTTTTGATGGCTAGAATTTTAGAATAATACATTGAGTTGCCTCTAGGCCTATGGGGTTAGTACTGATAGACATTTTCTTATTTGAGGAATTGAAAGCTTTTCACATGTCCTGTAAATATTTATTTAGAGCATGCTGTGTACTGGGCTCTGGGTGAGTAAGAAAGGACACATTTTGAAGTTCATGCTTAGCAGATTTTAGGTGCTCAACAATTATTTATCGATGAATGATATTTGATTCCCAGCTCATACAGGTGTCCTAGAGCACATTTTGAAAGGTTGCCAAATAGGCATAATGATCAGGGAATCCCTAATGTCTTTTCCTGAAAAGATACTAAAGAGGAATGAGTAAAAAGTAGAACTGCCAATCTAACATGGCAGGGTTGTCACGTCCACTTACACACAACCTTTGATAGGGTTTTCTAGCACCTGGTTTCAGGTTATCAGCCAAGGCCTAAGAAGTATCTGATTTGACCTAAAACGTCTCACTCCTGTCCATCTTCTGCTAGATGACTTTTCCCTATTACTGGCACTGGTATTTTCTTTCTTCTGTTTTTTCACTTATGTTTATAAAACAATAAGTGCAAATACAATAAAATATTCACATTGTTGTGAATATTTCCAAATAAACACCAAATAAACACTGTTACAGAGAAAAGGTTGTTGAGCTTCCTGAGAATGATGATTAGCTCCCAAGTTTCTCTGTGGGGCAGCTTGAAGTGTTGGAGCAATGGAGGGTGAGGGGTCCTGGTGTATGGTGATACGTGGGTTTTCTGGTTGAGGCAGTCACAGAAGGTTGAGAAGGTTCAAGTTCTGGTTCCAGTAATTGTCTTCGTGTGCTAAAGGAGAAGGGCTGGGCTCTATGAAACCTAAAGGTCTATTGAGTTAAGCAAAAAAATGCACTTTAGCAAATTCATTGATTCTTCAGTTATTCATTGAACACCTATGATGTGGCAAACAACTGTTCCAGTTGCTGGGGTTGAAACAGTGAACAGAGGGACAAAAATCTCTATCTTCTAGAAGCTTACTTGCCTACTCAGGATTAGATAGTACACAGATAATTGAAAATACATAGTATGTGACCAGTGCTCTTCAACACTGTCAGGGTCATCAAAACCAAGGGAAGTCTGAGAAGCTGCTGCAGCTAAGAGGAGCCCAAGGAGACATGTGGACTAAATGAAATGTGGTATCCTGAATGGGCTCCTGGATCAGAAAAAAGACATTAGGTAAAAACTGAGGAAATCAGAATAAAGTATGGGCTTTATTTAATAATAGTGGCTTATTAGTTGTGACAAGTGTGCCATGCTAGTGTAAGATGTTAATAGTAGGAGAAACTAGCTATGGGTTATATGGGAGCTATCTTATATAGGTACCCTCTTTACAGTTGTTCTGAAAATCTAAAACTATGTTACAAAATAAAGTTTATTTTTAAAATGTGTGTGTGTGAGAGAGATATCAACTGTTGACAAGTGAC
The DNA here is from genome assembly GCF_964341445.2 of Mesoplodon mirus. NCBI lineage: Eukaryota > Metazoa > Chordata > Mammalia > Artiodactyla > Ziphiidae > Mesoplodon > Mesoplodon mirus. The sequence continues at coordinate 34,238,494 of NC_138995.1, forward strand.
ATGAAGAAAAGTAAAGCCAGGTCAGAGGGGCAAGGAGCACAGGTGGTGGGGAAGGTGAGGGAGGGCCCTACAGAGAAGGTGACAGTTGGGCAGAGCCCTGGATGGAGGCTAGGGAGCCGGCCACGTGGGTATCCAGGGGATGTGTGTTCAAGACAGAGGGAACAGCAAGGGGCAAGGCCCTGCAGGAGAGAACAACTAGGAGGCCTGCTGGTTGCCATCGGGGGAGCCTGTGAGACAATAGATTGAGGTGGGGAATTAGGTCAGACAGGTGGAGGACGCAAGTAGGGGAGGGAGCTGGGCCTCCAGAACCTTTTAAGTCCTGGTCAAGACTTTGGCATCACCTCTGGGCCAGATGCTGGGCCGGATGCGGGCAAAGCTGTGGGTCTGGCCTTCTTCCCTGTGGCATGGATCCCACATCACCGTGGCCCGCCTTTCACAGACTTTGAAACACTTGAGGGCATCATTAGGCTTTAGAGCAGGGGTTGGAAAACCACAGCTTTAGGGCCAAATCCTATCCCACCCGTTTTTGTACAAAGTTGTACAAAGGTGAGCCCGTACCTTTTCCCTCTCTCCCTTCAGTGAGGTTGTCTCATACATTCATAGTACAGTTTGTAATTTTTTTGTCACATTCTGTATTCCATCCTAGGATCCTCTTGATTTCATAAATTATTTGTTAAAACTTGCATATGTTAAGGCTCACTCTTTATGCTATATTCAGTGGGTTTTGACAAATGCGTAAGTGTCATGTATCCACCATTACTATATCATGCAGAATAATTTCACTGCCTGGGGAAAAAAAACTCTGTGCTTCACCTTTTAACTCCTCTCCTTCCTGTCAAACCCCTGGCAACCACTGATCCTTTCCGCATCTCTGTAGTTTTGCCTTTTCCAGAATGTCTTATAATTAGAATCATACAATATGTAGCCTGTTTAGACTGGCTTCTTTGACTTAGCAATATGCATTTAAGATTCATCCAGGTCTTTTTGTGTGCTCATTTCTCTTTATTGCTTAATATTTGTGTGGATATACTATGATTTGTTTATTCACATATAAAGGGCCTCTTGGTTGCATCCAGTTTTTGGCAATTATGAATAAAGCTGCTCTAAGCATTTTTGTGTATGTTTTTATGTGGGCATACATTTTCGAATCAGTTGGGTGTGATTGCTGAATTTCATGGTAACACTGTGTTTAGCTGTGTACTGACCCCTGCTCTTTAGAGTATCATGGAAGGAACCTATGACTTTTGACAGTGCCATGTTACTACTCTTTTCTATTTCTAGAGGCTTGATTGAAATTTCTCTAGAGTTTTAAAATTCAAATTCTTTTCAGTGAAATTTAAAATTATGATGGAACTTCTAAAGGTAGATTCTTAGAAATCTTTTTAATCTTAAAATTTATTCCCAGTGGGTTCTATCCTGAGAACTTAATAGATCAGCTGTCTAATAAGTTGAGTAATTGAGATACAACAGTAAAAAGTTAAAAATAATTGTACTAGCATTCCTGGAGGCTTTGGGAGTGACATGTACATTTAATTTGAAATTGGGAGGAAGGTGTTTTGACAGACTCAGTCTCCATAGATGCATAAGGTTCTCTCCTTGTAAAGACATAAGAATCTACATGATTTCTGACCAGCACTAAAACCTGAAACACATTGAAACCTATTGATGTTAAAGAAGGAAAAAAAAAAGCAACAGTAAAGAGGCTTGGATTTTTTCTGCTTTATTGATGTACAATTATTGATGTGTAATATTGTTGTATAATAATATACTATACATATTTAAAATGTATAGTTTGAGTTTTGACATATGGATGTCAGACCAGCACAACAATAAAGATAACGAATACAGCTATTACCTTCCAAAGTTTCCTCATTCCTCCTTGTAATTCCTCCTTATCCAAGCAACAACTGGTCTATTACTTTTATCACTATAGATTAGTTTGCATTTTCTAGGATTTTATATAAATTTATATACTATGTATAACTTTATGCAAATTACGTAAATGGAATCATACAGTATACAGTAGTCGCCCCTTATCTTTGGTTTTGCTTTCTGTAGCTTCAGTTACCTGTGGTCAACCACAGTCCAAAAATATTAAATGGAAATATTTCTGGAAAATTCCAGAAATAAGCCATTCGTAAGTTTTAAATTGTGCATCATTCTGAGTAGCATGATGAAATCTCTTGCCATCCCACTCTGTCCTGCCTGGGAGATCCTGAACCATCAACATGTCATGTCTTGGTGATCCAGGATCATTGGAAGCAGATTATCTTCCTTTTTTAAAAATAAATTTATTTATTCATTTATTTAATTTTTGGCTGCATTTGGTTTTCACTGCTGCATGCGGATTTTCTCTAGTTGCTGAGAGCGGGGGCTACTCTTTGTTGCGGTGCGCGGGCTTCTCATTGCGGTGGCTTCTCTTGTTGCAGAGCACGGGCTCTAGGAATGCGGGCTTCAATAGTTGTGGCACACAGGTTTCAGTAGTTGTGGATCACAGGCTCTAGAGTGCAGGCTCAGTAGTTGTGGCGCACGGGCTTAGTTGCTCCGCGGCATGTGGGATCTTCCCTGACCAGGGCTTGAACCTGTTTCCCCTGCATTAGCAGGCAGATTCTTAACCACTGCACCACCGGGGAAGCCCAGATTATTCTCCTTTTGTTTTTGTTTTTTTGTTTTCTGGTACGCGGGCCTCTCACTGTTGTGGCTTTCTCCCGTTGCAGAGCACAGGCTCCGGACGCGCAGGCTCAGCGGCCATGGCTCACGGGCCCAGCCGCTCCGGGCATGTGGGATCTTCCCGGACTGGGGCACGAACCGGTGTCCCCTGCATCGGCAGGCGGACTCTCAACCACTGCGCCACCAGGGAAGCCCTATTCTCCTTTTTACTTATCATGAGAAGATCAAGAGTAGCCTAATGCTATGTCACAAGGCCTGTGTCACAATTCACCTCACTCTCATCACGCAGGCATTTTATCATCTCACATCATCACAAGAAGAAGTGTGAGTATAATACAATAAGATATTTTGAGAAAGAGACCACATTCATATAATTTTTACTATAGTGTACTATAATTTTTCTATCTTATTGTTAATCTCTGACTGTGTCTAATTTATCAATTAAACATAGATATGTATGTACAGGAAAAACATGGTATATGTGTAGAGTTTGGCACTATCTGAGGTCCCAGGAATCCACTGGGGGTCTTGGAATGTATCTCCTGTAGGTAAGAGGGGACTACTGTGTATTTTTTTGGAGGGGAAGCTTCTGCTTTCATTCAGCATAATTATTTTGCTATTCTTCCATGTTGGGTGGATTAGTACTCTGTTTGTTTATTGCTGAGTATTATTCTGGTGCTATGGCCTGAATTGTGTTCCCCTATAATTCATATTTTGAAGCCTTAACCCATATTGTGACTGTATTTGGAGACAGGGCTTTTAGGAGGTGATTAAGATTAAATGAGGTCAAAAGGGTGGGGTCCTAATCCAATAGGATGGTGGCCTTATAAGAAGAGGAAGAGATAGAGATCTCTCTCTATGTGCATGCACTGAGGAAAGCCATGTGAGGACACAGCAAGAAGGTGGCCATCTGCAAGCCAGAGACAGAGGCTCACCAGAACTCAACCTTGCCGACGTCCTGATCCCAGACTTCCAGCTTCCAGAACTCTTATAAAATAAATTTCTGTTGTTTTGCCACCCAGTCTATGGTATTTTGTTATGGCAGTCTGAGCAGGCTAAGATGTATGGATATACTACAATTTGTTTTTTCATTCACATGGATATTTGATGGATATTTCCAGGTTTGGACTATTACAAATAAAGCTGCTGCGAACATTTGTCTACAAGTCTGCATAGACAGGTAGTTTCATTTTTATCGAGTAAAAATCTAGGCACGGACTGGCCTGGTTATGTGTTTTAACTTTTTAAGAAACTGCCAAATTGCTCGCTGAGGTGATTGTACCATTTTACATTCCCACCAGCAGCATATGAGAATTCCGGTTCCTCCACATCACTCTTGAGATTTGAATTTTGAATTGCTCTTACTTAGGCGGTCCACCCAGATGTGTGGCAGAAGACTCTTCGCCTGCTGTACCGTGGCCGGGAGAGGAGTCCCCAGGCGCTGTGGAGCCCTCCTCCGTCATACTCCTTATGTTCTCAGTGAGAATTTTTTTTGTGAATGTGAATTTACTTTCCATAAGAATATAGGATGACTTAATATCTTTATCCCTTTTACTTGTCCTTCTTTTGTTGCTTTTCCTAATTTTTTCACTTGCAGACTTCCTGGGTTAACCCTAGAATTTCTAGACTGTGAGATATTAAAAAGAACCTGTTTTTTCTTGTTTTTTGTTTTTTTTGTGGTACGCAGGCCTCTCACTGTTGTGGCCTCTCCCGTTGCGGAGCACAGGCTCAGCGGCCATGGCTCATGGGCCTAGCCGCTCCGCGGCATGTGGGATCTTCCCAGACCTGGGCACGAACCCGTGTCCCCTGCATCAGCAGGCGGACTCTCAACCACTGCGCCACCATGGAAGCCCCAGAACCTGGTTTTTGAGTCACACACACCTGGATTTGGATTTGGGCTTTACAGCTTAGCTGTGTGGCAAGTCATATGACCTGAGCTTCAGTTTCCTCATCTTTTTCTTTCTTTTTTTTGGCTGCCATGTGTGGCTTGCAGGATCTTAGTTCCTCGTCCAGGGATTGAACCTGGGCCCCTGGCAGTGAGAGCGCCGAGTCCTAACCACTGGACTGCCAGGGAATTCCCTCCTCATCTTTTTAAAAGGTGTGTGTGTGGAGGTTGATATTACCCAGCTTGTATGGTTGTTACAAGGCTTAAATATAATGCATTGGAAAATCTTCAGTGAATAACTGGGAAACCATATGCGTTTCCCGGATGCATTTATAAGTTCCATTTTCTATTAGACAGTGGTTAATCTGCTATTCACGAAGTGAGTAGGAGAGGAACTGAAGTTTAATCGGTGCCACCAGTTAGAGGGAGGCCACAGAGAACATGGCAAAATAGAGTGGCATTGCCAGGGCTCAGGGTGACCTTGCAACATTTAATAATGTTCAAGCCTTCCTTTGGCCATTTGCGTTGTAATGGGGATGTACTTCACGTGCCTATCTATGTACTCCCACAAAGGCAGTTCCTGCCTGAGTGTATATCTTCTACTCTTGAGGAGGGATGTTTCTCAGGCCTCTGGCACCCTAGCCAATATATGTGCCTGCCTTTCTCAGTGCTTTGGCTCGGTCTGCAAAATCCTTTGTCCAGCTGGCCGAGGTGCATTAAGAGTGCATGAGGCCTTCCCTCCCGCGGAGAAGTGGAAGTTATTCTTTGATGGCTGGGCCAAACTACTCATCTGATGTTACTGGAGTTTGAAAGGTGGTCCTGAAAGGAGTTTCGAGTAGTCGGGTGCTGGACATTAGCATGGCCAGGTAGGCTGGAGCGGGCACTTCGAGGGAAATGGGAGGACCTGGTGAGGTGGGAAGTGTGGGTGTCAGCAGGCACAGGGTTCATTGTGCCAGGTGGGTGTGTCTGGAGGCCTTCTCTCCCCTGCCCGACCGCTGGGTTCCAAGTATCCTGCAGCGTTTCCCCTTAGAGCAGGCTGGCTTTCTTGGCATCATTCAGTCTAGTTGCTAGGAAGCCAAATAAGGCAAATGCAACTTCCTTTTGACTTACTCACATTGAACCATCTGCTTATTCCTTCTCATGGCCTTCAAACTTGGCTAGGATCATCGAGAAGAGGGTCGAGTGGAGCATCTGTGCTCCTTATCCTTTTCGGAAATGGAAATCTTTCTAATAACGGTTTAACCCTCTCAGTCCAAATTTATAATAGTTAATCTTGTTTAGTCCCTTGTTTCTTCCAGCTAACAATTTGGAGCAGGCACTTTCTTCTTAGGTTTTGCCTTTTATTTTTGTCTTAGATTTAAATCTATGTTATTCATTAACCGCACAACTTTGAATGAGGAGGAAGGTGTCAAAGAGGAAGTATGTCAAAATGCATTTGGCACGTAAATATAACAGTAGTCTTTTTTTTGGCCTTTCTGTGCAGCTTGTGGGATCTTAGTTCCCTGACCAGGGATCAAACCCGGGGTCCCAGCAGTGGAAGCGTGGAGTCCTAACCACTGGACTGCCAGGGAATTCCCCAGTAGTCTTAATCGAGGATGTTTAATACTTGCAATTGATACACATGAATCATTTAGGAATTTTCTTTCGTAAGCTCCATTGTGGAGTTAGTGTCAGATACATTAAAGGTGGCAGATAATCCACGAAAATTTATGGTGTTATTGATGGAGCATCTGGCAAAGAAAAGCTTTTAAAAAACAATAGTGATTAATTATTATTTTTCATAATTGCCAAACACCACCAGCATTGCATACTTAAAAATTTAGCTCGGCTCAGTCAGGCAAATCAGGTTCATTGTGTTGGAGCTCCTTGCTGTCGGTGAGTTTATAATGGTCTTTCCTTGTGACAGAACTGAGCCTTCAGTTGTCAACTCTGCAAAAGCCATTGAGCAAACAAATGAGACAAAAATAGAAATAGGTATTACAAAATAAAGTAAGGGTTCTGAAAAAAAAGTATTGAGAAAAACCATTGTTGGAGTTTTTAAAACCCAGTTGCACTGAAGACTTAATCACCTTTGAGTGTACCAGAACTGTGGAAACCGATGTGAGGGCGATGGGAAATAATTTCTTCTTAAGTGTAATTTTGTCTTTGTTGGTTTTTTAGCAGTAAGCCATATAAACCTTTTCCGCTGACTTCTCATTCTCCCCAAGAGGGCTACTTAAAGAAGGGTGAAGACATGCTAAGGTAAAATGTTATTGTTGTGGCTCAATTTGCTAAAAGCTTTAGTAATAATTTAGATGTGGTCTTGCTGTGCAGACTTATGTGTTTGTTAAAATTGATGTTATTAATATTTGCTTTTTGGGAAGTCCCTCAGGTCAACTTGATCATTTTAAGCCATTCTGCTTTAACTTTCACCTTTCCATAGACATTTGGATTCTAGGAACTAAAACAGACTTGCAGCCTGAAGGGACTCAGCCTCCCAGGCCTTTTCTTTGTGGGCTTGTCAGTCAGCTCCACGTGGGCGACCCCCCTGGGGTGTTATCTGTAGCAGGCCCTAGACTCCCTTCTAAGACTCCCTTCTTCCACGCCTCCACACCTTTTCTCTGCTACCATCTAACTATTGGTATGTGCTCAAAAAATGTAAATTTATTTTATTGTGAAACAGATCAATACTCCAGAGCCCGGTATATAAAGAAAAGTCACTTAAAATTTTTTTTAACCCGAGAAATGGATAAATAGATGTAAAAGTGTCTGGTACTAAAAAGTGAAAAATCTCTTTTCAGAATTCACCCAATTTTTTCTCCCTTGCTTGTAACTTAAATGGCTCACACTGGTATATTGTTCTGGAACTTCTTTCACTCAACATTATGTCACAGAGGATTATTCATCCTCATTGTTCTTGACTACTGTGTAGTATCCCAAAGTAAGCAAACCTTTTTTGAAGGTTATCATATTTAGTTTACTCTGTCTTCCACATTCAGCAGTGGAGTTCTTCTAAGAAACTAAATGGGTAAATCAACATGGCAGCTCAAGATTCTTGCCTTGGATCTACCTCTGTAGTTTTGGTAAAAGCAGGTTTCCTTGAACTATATTTGAATTGATTTTTGAATGTATGAACCTTGACAGGGCCTCTCTCTTGCCTGCATTAAAGATGAGATTTGTGTCAGATTAGATTAATAATTCAAAATTGAAAAATGCTTTCCTCAACTGTGGAAGCACTTGGAAGTGTAGAATTCAGGAGTGACTATTAATGGAGGTTAGCTTCTCTCAGGTAGTATTTCCTGAAGAGGAGACTTAGCATGCTTGCACTGTTAGACGATCTTCTGAAGGAGAGATTTTCTTAGCCCTGGGCCTGAAAGAAACCTAAAGACAGAGGTGGATAATAAAGGCTTACATCTGTTGAGGGCCTACTCTGCATCAGGCACCATTCTATGGGATTTACTAACTCATTTAGTTCATAGCAACACTTAGGGGCAGGTTCTCCTAATATCCCCATTTTTTTTTTCTCCAATTCGCGCCGTCTCGGCGCACGTACGTGTCACCAGCTCTTTTTTTTTTTTTTTTTTTTTTAATTTTTTATTTATGGCTGTGTTGGGTCTTCGTTTCTGTGCGAGGGCTTTCTCTAGTTGTGGCATGTGGGGGCCACTCCTCATCGCGGTGCGCGGGCCTCTCACTATTGCGGCCTCTCTTGTTGCGGAGCACAGGCTCCAGACGCGCAGGCTCAGTAATTGTGGCTCACGGGGCCAGCTGCTCCGTGGCATGTGGGATCTTCCCAGACCAGGGCTCGAACCCGTGTGTCCGGCATTGGCAGGTGGACGCTCAACCACTGCGCCACCAGGGAAGCCCCAATATCCCCATTTTATAGGTGAGGAAACTGAGGCATAATGATGTTAAGTGCCTCGTTCAGGCTTTCCTGGTTAGTAAGTGAAGGAGCTGAGATTCATACCCAGGCAGTTGCAACTTCAACACTACACTGCCTTTCCTGGCTGAACCAGCTTCTGGGGCGCCTCCCAATCCTCTCTAATTACTTAGGGGGATGTGGGGAGTTTACATGCCACATCATTAAGAGAAAGTAAGTGTATGAAGTTTGAGGGAAAGCCAGCAAGACCACAGTGTAACAAAGGTTGGAGAAAGCAGGCAGCCTAAAGAATGGCCTATAGAGGGACTTCCCTGGTGGTGCAGTGATTAAGAATCCACCTGCCAATGCAGGAGAGATGGGTTCGAGCCCTGGTCTGGGAAGATCCCACATGCCGTGGAGCAGCTAAGCCCGTGCGCCACAACTACTGAGCCTGCCCTCTAGAGCCCGCGTGCCACAACTACTGAAGCCCACGTGCCACAACTACTGAAGCCTGCGCGCCTAGAGCCCGTGCTCCACAACAAGAGAAGCCACCGCAGTGAGAAGCCCGTGCATCACAACGAAGAGTAGCCACCCCTCACCGCAACTAGAGAAAGCCTGCGTGTAGCAATGAAGACCCAACACAGCCAAATAGATAAATTAATTAAAAAGCAATCATTAAAAAAAACTGCTTAAAAGAATAGCCTGTGGAGTCAATGGCCAGAGACAGCAGACAAAGATAGAGCCTGCTTGTGGGAGGGAAGCATTCTTGTGTAGCTCAGGATTCTGAGGGCAGTTGGGGAGGCATGGACTCAGGCAAAAGCTTTGCATCTGAAAGTCTGGAGCTGCGACTCTGCTCTTTCAGGAGGTTGGATGTGGACACAGCCTGATTGAACATTGTACAGGGGAAGAGCAAAGGGATCGATGCTCGTTGGCAGCTTGCTGAGTAGTCATGGTTTGACTGAGGTGTTCTGTGCCCCTTTGCCATGCAGTGCGATACCTCTGGTGAGAAAAGAGCTAATTGCTACCTGCCCAGGGGTTCTTTCCCTGGCAGGACATTCCTTGTGGATGAAACATTGGTGTCTGGATGCTGGGGAGCTGCAGTAAAAATGCCTGATTTAGGGGACATAGTGCATCGAATGCCCCCTTTCTTGTTAAATCACAGCAAAGGGGACTACTTTAGATGGCTGATGGATTATGCTGCATCTGTGCACTATTTTGCATGCCTTTAGCAAGGGAAAATAGCTTACTCACAGGAGCTCTAGAATGTTTAGGAATAATGTGAGCAGATCTTGTTGAATCATTTTGTACCCATATCCAGTGAAAACCTTCAGAGATAATGTCACCTTCTTTAAAAGATGAACGTTTCAAATAAAATGATCTCATTTCCTTAAGAATAAACACCTTAAAGTGTGAGCCTCAGTCTTTGTATCTGAGTCTTACTTGACAAAGATCAGTGGCACCATTTAGAACTTTTTGTTGTAACAGACAAGAGGAAATGAATGGAAAAGGGCAAAAAAATCCCAGAAACTAATAGTATTCTAAAATGAGAACAGATTATTGAGTGTCATTTTATGTTTAAACAGACACAGGCTTTATTTAGGTGCCTGTATATTTCACTTAGTAATCTTGTGTTTATTTTTTGGCTTTTGGGGACATGAGGGAGACCATGTTTGCATGAACTATTAATATTTTCACACCTCCAACAGCATTGAAGAATTATGGCGGAAGGTGGCTGATTATTCAAAAGGGAATGGAGATAGCCATGCACTGTGCCAGTACCCTCAGTTAGGTAAGAGTCTTGTTGAGCATCTTCTTATGTTTTCCTTGTCTATTTTTTGTAGAGGCGTTGTCTTTCATTTACACTTTTGTAAGAAACCCTGGAAACCTTTCTTTTGGAGAGTTTTTGCTCACCAGTGCATTGCTTTTGGCCTTGCAAAAGACATGAATTCATCAATATTTTCCAGACGATGCCAGCGTCAGGGACGCTCGGAAAGAGGGGCTTTTCCAGCACTTTTATCAAGTGATTCAGCAAGAGTGTGATCGAGAGAGGCCTTCAGATTCCATTATTGTTTCTGTCGACAAAGAACAGAGGTAGATTTATTTCTTTTTAGCGTGTCAAGTGAGGTTGTGTAAAAACAAGTAATGAAGTGTTCAGCCTTACGTACATAAGTCACTGAGAGTTGAAACTCTCAAAATGCTCTGCTAAGAGCACTGCTCTAGGAATTACAAGACTATGCTGTTGGGTTTAGCATACTGGTAGTAGAGGCATCCTGTGTGGGTGGGGAGATTTCTGAAGATGACTGTCTTATTCACCTTTTCTGTATTGCCCAAGTTTTCTACAGTGAGCATATATTAATTTTATAATCAGAAAAAACCCCAAAGCTATTTTTAGGGTTGGGTTCCCTGTGCCAGCCACAGATCTAGGCTCTGGGGGATACTTGAGTGAACATAACGGACAAACCCCTTCCCTGGGGTGCTGACCATCTAGTGTAGTGTGCCAAAAAGTTGCCCTCACTGATCTTCAGAGAAGGGTCCCCTCCTTTCTTAACTGCTTGTTGAGTTCCTCTCTGCCTTTGTGCTGTTCTTGCTTCAACATGGGATGCCGTTCCCTCTTCTCTGCCTGCCTAACTCATGTGGGCCGCTTAAGCACAATTGCAGCCTGGTCAGTGTCCAGCTCATACTTTGGGCCCATGTAGTGCCCTGATCCTGCATACCATTGGCTGGCACTTGAGGGCAAATGGGGACTTAATATGTGATGATAACTGTGTCTCCGGGTTATGTCAGGTTTCATAGTGCTTGGCAGACAGCCTGGCACGTAGACAAATGGTTGGCTGGAGGTATGTATAGTTACTCCAAGCTAGGTACTTAGTGAGCAATACTGAAGACCCAGACATGATAACTGATTATTCCTGAATAGGAGACCAGGCATATACAAAACATAATCCAGCATTAAGGCAGCATTGGATTTCTCACTTTTTTTATATGAAAATATGCAATTTAAAATTGACTCAGAATTTTTATTCTGTGATATCTCCTTTATGGAAATCCACTTTATTTGTAGATAGCAGCTTTACTCTGAGTTTGTGAAGCAAAATTGTAGCTCCATTTTGTTTGAAGGGTTATTTGGTTGGACCTTGGGAGACAGCGCGCTAGAAGAAATGAGGTCAGTCATAGCATGGGGAGGGTGGGAGAGGCCAGTTCCTTTTACATTAGGAAATTATGGCATTTCCCTTTAATAATTGGAAGACACCCAGGCGTGCCCTGGATTAATTTGATCATGTAGTAATTCCAACTGATTTTGAACCCAGAGGCAGTAAAGACTCAGCATGCCTAGTAGCTTTGTTTTCCCTCAGCATTTGGCAACTTTGCTACCATACTCTGCACCAGCCAGGGAAACTACATTAATCTTCAACTACATTAGCTTTCTCAAAACTTGTAGCAAGAATCACACCCGTCTTGTAGCATCTTGCGCTTCTTTCAGAATTGTGAGTGACTCCAGCTGCCATTCGATGTACACGACCCTGATACTCTTGCCACCTTCTCATCTCTGGAGCCAGGCTGACTGGTATTGAGTGCAGAGTTTTGTGGTGGGGAGGAGTCCTGGAGATTGGTCTTCTCCCCGCTCCATCTGGAGGGGTGGTCACTCCTCTGCCTGGCATTCCACAGGTCTGGCATTTAGCCATGGATTAGGATCCTGGTGGATGCAGCTTAGAAACTCTGCTGTGTGGGGTCTGCATCTGCCAGGCAACTTGTGAACTAGGCTGTGCTGCCAGCTGTCTTGTCTCTTCAACGTCAGAAAGACTTGGAGTGATCAATTCGTCAGCTAATTCATTCCTTTATATCCCAAAACGGTAATTAATTTTCAGATCATATCATCTAATGTGAATTTCTTATTTATTTATTTTTTAAAATTTTGTTTATTTTATTTTTGGCCGTGTTGGGTCTTCATTGCTGCGTGCGGGCTTTCTCTAGTTGCGGTGAGCGGGGGCTACTCTTCATTGCAGTGCACGGGCTTCTCATCGCAGTGGCCTCTCTTGTAGCAGAGCATGGGCTCTAGGTGCACGGGCTTCAGTAGTTGTGGCACATGGGCTCAGTCGTTGTGGCTCGTGGGCTCTAGAGCACAGGCTCAGTAGTTGTGACACACGGGCTTAGTTGTGGTGCCACCAGGGAAGCCCCTAATGTGAATTATTTTTGTGATGATCTTTTTGTATGATAATTTTGACTCATGGGCTGTCACTCTGTAAATATGAATCGTGTCATGTTTTTCTTGTTTTCCTCTTGAATTTATTTTCTGAGATCATCCATACTCTCCTAAATTGCCAAGAAAAACATTTTTCCTAACATCATATTAATTTTTCATTCACAAAATATACATTTTGTGCACTGTTACATGTGAAGCTTTGTGCTGGGCACAGAGAGAAACATAAAGATAATTAAGCAACAATCCCTATTGGGACCACATGCAGTCTAATAAGATAAAATGTACACAAATAACAAGTGGAAGATGGAATGTACTCTAAGCAGAGTATACACATAAGGAAGAGTAGATTACCATTGTGAGGGCCAATGAGTTGAATCAAGGAGGTTTCAGGGAATAATATCATTTGAGCTGGGCCTTTGAGGTGAGAACTGCTTAGAGTCTAGCAACAGAATGGCAAGGAAGGCACAGCTGGAAAAAGTGTGGGGAGAGTTGATTGTCCTGAGATCACAAGAAATTAAATTTGGGAAGAGAAACAGGATGTTTGAAGCTCAGTGGGTTACAAGACCTCTCAAGATGAGCCATGTCTTGCCAGGACTTTGGAAGCTAGGGTAAGAAGTTTGGGATGCTGAGCAGTTACTGTGGCATTTTTTCATGGAAGCAACCTAAATGCCCATCGACAGACAAATGGATAAAGAGATGTGGTACATACATACAATGGAATATTACTCAGCCATGAAAAGGAACGAAATTGGGTCATTTGTAGAGACGTGGATGAATCTAGAGACTGTCATACAGAGTGAAGTAAGTCAGAAAAAGAAAAACAAATATCGTATATTAATGCATATATGTGGAACCTAGAAAGATGGTACAGCTGAACCGGTTTGCAGGGCAGAAATAGAGACACAGATGGAGAGAACAAACGTATGGACACCAAGGGGGGAAAGCAGCAGAGGTGGTGCTGTGATGAATTGGGAGATTGGGATTGACATATATACACTAATATGTATAAAATGGATAGCTAATAAGAACCTGCTGTATAAAAAAATAAACAAAATTTTTTAAAAATTAATTTATTTTTGGCCACATTGGGTCTTCATTGCTGTGCGTGGGCTTTCTCTAGTTGTGGTGAGTGGGGGCTACTCTTCGTTGCGGTGCGCGGGCTTCTTATTGCAGTGGCTTCTCTTGTTGCAGGGCATGGGCTTTAGGGCGCCTGGGCTTCAGTAGTTGTGACGTGCAGGCTCGGTAGTTGTGGTGCACGGGCTTAGTTGTTCCACAGCATGTGGCATCTTCCCAGACCAAGGATTGAACCCGTGTCCCCTGCATGGGCAGGAGGACTCTTAACCACTGTGCCACCAGGGAAGTCCCTATTGTGGCATTTTTGAAAGCAGTACTTTTCATGGGATTTCTCAGACTGACATGTAGGATGGATTGGAGTGGGGAAAAGAATCAAGGCTAAAAGATGTGGTAGGAGGCCAGTTCAGGTTTCTAAGCAACTACTGGGCAGGAGTGGAAGCATAAACCCAAAGGAGAGGTCTAGGATTCTTCAGGACTTGAGGACCAAGGCTAAGGAAATAGGTGATGAGATGACTGGGCTTTGATCCAAGGTTAGTTCTGGGGTGGTTGATGCGACTGAGATGGTTAACTCCAGTATCATCCATTTACTCTCTTCAGCAAGGGATTGTCTCAGTGGTAGTAACCTCAGCAAGTACTGGTCTATCCCGGGAACTAATTGTAAATGAGCATTCTCTCATTTTTCTGAAGATACAATTTTAAGTTTTCTTTCATGGTCTTTAAATTGAAATGACTTCATCAAATAACACTTGAATGATTCCATTTTGAAAAACGCTGGCCACATTCGTGGTGCTTACTCAGTACATCATGCCCCACAAAAACAAAGCTTTGACTTACTCTGCTTTCTTTATAAAATTATGTACATAATCAACCATATGAGGACACTACGTTTTCAAAAAAGTGAGTTTTGTTTTGGTTGGAGTTGCCTCCAGTCCTCTTAACTGATTCCATCAGGTGGATAACAAACCCTAGAATGTTTTCAGCGTGCCTGAGAACGAAAACAAATTGTAGGGCACGCATGATTTTTGGAAAAATATGGCATCTTCCACCTCACTTATCTAAGCACAATAAAAATATAGTATCTTGCCCCTCACTTACTTAAATTTGTGGTGCATCAAAGTATCTGTGGAACAACTGCTTGGTGACATAGTTTTTTTTTTTCAGTTGTTTGATTGAAAGTAACACACCTTTTTCTTGCGTGTGTGTGTGTGTGTGTGTGTGTGTGTGTGTGTGTGTGTGTGTATTTTAAGGGAATAAGCAACAGTCGTAGGTCATCGATTGCAGGATCATGGTCTCGTGATGGAAATGATTCACCTTGCCTCTGAGTCAGGCCTCCCTCAAGCACTCCAGGAAGTTAGAGACGATCGGTCCCCACTTTGTATTCTTTTTTTTTTTTTTATTGCGGTACGCTGGCCTGTCACTGTTGTGGCCTCTCCCGTTGCGGAGCATAGGCTCCAGACGCGCAGGCTCAGCGGCCATGGCTCACGGGCCCAGCCGCTCCACGGCATGTGGGATCCTCCCGGACCAGGGCATGAGCCCATGTCCCCTGCATCGGGCAGGCGGACTCTCAACCACTGCGCCACCAGGGAAGCCCCATTTTGTATTCGTGTTGAACAGTCTAATGTAAAACTTTCCTCTTGCACCGTAGTTATGCTTCATGAGTCTATCAAAAGTAAGGTTAGCTCAATATAGAACAATCATTTAAAATAGATCTTGCTTTAAAAATGTAATATTTTTTCTTTGTATGCTGGTACACTTGGAAGGTTCACATTTGTCAATAGCTAAACTGAATCCAGTTAGGAAAAAATGACTTGAATAGTTGTACTCTTTGGTGTATTAGAGACAACTGAGACTTAAATTGTCTTTATTGCTTCTTATTTAAGAATCAAAAATATCTCATCCAAAATATTATGTAACCAATTCAGTTCTCTTATGTGTCGATAGAACTTTTGACCAGATCCCACCATCATTTTTTCTACAATTGGTGATCATAAGGCTCCCTGTTCATCATCCCCTGCATTCTCTTACACGACCTTTCTTGCCAACTTTGCCTTCTCCGGGATATCTCAAACATTTAACTATTCTTAGGCTCATGAGAGTTCACAAAAATGAACTCTCTTTCCTCCCTAAAATACCCAGTCTTCGGCAGATCCACACATCCTAGACCACCCTCAGCCTCTCCCTCCTGGTCAGAGCTGCTGCTTCAAGAGCGGAGGGGGCTGCCTTGTGGAGGGCCCTTAGCAGCTTGCCTAGAGTCTTACCCAGACAAGTGTGGGTTTTCTAGTCTTCTCATCTTGGTACTGTTCTGTTCTTGAGTTCCTCCTGTGTTCCAGGCACTCTCCAGGATGTCAGGCTCACCCTGCTTCCTTTCTCTGTCTGAGTAAGCAGCAGCCAGGCACACTTTTCAAGCTGGCCCTGGATTGTCCATCCCAGCTCGAGTCTCCTTAGCAGTGTAGGATTTTCATTGCTAAGTCAGATGATCCTTCCTTTGGGTAGAGACCTTGTGGAGCGCTAGTAAGTAGCTGGACTTATATACTGCTTATAGCTCCTGGAGCCTGCGGAGAGGTCATTGTAGGATTGATGTTCTATAATCCAGCTATAATACTGGGTCTGAAAAAGCAAAAGTGAGGAACACTTGCTCCCCATCTTCTTGGGGGTGCTGGGATGCTTTTATTCTGACCGTTCCATTTGCTTTACCTCCTTTTAGCCACCCCACCCACCTGGCCATCTCTTGCTCAACACTCAAGAGTATGAAATTGCAGTTTTTCTAAGCACAGAAAATGTCTAATGTATTTTAAAGAAATAATAAGACTAAACTGTATTTACATCATACGTAAGTTCTGAAAATGCAAAAGAAAATGCATGTTTTCAAAAATTACAAATCCCAATCTCCTGGGCTGAGGGTGGGGAACAGTATAGCTTGAACAGGTTGTACAAAAGACTAATCACATCTGGTTACTTACTTGTTATGTTCATGCAAGATCTTTAGAAAATTCTCATTCAAGTAAGTAGGTTGAATAATTTGTCAAATACTTAAAACCCGCGCTACTTCAAGAAGATAGTTTCTTTTTCATGTCCAGAATAGTATTAATAGGTAAATGTTTCATTTCTCATCCATGAATTTAATTACTGAACTCAGATCATAAGTAAAAAGAACACTCTGTTTTCTCCTATAAGCTACATCTATTTCAGCAAGATTATTAGCTGGACTCTCTTTCACAGTGCTTTATAAAGCCAACAGTTTGCTCCATACCTTGCATGCAGCTGTTATTCAAAAGCGTGTGGAGCTGCTTCTGTGCTGAGACAAATATGTAAAATAGTCAAACAATGAAACTTCAGCACCTGAAGACAAATACATATTTATATTTCTTCCTAAATGTAACCTTAATAAACATGGTTTAAGATTTAGCCAAATACCCTGATCTCCACTGTAGCTCTGTGGTGTCCCTTGGGTCCTAAATTTGTTCAGAAGCAGGTGATATATGGCAAGATAGCATAAGGGCCTCCCATTTAAAATTAAACTTTTATTAAGTCTTATTCTCAGTAGATAAACCTTGCAGAGATCAGAAGATACCTTGCATTGACTACAGTCATGAAGTTATGTAAAAGCTGCTCTTGGTGTCTAGAATTTATTTATTTATTTTTATTTTTAATTTTTTATAATTGCTTACTTTTATGTCAATTAAATAGAACTCTTTTACAATTAATTTTGATAATACCACACAGAGGTAGAGACATATCATATCTACAATGTACATAGAATTTATTTTTTATGTAATACTTAGAGCACTCCTGACCTGACCTGGAAAGGCTTTCAGTATGGGTTAAGATCTCATAGACCTGAGCCGAAGACTGTGGAGCCACGTAAAGGATGTGCGTTACTCCTCATGCTACACTGACAGAAACTAGAATAAGCCCTGCACAGCGTGTCTGTCCACCTTTTCTCAAAGTACTGCATATACAAAGTTAAAAGATAAACACTAGGGCTTCCCTGGTGGCGCAGTGGTTGAGAGTCCGCCTGCCGATGCAGGGGACACAGGTTCGTGCCCCGGTCTGGGAAGATCCCACATGCCACATGCCGCGGAGCGGCTGGACCCGTGAGCCATGGCCGCTGAGCCTGCGCGTCCGGAGCCTGTGCTCTGCAACGGGAGAGGCCACAGCAGTGAGAGGCCCGCGTACCGCAAAAAAAAAAAAAAAAGATAAACACTAAAAGGTTCATAATGAAACACAGCAGTCCCTGCTTCACTCATTTTTCACCCCTACTGTACCATCTAAAGGCTGCCATTCTCAGATCCTGGTTGTTTGTTCTGTGAATCACACTCAAGTCATACACTCTCATTGCTGGAACCAAATGAAAACCTTCACCTTTTTTTTTTTTTTTTTAGCTTTTCCAATAGCCAGCGATGGTTAAAGTTGCATCCTGTCTTATTTTTAGGCTGTTTGTTTATCCATAAGAATTCCCATTGACATACATGCCACCTATTCCTCCCTCTCTCCCTCTCCCTAACTCTGTTTCTCTTTCTCTCTCGTTAGCTTAGCACGAAGCTATCCAATTGTGAAATCAGGGTTTGTATTGAAACAGTACATCAAACTGTCACATGTTATAATTTTGAAACAGAATGTAATGTTTGATTTTGAAATCTGACAGGGCACCTGCTGTTGAGGGTGCCAATCTCTTGAATCAGTAGATAGTCACATCTGTACTGAAAGCTGAAACAGTTTAAATAACATGTCATTAGATTAACTGTGTTCTTTTCTGATTGCTTTTCCTCTTGTCTTTTTGTAAATGTGTTTTAAAAGCAATCCGGGCACCCATTTGATGTAAATCAGGCTCTTTCTTACCCCTAGTAGATCATCATATGCCTCTGGAGGACGCCCTCGTGCTGGTGGCTAAAGAATATAGGAGATTTTTCGCTAAATAGGAGCAGCAGGAACACGCTGGCATTTCTCTGAGGGCTGGTGATCTGGTAGATGCCCTCTTGGCCAGGGAGTGCCTTACCAGCTACTGTGTCCCTTCGGGCGTTCAACATCTTCTCCTCCTGTTGAATGAGGGCAGACATTTGTACAAGAATGAGCTGAACCTGCTCATTGACTACCTGAAGACCAGGAAAGGGCAACTGGAAGGTATTTGGCACTGTCCCCTTTCCTTCCCCATTTTAAACCCCAGAAGATCCGTTTCTACAAATCCATGTATGAAAGAAAACTAAAAGTTTTTCATTCAGTTGAGAGAATATACCTGTGTAATACAAAGGTATCTGATTTGAATGTGTTCCAGATGGGAATACACTGTTTTTGTTTTTTTATCTTATTGTTTAAAAAAAATTTTTTTTTATTTATGGCTGAGTTGGGTCTTTGTTGCTGCACGCGGGCTTTCTCTAGTTGCAGCAAGCGGGGGCTACTCTTCGTTGCAGGGCTCGGGCTTCTCATTGCGGTGGCTTCTCTTGTTGCAGAGCACAGGCTCTAGGCGTGCGGGCTTCAGTAGTTGTGGCTTGTGGGCTCTAGAGTGCAGGCTCAGTAGCTGTGGTGCACGGGCTTAGTTGTCCTGCGGCATGTGAGATCTTCCCAGACCAGGGCTCGAACCTGTGTTCCCTGCATTGGCAGGCGGATTCTTAACCACTGCGCCACCCAGGGAAGCCTGGAATACACTGTTGTAATGTTTAACCTTTATAGACGAAAGTGCTTCTTCTGAAGCTAAATTTTCTCTTGAACCAGATTTTTAATACATAAATAGGATGACCTCTCTATGTAGATGGATATGTAGGAAATAGTTCCAGTTCCCTATCAGTTTATTTTTCTGATTCTAAGTTTGTTTTTTGTTGAGACATTTTTAAGAGTACTTTGAAGTGTATGGTGAATGTGAATAAGCAGTTCCTAATCTCGCTGATTTTAAAGAACACTCTAGCTACAAGTGAAGTCTTTAAAGTAGTGACTTTTCAGATTGCTTGTTTTGAGTTAAGTAGGTGAGAAGAAAATAATCACTTGTCCCTTGTAGGGAAAAGTAGCTGAAGTCGCAGGACCATGTTAAAGCTTTAAATAAATTATTATTCTTATAAAATGCAGAACGTGTTTTATTTTTGTACACTTTTATTGAACTCACTTTCTCAGGGTGGGGAGGGAACCCATAAGCTTAAAACATAACAGTTTTGTTTCTTTGCTTCTTTTTCTTGTTTCTGGGTGCTTATTTTATTTATTTTAAAATTTATTTTAACTGAGATTTAATTGACATATAACATATATTAGTTTCAGGTGTACAACATAATGATTCAGTATTTGTATATATTGTGTGGTGCTCATCGCAGTAAGTCTAGCCAACATCCTGCTGCTTTTTGATTATAGAAACTTCTCAGTCAGAAGAAGAGAAGGTCTTTCTGGAATTGCCTGAGTTGTTCTTTGTGCAGCTTGCTGGGCTCTGCAGCAGGCTTCTGCTTTCCATTTGTTTTCTTCATTTTTTCAGGTTTGGAGATGCCAAATCCTTTGGCCAGGAGCGATCATTCCTCATTTCAAGGCAGGAATACCCCCATCATGGGCAAGCCGCCTCCACTCCTTCCAACCCTCAGAAAGAGATCCTTCCCAGGCCCTCCTCCCCTGGTTCCTGCCAAGTCCCCTTTGATAGGTGAGAGGACAGGGAGTCTCCTTCTGCAGCCAGGTCAGTGCTTCCCACCAGGAGTAGGATGTTAGCTGTAGCTCTCATGCTTCCACGGGAGTTCTCCTGAGGAAGCAGGACAGTTTAGGGCAATTGCAGTGTTTGTTGTCTTTTTTTTTTTTTTTTTTGCTGTATGCAGGCCTCTCACTGTTGTGGCCTCTCCCGTTGCGGAGCACAGGCTCCGGACGCGCAGGCTCAGCGGCCATGGCTCACGGGCCCAGCCGCTCCGCGGCATGTGGGATCCTCCCAGATCGGGGCACGAACCCGTGTCCCCTGCATCGGCAGGTGGACTCTCAACCACTGCGCCACCAGGGAAGCCCTGTTGTCATATTTTTAATGAATATTAAGATTTCAGAAGGTGAGGAGAGGCGCTTTGAGGTTCAGTGGGTGCTATTTCTCTTGAAGAGTTGCCTTAAGTTTTAATACAGGGAGAAGTTTAGAGAAGCTCTTCAACCAAGTTTTGTGGCCACAGTTAGAGCCTGAAAGTTGTCATAATAAGCACTCTGAACTCGGTAGTGTTTCTGAGGTTTCTGTTCCGAGTAGCTGGTGCTGAATAGTAGCTGGCATCTGCCTAAAATGCAGTGGTACTACTGTGGACTTCCCCCATTGCCAGTGCCATGGAACCCAGCTCAAGTTACTTAAAACAAGCGGACTGGATTGGCTTATATAACTGGAAGTCCTGAATTGGCTAACTTCAGGCCATACTGGATCCTACTGCTTATGTGGGTTCATCAGACAGCCATCTCTTCCTTCTGGGAGAAGAGCTGGGTGGGTCCAGACTCCCAGTCAAGCCCGGGGGCCAGCGCCTCCGTGGTTCCTGGTGTGCCCAGCGTCGGAGCCTTCCCTGGCTCTTGAAGGGAAAGGTTCTCAGGCACCTAGGATGCAGCTTCCACTCTTAGTCAGCCTTCCCTCTGCTCCTCCTCTTCCAAGTATCTGTTCATGCCCTCTGTCTCCTCTCCTGTCCTCCTTGTGTGTTGGCAGCGGGAGCGGAGAAGGAACCGGATGAGAGCATGTTTTCAGTCTTCCGTGGTAAAGAGGAAGTTGTCAGGGCTTCCCTGGTGGCACAGTGGTTGAGAGTCCACCTGCCGATGCAGGGGACATGGGTTCGTGCCCCGGTCCAGGAACATCCCACATGCCGCAGAGCAGCTGGGCCCGTGAGCCATGGCCGCTGAGCCTGCGCGTCCGGAGCCTGTGCTCCGCAACGGGAGAGGCCGCGACGGTGAGAGGCCCGCGGACCACAAAAAAAAAAAAAAAAAAAAAATCAAAAAGAGGAAGTTGTCAGTGAAGTCTTCATGGGAAGGTGGCTTTTCACCTGGGCCTTGACTAAAATTTAGACCTGGAGATGCATTTGTTCATGAGAATCACATATTAGTTTGGCCTCTTTTGTGAACAGGGATTATTTTAGCCAAAGATATTTCCTAGGAGCACAGTATTTCCACCTTGACTCTTTTGGTGGATCGTAATCGAGGGAATGTGCCCGCTTGCTCTGGGAGCTGTAGTGGACACATCTTTTATTGGCAGGGTCCGTGTATTGAAGCTCCACAGCCCTAGAGACGAGCATTTCTGCGCCCCCCTCCCTTTGTGCCCTGTTGACTTCGGGATGAGTGAGAGTGTATCAGTTTAGCATCTTCTCTGTTCCCATCACACAGCCTGTGCTTTCTTGCTGCCATGTCTTTGTTCCTTCCCTTCCTTTTGCTGTGCTTTCCACGCTTCCCTGGGCCTCAGCCACAGGCCTGTTCTTATCACCCGGTCTTTTCCTGTGAGAAGGGAGTGCATAGAAGGCAGGAGGGCTCAGGAAGAAATCTTCTTGCCCTGAATTGCTTCCCATCCTTGCCATTAGTTTAAAAACAAAACTCTTCCAGGCCTTCAAGAAGGGCTAGGTGCTTGCTTCAGAATTGTGAGCAAGTGTCCTGTTCAGCAGGATGAGGACTGTGCCCGGCAGACTCTCACCGAGACAGGTGCCGGGGCGCTGGGCCGTGTGTCTCACCACTGGGGACTAATGTTCTGGGTAGACGGATGTTAGAGTCTGAGGAACAGAGAGCTTCAGGTATGTTACGGGTCTGCCTTTATGACCTGTCGGGGAACCTCCCTACTTTGGATATTTGAGAAAACGTATTCAAAGTATCACAACAGAATGTTTGGAACAAAATCCATTTGTGAGAAGGTGACGGTGGAGGACCAGGATGTCAGGAAAGGCATGGACTTAGACCAAGGGTTTGCAAGCTTCTTTTTAAAGGGCCAGACAGTAAATATGTTATTTAAGGCTTTGGGGGCTAAGAAGCAAAATTAAGGATATTATGTACATACTAATGTAACCATTTAAAATGTAACTATTTAAAAAAACCATTCTAACTGGCAGGCCACACGAGCACAGACAGCAGGCTGGATTTGGTCCCCACGCTCTAGTTTGCTGACCCCTGGACGACCACTGAGGTGCAGTCTGGGCCCAGGGAGACCTGGTAGAGCTTTGAGGAGCTGGGGGTGGGCCTGGTGTACATGGCAGGAGCTCCCTGCTCAGCCCCTTTCTGAAGATTAGGAAAGGTCCCTTTGGGGCAAGCAGCTGGAACGGTTCATCAGGCATCTTCCCGTTTATGTTTTGGGTTTCTTGCTCTGCAGGATTGGTCAACCCAAAAGGTCTGTTTCCCCTCCCCCACTTCTGGCAGCCCCCTCCAAGAGGCCTGTTCCTTTGGGATGCCTCCCTCCCAAGCCTGCCAAGCCTCCGTTACTTGGGGAGAAACCAGGCCTTTTAGCACCACCACCAGGTGAGTAGCCAGGTGAGCAGTGAGTGGCATTCTAGGCCCAATAGAACTTTCTGCGGTGGGAGAAGTGTTCTACAGCTGTGTCGTCCAGTACGGTAGCTGTCAGCCACATATGGCTGTTGAGCACTTGAAATGTGGCTAGTATGACTGACTAACTGAATTTTTAATTTTATTTAATTTTAATTAATTTAAATGACTCTAGTAACATAGTAATTACATAACAGTCTCATGTGGCTGGTGGCTACTGTGGAATGGTGAGCACATTTCTGGGCTGTTGGAGGTATCAGGAAGGTGTAGCAATAGGTAGGAAAGTGTGTTGTGTTTTTACCATGTAGAAATCTATTATTTCTTAGTCTTTTTCTCCCTCCCTTCCCTTTTTTAAAGCTGAAAATGTACTTAAAAAAAGAAGTATTATATCTCTCCCATGAATGGATATCATTGTCAATTGCTGTAAAATAGGAGGTAATCATAATAAAAAAGAACACAAAACAGTGTCACTAAGTTCCTGCCTGTTCCTATTGCCTGCCTCAGTTTCTAAGCTTAAGGCTTGCTCCCTCCCTGAAAAAGAAAGGGGATTACTAAGGGTCAAGGAGGTGTTAGCAAGGCACCAACAATACTGGAAACTCTCTCCTTGATGATTCAGAAGGATTGCAAGATGTTGGCAACGGGAGGATCTTTCCATGAGGTTGAATGTCATTTAATTGCACACTCGTGCGTCTCTGATGTCGTTTGGAGTACGTGCCTTGTTCCTGCTTTTGGCTCAGGGAGGAGCACAGCGCCTTCCCTGCCTGGCAGGAGGATGGGGATCTGATCTACCATATTTAAAGTACTAACTGATACCCAGCCCTAGCTCAGAGCTTGCACAGGAATACAGGCTTTTTTCTCTCTCTCCCTTCCCAGGGCAGCCCTGGCCAGCTCTCATCTTCTTTGATGCCTTCCCTCCTGCATGGCTTGGGGAGATGAGGCCG
The DNA here is from genome assembly GCF_964341445.2 of Mesoplodon mirus. Lineage (NCBI taxonomy): Eukaryota > Metazoa > Chordata > Mammalia > Artiodactyla > Ziphiidae > Mesoplodon > Mesoplodon mirus. Next base: position 34,262,526 of record NC_138995.1, read on the forward strand.
GAGGCTTCCAGGCTGCCCCCAACCTCACCAAGGCATCAGGGCAGGCCTGCCAGGGCAGTGGCAAGAGCTAAGACTGCGCTCTGGCTTGGACTAGAAGGCGGCCAAACAGGCGTTTTGCTGACTTCATTGCTAGTCATTCAGGCTTACTAAGCCGAGATAAAGGCACTGCTCTTAGTTCACTCGTTTTGAGATTTGGGGCTAAAGCCCCAGCTGTTAGGAAGGTGGGCCTTTGTCTCTCTTCGTTCTCCATGCAATAAACATTTTTCATGGTAATGCCAGTTTAACATTTCAGCCCTCTACTTTTTAGTCTGCGAGATAGACATTGCTGTGTGGTTGTGGTATGAAGGATGTACATTTACATAATCGTGGCAAGACCTGGAACAAACATAGGTCAGTGGCTCCCACCTTCCTGAGAACCCAGATAACCCGTCTAATTCTGAAGATCCTCCTCTGACAGACCATGTTTTTTTGAAATTTGGAGAACTTTCCTCACCCATAAGATGGCCCTTTATGGCTTCCGAGGGCCCTCTCAGCCCAGATTCGAGCACTAATAGTTGGAGAAAGCTCTTTTAAAGAACAAAAATGAAAATAAGAACCTTACCTGTACAAGGTATACCAATAATAGTTACCATAGTTGTTGTTATGTGCCAGGCAGTGAGATAATTTCATTTAGTCCTCAGACAACCCTGCGAGCTAGGTACTGTGATCATCTCTGTTTGCTGATGCGTCACCCAAGAGAGGGTGGTTAACCTGCCCAAGGTCACATGGTGGTACCTGGCGGAACCGAGACTGCACCCCAGCTGTGTGACTCCAGGCTCCGTGCTCTTCACCACACAATCCCAGCAGCGCATGAACAGTATCAAATTGAGGTTGCTTTCAAAAAATTGCATGTTTTTGTTTGGATTTCAGCCGCATTCTTCCATCCACAGCCCCCTTTGACAAAAGGCCAAAAGCGTTTTCACGTCTCTTACCTGTTCTGATTCGTCACAGTGTAAGGCCTTTAGAAATTCAGAGGGGATCAAGTGACTGCAGGTAACATAGGTCTCAGGTGTAGCCCCAGAGGCCTAATGGAAGAGCTGGCCTTGGAGGAAATCAAGTATTTGGGTGCCTGAGGGCTGGGGGGAGGCACTGGAATCTCCCAGTAGAGAGGGACCTTCAGGTGAAAAGCGTTTATGACTCAGTGCAGCTGGGGTGGGGCTAGGTGTCCCCTGTTCCTCCTTTGTAGAATGACGGTTGTCACCAGGATTAAATGAGATAATGTGAATGAAAATCTTTTGGACACTCCCAAGAACTGCACAGCTGTCTGCTGATGCTGCAGCTTGGTTAATCTGATCCAGCCTGCAAAGGTGGGTGTGACTAGAGGACTCTGGCCAAGCTGGGTGTTCTGCAGACCAGGGAAGGGACATAAATCAACACTGCTGTATTCCTCCTCTTTGTAGTTCTTTTGCAGTCGGCGCTGCACAAGCAGACAGTTCAACCCGTGTCTTTGCTGAACTAAGGAAAGCTTCTCTGAGCCAAGAGTACAAGGTAGCTGCACCCAGACAGCAGCCTCACTCCCCTCCAAGGACCAAGGCCCCTGTCTGGCCTGCAGCACTGATGTCCAGGCAGTCGGTACAAACACAGCATCCATTCTGTCCAATACGTGGTCCCATTGATGCTTTTTACAAGTTTGGAGTCTTTTTGTGCCAAACTGGATGTTTGTGGAAGGTCATTGTTGTAGACATTGAATCTTGAAGTTGTTCAACTATATGTATGGTAAAAACCAATGAAAACTTCTAGCTTTTATATACTGGTTGCCCCCTTTTAAAAATAACTTTTTATTTTGGAATAATTTTAGATTCACAGAAAATTTGCAAAGGTGGTATAGGGAGTTCCCTTTATCCAGCTTCCCCTTAACATCTTATATAACCATGGCACATTTACTAGGAAATTACCATTAATACAATAATATTAACTATAGTACAGACTTTATTCAGATTTCACCAGTTTTTCTACTAATGTATTTTTTTTTGTTTCAGGGACCTGTTCTTGGGTACCTCATTGCATTTAGGCCCCTTTTGATTTTATTATGATCCAGTTTTTTATTATGAAATATTTTAATATATAGAAAATTTGAATGAATAGTATAATGAACACCCATGTATTCTGTATCTAGACTCAGTAATTGTTAACATTCTGCCACTTTTTAACTTATATGTATGCTGTATAAATAAAATTTTTTCTCAACCATGAAAATAGTTGCAGAGTTCATGATGTCTCATCTTTAAATACTTCAACATGCATCTCTTAAGAATAGACACATTCTCTTATATAATTATATACTGCTATCACACCCTAAAAATTAATAATTCTATAATATGTAATATCTGGTTCTCATGTTTGAATTTCTAACTGTTCCAAGAATGCTTTTGCTTTATATATCTTGGGGCTCCTATGTTGGGTGCATTTACATTTATAAATGTTTTATCTTCTTGCTGGATTGACTCCTTTATCATTACGTAATGCTCTTCTTTGTCTTTTATTACAGTCTATATTTTAAAGTCTATTTTGTCTGATATGAGTATAGTTACTCCAACTTTTTTGTCCCAAGGATGCTTTTATAGCCTTTTTTAAAACCACGATTTAATTGTTTTGTGCATTGCATTTGGTTTTTATGTGTCTTTAGTTTCCTTTAATCAAGAGCATTCTTTTTTTTAAAATTAATTAATTAATTTTTGGCTGTGTTTGGTCTTCGTTGCTGGGCGCTGGCTTTCTCTAGTTGCTGTGAGCAGGGGCTACTCTTCCTTGCGGTGCGAGGGCTTCTCATTGCAGTGGCTTCTCTTGTTGTGGAGCCCGGGCTCTAGGCGTGCGGGCTTCAGTAGTTGTGGCGTGCGTGCTCTAGAGTGCATGCTCAGTAGTTGTGGTGCACGGGCTTAGCTGCTCTGCGGCATGTGGGATCTTCCTGGAACAGGGCTTGAGCCCGTGTCCCCTGCATTGGCAGGCAGAGTTTTTTAACATCTTTATTGGAGTATAATTGCTTAACATTGTTGTGTTAGTTTCTGCTGTATAACAAAGTGAATCAGCTATACGTATACTTATATCCCCATATCCCCTCCCTCTTGTGTCTCCCTCCCACCCTCCCTATCCCACCCCTCTAGGTGGTCTCAAAGCACACAACTGATCTCCCTGTGCTATGCGGCTGTTTCCCACTAGCCATCTGTTTTACATTTGATAGTGTATATATGTCAGTGCCACTCTCTCACTTCGTCCCAGCTTACCCTTACCCCTCGCCGTGTCCTTAAGTCCATTCTCTACGTCTGCGTCTTTATTCCTGTCCTGCCCCTAGGTTCTTCAGAACCTTTTTTTTTTTTTTAGATTCCATACATATGTGTTAGCATACGGTATTTGTTTTTCTCTTTCTGACTTACTTCACTCTGTATGACAGATTCTAGGTCCATCCGCCTCACTACAAATAACTCAATTTCATTTCTTTGTATGGCTGAGTAATATTCCATTGTATATATGTGCCACATCTTCTTTATCTGTTCATCTGTCGATGCACACTTGGGTTGCTTCCATGTCCTGGCTACTGTAAATAGTGGCAGGCAGATTCTTAAACACTGCGCCACCAGGGAAGTCCTAGAGCAGTCTTCTTACCTCTTTTTTTTTTCTGTTAGTGATACTGACTTTGAGTCCAAGCCAGTTGTCTTGTAGACTATCCTGCATTCTAGATTTGTCTAATTGTTTCATCATGGTGTCACTTAATTGTTCTTCTATTCCTTGTGTTTTCTGTGGCTGGAAGTTCGGTCTAGAGGCTAGATTAGATTCAGGTCCTACATTTTTGGCAAGGGTATTTCATAGGTGGTGGGGTTTCATATTGCATTATATCAGAAGGCACATTGAGTCATCCCGCTGGGAATGCTAGTCTGGTTGGTCACTTGGGTAAGGTGGTGACTGCCATGGAACAGGTAGGTTTTTTCCCCTGAGGCATGATGCTTTGGCACTGAGCAAATATCCTGTTCCCCAACAACTTTTACCTAATTATTTTGGTGTCCATTGATGATTCTTGCCTGACTCTATTATCTTGGACCCTCCCCTCTTTTAGTTGGAGTATAACATCTTAAGTGTTCAGTTTACTGAATTTTGAAAATTGTACATACCTATGTAACCAGCACCCAAAACAAGGTATAGACATTGAATCACTTCAGAGCATTCCAGGCACTTCCCTGTCCCTCCCTCCGCCCTTTCTGACTTCTATCACCTTAGTTTTGTTTGTTCTTATGCTTTATATAAATGGACTCATGCAATATATATTTTGTTGAGACTAGCTTTTTTTGCCTAATAGAAATCTCTTGAGGTTCACCCACATTGGTTTTTTGTTTTAAAGATTGTTATTGTTTATTTTATTTTATATTATTTTAAAATATTTATTTATTTTTTATTTTTGCCTGCGTTGGGTCTTAGTTGTGGCGCGTGGGCTCTTTCTTGGGGCACACAGGGTTCTCTCTAGTTGTAGGCCACGGGCTCCAGAGCACGCGGGCTCTGTAGTTTGCAGCATGCGGGCCCTCTAGTTGAGACACGTAGGCTCAGTAGTTGTCCCACGGCATGTGGGATCTGAGTTCCCCGACCAGGGATGGAACCCACGTCCCCTGCATTGGAAGGCAGATTCTTTACCACTGGACCACCATGGAAGTCCCCACCCACATTGTTGCATGAGCCCATAGGTCATTACATTTTGTTGCTGAGCAGGAGGTCATTGTATGGCTATGCCACAGTCTGTCTGTTCTCCTGATGACGTACTTTTGGCTTTCCACTTTTTAGCTGTTGTAAAATTGCTATGGGGACTTCCCTGGTGGTCCAGTGGTTGAGACTCTGCACTTCCAGTGCAGGGGGTGTGGGTTCAATCCCTGGTTGGGGAACTAAGATCCGCATGCTGCATGGTGCAGCCAAAAATAAATTAAATTAAATTAAAAAATAAAGAAAAAAGATTGTGGGCTTCCCTGGTGGCGCAGTGGTTGAGAATCTGCCGACAGGGGGATTCTTCCCGAGCCCTGGGCTGGGGAGATCCCACATGCTGTGGAGCAACTAAGCCCGTGTGCCACAACTACTGAGCTCGCGAGCCACAACTGTTGAAGTCCGTGCACCTAGAGCCCGTGCTCCGCAACAAGAGAAGCCACTGCAATGCGAAGCCTGCACACCGCAATGAAGAGTAGCCCCTGCTCGCCACAACTAGAGGAAGCCTGCATGCAGCAACGAAGACCCAACGCAGCCATAGATAAATAAATAAATTTATATTAAAAAAAAAAAAGATTGCTGTGAATGTTCTTGTACATATCCTTTGTGGACACATTTTCATTTCTCTTGGGTAAATACCTAGGAGTGGAATTGCTGGGCCATAGAGGAGATGTATGTTTAATTTATAAGAATTGGGCAGAGTGGCTCTACCATTCAATATGGCCACCAGTCACGTCTGAGAGGTGTGGTTTCTCCATCCCCTCACTTGCTTTTGACGTTGTCAGTCTTTGATTTTAGCCTTTCTAATAGGTATGAAATATTTGTCATTATTGTTATAGTTTGCATTTCTCTGATGATGAATGACGTTGAGCACCTTTTTTTTCTTTCATTTTTTATCCATTTAGGGAATGGGTTAGTGAAGACATACAAAGACTTTTTTGTCAGTGTATTAGTTTCCTCGGGCTGCCGTAAAAAAATACCACAAACTGGGTGGCTTAAAACAAAAGAAATAGTCTCACAGTTCTGGAGGCCAGAGGTCTGATATCCAGGTGCTGCAGGACTGTGCTCCCTCTGAAACCTGGAGGGGAGAATCCTTCCTTGATTTCTGGCTGGTCTCACCTACATTCAAGGAGAGGGGATTATGAAAAGCATGTGCGCTGGAGGGCAGGAATCTTGGTGATCATCTTAGATTTCTGCCTACCACAGTGGGTGGTTATGAGTGCTCCTGTCACAGGGGACATGAGCTAGAATTGTTATAACTTTTTCCTATATGAAGAAGTAGTGGGGCTTCCCTGGTGGCGCAGTGGTTGAGAGTCCGCCTGCCGATGCAGGGGACGCGGGTTCGTGCCCCGGTCCGGGAAGATCCCACATGCTGCGGAGCGGCTGGGCCTGTGAGCCATGGCCGCTGAACCTACGCGTCTGGAGCCTGTGCTCCGCAACGAGAGAGGCCACAACAGTGAGAGGCCCACGTACTGCAAAAAAAAACTAACAACAAAAATAAATAAATAAAAACAGCAAACAAAACAAAAGAACAATACAGTGTTAACTGCAGGCGCTATGCTGTACAGTAGATCTTCAGGAATTATTCATCTTGCACAAGTGAAATGATGTACCTTTTGATCAACACCTCCCCCACGCCCCCTCCGCCCAGCCCCTGATGACTACCATTCTACTTTCTGCTTCCGTAAGTTTGACTGTTTTAGATTTCTCATATAAGTGGGATCATACAGCACATATTCTTCTGTGTCTGACTTAACTTCACTTAGCAAGTTCATGCACATGGTAGCAAATGGCAAGATTTCCTCCTTTTTTAAGGGAAAAATTAGGTATGTGTATACCACATTTTCTTTATCCATTTGCTCACTGATGGACATTTAAGTTGTTTTTTGGAATGATTTATTAAATCTTTTCTTTGGTGAGCCGCATGTCTTAGGTCTCCAGCTAGACTCCAAGTTGTAGGAGGGCGGGGACCTACTGTCCTCAGTCTCCAAGGCATGGGGCTCCTGGCCTTGAGCATACAGGATGTCCAGGAAGTGCAGCCTCCCTTCCCCCTCCTTACTGCCTCTCAGGCCTGCACCACGCTTAGAGTTATCCCTTCACTGGTGCCCTCACTCCAAGTCCTCCTGACTCCTATCAGTGTCATTTTTCTATAACACTAATTTAGCGTTCTGCAGACGGTGTAAATCTAATTCAGTCACGCTTGTGCTCCCCCTACCCCAAATATACACTTAAAACGTTTCATTGCCCACAGGAGTGTTTCTCAAATTAGGGGCACAGACCCCTGGGAGTCTTCAGAATTGTTTCAAAGTGACGAGTTCTACAAGGATCTTTTGATCTTGTGTTTCAGTTTTAATGATAAGCTTCTAGACATTTTTAATGTAAGCTTATACTGGATTATGTGGATCACTCCTTTTAACTGACCCTGTTGGGTGATTCCAGTGCCTGCATTTCTGTTTGGTTTGCTATGGTGACAGAACAACCAAAGTGATAGTGTTTTAACTGTGCATGTGGTGTGTTTCTCATTTCTGTGTGTGTGTGTGTGTGTGTGTGTGTGTGTGTGAGTTTGCAGCTTTGAGAAGCCCTGGGCCAGGGGCCAAAGTTGTACTCCTAAGCCCAGCTTCCAGGGCCCTCCGTGCTCAGGCTCGTGTTCACCTCTCCAGCCACGGGTCTTACCTCTGTCCGTGTGAGTCCTGTACTACAGCTTCCTCCCTGACCCCCACACCCTCAGTCCTCAGTGTACCCACCGAATTCCTCTTCATCTCTTCAGACGCAACTCAATGTCCTATCCACTTGGAAGTTTTCTCAGACTTTGCCCAAGGTGACATTTCCTCCCTAGTTTCTATAATTCCTGGAATGCCCTCGGTGAAAGCATTTATCTCATCGATGCCATCAAGGGTCTGCATGTCTGTCTCCCTGGCAGACTATGAGCCCCCAGCTGACAGGACTGTGCTGTCTGCCTTTTTCTGCCTGGAACCCAACAGGTGCCTAATGGACACTTGTCACATGATTTTATCTAAGCCAAGGAGCCTTTGAACTCTCTTCCCTCGATAGCCTTGATCATATGTCCTAAGGAGCTGGGAGATTTGCTGCTCTGAGTGATTGTCTGGCATTCTGTCATGTGTATACTAGATGCTCAATGAACATTTCCTGATTTCTCTGCTCAAGACTGAGATCGAGGGTAATTTTCTTCCCTTATGGGAAAATGTTTTGTAAAAGAAAAAAAAATCAGGACTGTCAGTTAAGATTCCAAAGAAGCATTGCTGGCACACAGTTTTGCAGTTTTCCTTAATGCCTGCCTCTCTTGGCTGTATCATCGGAGTATTTGTTGAAGTACATTGCATGAGTTGCTTATGGACTATTCTGGAAACATTGAAATTTTCCTTGAATTATTTCCCCAGGCTACTCCTGTGCTCACTTGGCATCGTAACTTGTCTTGTGATGTCTCTGGTTATACTTATTCCATAGTACTTTGCATAGCCAACCCCCCAAAGCTTCTGAACCTGCGCTGCCAGCCAGGCTATTTGGCCGCCAAAGGGAACCACCCCCTCAGCCTCTGTGGTCCACGCACTCTATGATGCCTGTGTTCCCTGGGGCCGCTGGGCAAATGAATTAGCTTGAACTTGAACCCTCTTCTCTCTCCTGTGCTTGTTTGTGTATGATAAACTTTCTGAAGATGTTTGAAAAGTAAATGTTTGAATTGCGCATCCCTATTTGATTGACCTTTTGCACTCCCCGCACTGTCTGCCGGACTAGAGAGGGGCCGCCTGGCTGGCGTGCTGCCGGTGGCCGCAGGAGAGACTTCAAGCTACTCCCTTAAGAAGGCACCTTAGCTGCTCTCTGCATCTGGACTGTTTCCTTATATTCCTCTGGCAGAGGCTGACTGTTAGGTAGAGATTAATTTAATGGGAGTTTTTTTTTGCTAGTAGAACCCTGCATCATCTCTCCTAAGAATCACAATGAAGGGCCTTGTAACCCCGGGGATTCTGTTGTCTCAGATCCGATACCTGAGCAGGGTAAGAGTGACAACCGTTTTATAAAAATAACAGTTTTTTTACTAGTGTAGGAGTAATATACACTCAAGATTCCAATATACACTGGAAGATTCAGAAAGATCACAAATAAAAAACGCACGATTTCAAACCCTGAGGTGGCCACCTGTGCCTCTTACGTCTCCTTTCACATTTTCCCTCTGCACATTTATGGCTTTACAAATGTGGCTTACTGTTTCTGTCACTCCTCAGTAGAGCATAAACATCTCACCACGTCAATCTTTATTCCTTTACCATATGTAGATAGCACATTTTACTGAACCAATCCCTTGTTGGACATTTACTTTGGCTTTAATTTTCTGTTATTATAGTATCTTGTGATAAACATTTTTCTTCATGCATCTTTGCTGGCATCTCTTTTATAATTTACTGAGGATAAATTCTGAGAAATAGAATTCTTGAGTCAATCAAAGAGAATGTACATTTTGTAAGCACCAAAATAAGAAGAGATAGATTTAGTAAGTGTCATTCACGTGGCAAATTAAAGCTTAATCTCCAGTCCCATAATCAATGTGAATAGCTGGGTGACTGTCCTTTAAAGTTCCTTTCTGCTTTGCCGTGGATGGTATCATATCATTTGCACTGGGAAGCCGGTAAGAACACGGACTTTGGAGCTACACTGCCTGGGTTCTGAGTCCTGTTCCACCACTTAGCAGTTATGTGGCCTTGCCAAGACCTTAGCTCTCCTTGCCTCATCTCCTCATCTACAAAATGAGGACAGTAAAAGTAAAGTTGTAATAAAAAATGAAATAAATCACTCTGGGTAAAGAGCTTAGAAAATAGCCCCAGGCACATAGCAAGTGCTTGCTATTATTTCATCATCTACTTTTTCACTTAACAAGTCACTCTGCATATGAATGAATATGGATCTAGTTACTCTCTTCAGTGGCTGTGCAGTATTCCATTATAAGACTGTGCATTTGTGTGTGCGTTTTCTCCAGTCTTGTGCTCTTGCTGGTTATCTCCTTGTAATAAATTCCTATAGCTGGGGTTGATGGGGGTGCTTTTTTTTTTTTTTTTTTTTGCGGTACGCAGGCCTCCCACTGCTGCGGCCTCTCCCGTTGCGGAGCACAGGCCCCGGACGCTCAGGCCCAGCGGCCATGGCTCACGGGTCCAGCCGCTCCGCGGCACGTGGGATCCTCCCGGACCGGGGCACAAACCCGTGTCCCCTGCATCAGCAGGCAGACTCCCAACCGCTGTGCCACCAGGGAAGCCCGGTGCTCACTTTTAAAGGCTTTTAAATGTACACATTTCCAAGTTGTGTCTTCAGAAAGAGGAGCTAGCATGCACATGTGGAGTCACCCTTCAGCCAGGAGACGCAGGTATTGCTAGAACAGTGGTCCCTGACCTCGCGGAGTTCATCGTCAGGGACAGATCCAGGAAGAGAAGAGAAGAGAAGGCCTTCTCAGAGGCCGTGCTGTTCTTTCTCAGCGGCAAGCCGCCTGGTTTTGTTTTGTTTGTCTATTTGTTTTTTTGTTTGTTTTTTGTTTTGGCCACGCCAGGAGGCTCGCTGGATCTTAGTTCCTCGACCGGGGATTGAACCCCTGCCCTGGCAGTGAAAGCACCGAATCCTAACCACTGGACCCCCAAGGGAATTCCCTATTTGTTTTTTGTTTTTTGTTTTTTTTTTTGCGGTACGCGGGCCTCTCACTGTTGTGGCCCCTCCCGTTGCGGAGCACAGGCTCCAGACGCGCAGGCTCAGCGGCCATGGCTCACGGGCCCAGCCGCTCCGCGGCACGTGGGATCTTCCTGGACCGGGGCACGAACCTGTGTCCCCTGCATCGGCAGGCGGACTCTCGACCACTGCGCCACCAGGGAAGCCCTCCCTATTTGTTTTTTAAGTGGCCAGTTTCATTGCCAGAAGGGCCACCCCATGCCAGTCATTCTCACCCTGCCACCGACAGACCTTAATACCAAGCTCCTAAGATGATGACAGCTCCTAGTCATGTGTATAACTCGCATTAAGTGCTCATGTATATCATTTTATTTAATCATCCCAATTGCCTTCTGACGTGGGTACATGTTATCACCTCAGAGAGGTTAGGTCACTTGGGCAAGATCACACAGCTAATAAGTAACTGAACTGCAAACCCCGCAGTGTGACTCGGGTGCCATGAACAGGAGGACCGCGGGGGGTGGGTTCATGTTTCACTTTGGCTTTGCCTGTGAACTATCCTGTGTGATCGTGGGACAGTCCCTTTTCCTCTGGTTCTCAGTTTTCCCATCTGAGCCATGAGAAAGGATTACATCATCTCTAAGACGTTGAGTTCTGCATGTTAGAATTCTGGAACGTTTGAGCTGTTTTGATGTCAGGACACACATGGCACATTCAGAGGGTTTTAACGGAAGATAGTCTAATGAAGGGACTCATTCCAGAGATGTGAGAACCCCACAAAGGATGGTGAGGTGCTTGGGGATTGTGAACAACGCAAAGCTGTTGCCACCACTGGGCCTGGAGGGACCCGGAGAGGCAGTGGAGTTAGTGGAGCTCAGGGAAAGCGGGAGCCATGGGAGCGGGGTCGCTGGGAGCTGTGGCCTTCGACAGAGGGAGGCAGCCCCTGCCAGAACTGAAAATGGTCCCGGCCTCCACCCAGCCCCAGCGTGTCTGCTCCACATCGCCCCACCCAGGAATGACGGCTGGGTGGTTGGAAATCCGGGGGGTGCGGTGTGTTCACTCCCGGCACAGAGCAGGCTGGTGTGTGCAGGGGGCAAACAGTAACCAGCAAAGGGATTTTGCCGGGCTCGTGGCCTGTCCTCTGAGGGAGGGGTGCAGTTACATAACCGACAGGCACCTGCTGAATGGCGATACAGCAGGAAGAAGCCCCCTGCTGCCAGCCACGGGCCTGGGGGAGCGGCAGGCATCCCACATCCCAGGCTTTTCTTTTCAAAATAGGCAGAGAAGCGGGCAGGCTCAGCCCTCCTCTGACTCCTGTGGATGGTTCTGATGATCCTGAATCACATTTCAGCATTTCCTGGCATCCTCTCCTTCAGAATGAATTTGGCTGAATGACTGCTGCATCTAGAATTTCCCTAGAAATAAATGTCCTTGCTCACCGAGAATTCATCTTAGGCTCTCAATTCCAGGGAGAGAAGGATTCTGGGCCACTCGAAAAACTCAAGCCAGAAAGCTTAGTAGAGGAGAAATAAATGTTGGAAGGCGGCAATTTGTGATTGCAGCACAGAGTGACTTGCTGAGTGGCTTCTGGGGACTGTCACTTCCTGGTACCGACCCTGCCTGCCTTTCAAGTCTCCCTTACTCTACTCATGATCCAGGCATTGCTGCAACATCCACCTGGAAGCAGCCTCCAGGGCTGCCTGGTCTCTCCTCTCCCAGCCCCACGTGTCTGCTCTACACTGCATCATCACCGGCACGCTGGGCAGTTGGACGCTGAGTTTTTTGCCGAAGCCTCTTTCAGCAGCAGTGTTCAGCCTGGTTGTTTCCAAACACGCAGGGGGCATGCTGGGAGCACAGTGTGGCATCTCTCCCTACCTGGTAAGGGAGGATCAGTAGTCATAGACTTCCATCGGTACATATTAGCAGCTCTAAAAACATTCTGCTTTGATCCACAATTTCCACTTTGGGGTCCATATCTTAAGGAAACGAAGGATTTGCGGTGTGGATGAAAATGTTCCTGAAAAAAAAAAGAAAGAAAATGTCTCTGATAAATCAGTAATAGGACTTAAGGTCAGAAACCCAACTCAAACTGACTGAAGTAAACATGAGAATTTATTAGCTCATGTGACATAAAAAGTCAAGGAGCCCAGCGTTAGGCATAGCTGGATTCAGGGAGCTGTTTGCTCTTCTCTTCGTGGCAAGATGCATACCGGCAGCTCCAAGCTTTCATCTTAACCTACCATGACCCCAGTGGACAGGACCAGAAGGCCTCTCTTCACAAGAGGTCACATCTGTCCTAGAGTTGAGTCTCTGGCTCTGAGAGGGCCACATGCCTGTCCTCGACCCCATCCCTATTGCCAGAGGGATGGAAGAAGCTGATTGGTTGAACCTTGGTCACACGCCCTCTCCCGGTGCTGGGGAATAAGGCCACCTCCACCTGGACCACACTGTGAGGCAGGAGGGGCTCCCTGGGGATACTTGGGCTGCTTCTGCCGAAAGAAGGGTGAATGCTGGGCGGGCAAAGACTGTTGAAGCCCATGACCTCCTCACAGCATCACGTGAAGAAGTGAGAAGCAAACAAATGACCAGCTCTGGAAGAATGGCTTAAATTGTGGCTTATTCATAAAAATAAAATATTATACAACCACTAAAACATGTTAAATTTATGGAGAAAATGATAGGATTTATGCTCGAATGATTTGAAAAAACAGGTTACAATGTACATATGCAGGGTGGTTTCAACTGTGTTAAATATGTATGCTTTGAAAAATGCTGAAAGAAAATTTACAGAAGTGTTCATAGTAATTATCTCAGAGCCATATGGGTAAATTTCATTCTGTCGTCTTCTTTTTATATTTTAAAGTACTTACTCTATGCATGCCTAAGGAACAAACACTAACTTTAAAAATCCTAGCTGCTGAGGTGACTTGATCAGCATGTGGCTGCGCTGTGGCCAAGTGGGGACAAGAATTGGGGGTGGGGTGGAGACGGGTGGGGTTGGCAAGGTGGGGGAGGGGCGGCGGGCAACTCCACCAAGTCCGCAATTGTAAACCTTGAAGAAAGCGGCCGGCAGGTTTGGGCCCAGCTGGGAGCGACCTGTGGGCGGTGTGGCTGGGAGTGGCAGTAACTCTTAGTCCCCTTGACGGGTGGACCGGCTCCACTCTTAAGACCTTGTCCGTTCATTCATTCACCCACTCATTCACTAGATGAGTGCACCTGTGTGCCAGGGGATGTGGGAGGAGACGAGGGATGTCCTTGTCCCCTGAAGTTAGTCCGGCATGAGGACATGGCTGTGTGTGGATGGCTACCACAGGTTTACCACGCGTCATGGGCCTGGCGACCTGTTGTCATGGGCGGAGGAGCTTTTGGGAGGACGTAGCAGCTGACCGTGGCGAGGGGACCGTGGGGCCTCTGCACGAGGGCTGAGGCACAGCATAGGCCCGCACTTGACCTGAGAGGGAGTGCTTGACCATAAATAAGCCTGGGCGCTGCTCCCCAGCTCTGAGCGAGGGGCTGAGGGTACCAGGCCCTGGATGGAGACCGAGTGGGGACGTCGGGGAGCCCAAGGAAGGCTGAAGGGGTCACATGGGCCAGGGGAAGCAGCACCAGGGAGGTGGCAGGGGAACAAGGGGTCGTGGGGTGGCTGGCACCACGGTCACATGGGCAGGCGAGGCAGAGAGTGGCCCAGCAGTTAGAGCAGGGCGTGGCCTCGGGCTCAGGGGCCCAGCTTTCCTCTGCAGCAAACAGTCCCAACCTCTGAGACCCAGGGCAAGCTCTAGTTTTCGTATCTGGAAAAGGGGAATTCATCCTGCTCTCCTTGGGGAGTTCCTGGGGAGCAGGGCTAATGGCCTGAAGCACTTGGGCCAGCGTCAGGTAGACAGGAGGTGCACAGTTCCCAGGACAACGGGGAACAAACCCGTGACCATGTCCCAGCTGGCACCTTGGCCTCAGCCACACCAGAAGGCAGGTCAGTGGGGCAGATTGTATTTTCTAAAGAGTCATGACTGTCTCCCATCCTATGTGTTCTCTTGTAACATGACCTTGACACTCTCCATGCCTTCTGGAGGTAGGTCACGAAACTTGCGCCGGCTCCCCTCCTGTCTTTCTTCCTCCCTCCCCGTCTGGCATATTCGCCCTTAGAACACAGCTGCCATGCTTCAAGGAAGCCCAGGGCACGTGGAGAGGCCACGTGGAGACGTGTGGGCTGACAGCCCCTGCTGAGGTCCCAGCAAACCTAGGCATCACACGTGAGTGAGGAAGCCTTGGAAGTGACTCCAGCCCCAGTCCCCATCTCCGTGTTGGAGACCCTGAGTGAGAACCGCCTAGTGGAGCCCAGTCAAGCTCCAGAACCATGATAGGTAACACAAATGACTGCTGTTGTTTAGTAGACTATGTTTCCAGGCAGTTTTAGGTTCACGGCAAAATTGAGCAGAAGGTACACTTCCCATATACCCCTTGCTCCCATGTAATACAGCCTCCCCCCTCTCCAAATCCTGAACCAGAGTGGAACATCTGTTACAAGTGATGAGCCTATACTGACACAATTATCATCCAAAGTCCAGCGTTTACATTACAGTTCACTCTTGGTGTTGTGTATTATACGAGTTAGGACAAATGTATAACAGCATGTATCCACCCTTCTAGTATCATCCAGAATAGTTTCACTGCCCTAAAGATCACCTGTGCTATGCCTATTCATCCCTCCCTCCCTGCAGCCCCTCATCCTTTTATTGTCTCCATAGTTTTGCCTTTTCTAGAATGTCGTATTGTTGGAATCATACAGTACGTATGTAGCCTTTTCAGACTGGCCTCTTTCACCTAGTAATATGCATTAAGTTTCCTTCATGTCTTTTCATGTCTTGATAGCTCATTTCTTATTAGTGTTAAATAACATTCCATTGTCTGGATGTTGATTTATTCATTGACCTGCTGAAGGACATCTTGGTTGCTTCAAGTTTGGGCAAATATGAATAGCACTGCCATGAACATCCATGTGTGGCTTTTTTTTTTTTTTAGTAATAGATCTTTATTGAAGTATAATTGCTTCACAATACTGTGTTAGTTTCTGTTGTACAACAAAGTGAATCAGCCATATGCATGCATATATCCCCATGTCCCCTCCCTCTTGAGCCTCCCTCCCACCCTCCCTATCCCACCCCTCTAGGTCATCGCAAAGCACCAAGCTGATCTCCCCGTGCTATGCTGCCGCTTCCCACCAGCCAACTGTTTTACATTTGGTAGCGTATATATGTCGATGCTACTCTCACTTGGCCCCAGCTTCCCCCTCCCACCCCGCGTCCTCAAGTCCATTCTCTCTGTCTGCGTCTTTATTCCTGCCCTGCCACTAGGCTCATCAGGACCATTTTTGTTGTTGTTTTAGATTGTGAAGAAGAGTTTTCAATTCCTTTGATAAATACCAAGGAACGTTATTGCTGGATAGTATGGAAAGAGTATGTTTAGTTTCGCAAGATGACACCAAACTGTCTTCCAAAGTGGCTGTACCATTTTGCATCCCCACCAGCAATGAATGAGAGTTCCTGTTGCTCCACAGTGTTTTGGCCATTCTAACCAGTGTGCTGTGGTATCTCATTGGTTTATTTCTCATTTTCCTGATGACATATGATGTAGAGCATCTTTTCTCTTTTTTCCAGCTTTACTGAGACATAATTGACCGATAACATTGTGTACGTTTAAGGTGATGATTTGATATATGTATATACTGTGAAATGGTTACCACAGTAAGGTCAGTTGACACATTCATCACCTCACATAGTTACCTTGGTGTGTGTGTGTGTGTGTGTGTGTGTGTGTGTGTGTGTGTGTGTGGTGAGAACATTTAAGATCTACTCTTTTAGCAACTTTCAAGTATATATTACAATATGGTTAATTATAGTCACCATGCAATACATCAGATCCCCAGAACTTATTCATCTTATAACTGGGAGTTTGTACCCTTTGACCAATGTCTCTTCATTTCCCTCCAACCCCCAGGCCCTGGCAATCACCAATCTACTCTCTCTTTCTGTAAGTTTGGTGTTTTTAGGTTCCACATACAGGCACACCTCATTTTATTGTGCTTCACTTTATTGCCCTTTGCAGATATTGCATTTTTTACGAATTGAAGGTCTGTGGCAACCGTGCATCAAGCAATCAGTGCCATTTTTCCAAAAGTGTTTACTCAGTGTATCTGTGTAACATATTGGTAATTCTTGCAGTGTTTCAAACTTTTTCATTATTATTATATTTGATATGGTGATCTGTGATCAGTGATCTTTGATATTACTCCTATGATTTGTGGAAGGCTCAGATGATGGTACTTTTTAGCAATAAAGTACTTTTAAATTAAGGTATGTACATATTTTAAGACTTCATGCTATTATTGCACACTTACTACACTACAGTAGAGTGGAAACATAATTTTTATATGCACTGGGAAACCAAAACGTTCCTGTGACTTGTGTTATCGTAATACTCAGTTTATTGTGGTGGTCTGGAATGAAACGTGCAGTATCTCTGAAGTATGCCTGTGTAAGTGACATCATACAGTACTTGTCTTTCTCTGACTTATTTCACTTAGCATAATGCCCTCAAGGGTCATCCATATTGTTGCAAATGGCAGGGTTTTCCTTCATTTTTTATGGCAGAGTAATATTCCATTATGCATATGGAATATTCTGATATATGTGGAAAAATTCATCTATGTCAACATTTTCTTTATCCGTTTACCCATCGATAGACACTTAGGTTGTTTTCATGTTTTGGTCATTGTGAATAATGCTGCAGCGAACATGGGGGTGCAGATATGATTTGCAAATATTTTTGCCCATTCCATAGTTTGCCTTTTCATTCCATTGATTGTTTCTTTTGCTGGGCAGAAGCTTTTTAGTTTGATGTTGTTCCACTTGTTTGTTTTTGCTTTCATTTCTTTGCTTTTGCTGTCATGTCCAAAAAATCATTGCCAAGACCAATGTCAAGGAGTTTTTTCTCTATGTTTCCTTCTAGGAATTTTGTGATTTTAGGTCTTACATAGTCTTACAAGTCTTTAATACATTTTGAATTAATTTTTTGTGAGGGGTGTAATACACGGGTCTGATTTCATTCTTTTGCATGTGACTATCCAGTCTCAACCTTATTTATTGAAGAGACTATCCTTTTTCCATTGAGTAGTCTTGGTTCCTTTGTCAAATATTAGTATATGCATGGATTTATTTTGGGGCTCTTGAGTCTGTTCCATTGGTCTATATGTCTGCTTCTATGCCAGTACCATACTGTTTTGATTACTGTAGCTTTGTAACACAGTTTAAAATCAGGAAGTATGATAGACATCTTTTCATATATTTATTTCCCATTTGTATATTTTTTTTACTGAGGTGTCTGTTAAGGTCTTTGGCCCATTTTTTAATTGAGTTGTTTATTTTCTTGGTTTTGAGATTTAAGAGTTCTTGGTACATATTGGATAACAGTCCTTTATCAGCTGTGTCTTTTGTAAATATCTCTCTCACTCTGTGGCTTGTTTTTTCATTCTCTTGACATTGTCTTTTGCAGAGCAGAAGTTTTTAATTTTAATGAAATTCAGTTTATGAATTATTTCTTTCATGAATTGTACCTTTGGTGTTGTATCTAAAAAGTCATCACCATATCCAAGGTCATCAAGATTTTCTCCTATGTTTTCTTCCAGAAGTTTTATAGTTTTGCATTTTACACTGAAGTCTGTGATCCATTTTGAGTTAATCTTTGTGAAGGGTTTAAGAAAGATCTGTATCTCAATTCTTTTTTTTTTTTTTTTTTTGCATGTAGATATCCAGTTGTTCCAGAACCATTTGTTGAAAAGACTGTCTTTTCTTCACTGTATTGCTCCTTCATCAAAGCTCAGTTGACTATAATTATGTGGGTACATTTCTGGGCTCTCTTTTCTGTTCCATTGATCTATTTGTCTATTCTTTTGCAAATACCACACTGTTACTATTGCTTTATAGTACATCTTCAAGTTGAGTAGTGTCCGTCCTGCAATTTTATTCTTCTTCCTTTGATACTGAGTTGGCTATTCAGGGTCTTTTGCCTCTTCGTATAAACTTTAGGATCAGTTTGTTGATATCCACAAAATTCTTCCTGGGATTTGATTGGGATTGTATTGAATATGTAGACCAAATTGGGAAGAACTGACATATGGACAGTATTAGTCTTTCTGTCTATGAACACAGAATGTCTCCCCATTTATTTAGTTCTTCTTTGATTTCTCTCATCAGAGTTTTATAGATTTCCACATATAGATCTTATACATATTGTGTTAGATTCATATCAAAGTATTTCTTTTGGGGGGAGTTACTAACGTAAATGGTATTGTGTTTTTAATTTCAAATTCCACTTGTTCATTGCTGGTATAGAGGAAAGCAATTGGCTTGTATATTAACCTTATATCCTACAACCTTGTAATAATTGCTTATTAGTTCCAGGAGTTTTTTTTTTTCCTTGTCAATTCTTTCGGTTTTCCACATAGACAATCAGAACAATCACTCTTTAAAAATTATACCCTACTTTGCTCCTAAGCTCTCATCTACCTATTGAGAAATACTGTTGGGAGAGGAGGGTCTGAGGAGGGAAAGACCCATCACCCCCATGAAAGTGCACGATATTTGTGAAACACATACTAGTTCAGTATACTTAAGGTATCTTGGAAGAAAATATGCACCTTAGGTCATTCTTTTTCTTAGAAACTCATTGCACCTTGAACTGCTTCTTGAAATAGAAGATGTATCTGTGTTGGAGCTTGGTGGTCACAGGTTGCCAGGGGTAGGGTGCTGGGAGCTAAGACCTTGGCTGTCTGGGGAGCTGTGGGTGTCAGGGCTACCGCATATCTTCTTGAGGCAAAAGACTGGTGTCCTGGGACTGGAGAGTCAGCAGTGGCAGCTCCTCTCCCCTCTGGGTCTTTTCCTAGCAGCCAGGGCAGGGCCCATAGGACTCTCCAGTCCACAGGCCTGCAGACTGGTGCTAGTACCTTTTCTCTGTGTTTGTTTGGCATAAAATAGCAGCTTCCAGACACGAAACAGGCAAAAAACCCTCCCCCCAAAACACCTGAGGCTAGCCAAAACATCCATTTTTGCAGTAGACACCTGTTGTTTTCACCTGGGGTGATCTTTGGCTTACAGTGTCTTGATATCCCTTGGAAGAGCTATCCTTTCCCAACTCAGCCCAAAGAACAGACTTCTCAAGCCTAGGGCAGCACAGGTGGTCACATGACTTTGGCTTGACCAATCAGTAATCCCACTGGCTTGGCCTCTGTAATTGGCTCAAGGATGGGCCCGGGTCTCCAGCTGGTCCAATGAGAGTCCTCCTCAGGACTTTTGCTAGAACGTCCTTGGACCCCTGCATGCATGCCCTTTCTAGTGGGGTTGCCAAACTCAGGGTGTCATCCTAGAGCTGGAACTGGGAGGGAGGCACCTGGGGGATGGGCTGGGTAGCCTACCTGCAATGAAGGCACCACAGAGGAGAGCACAGACAGGAGGTGGGAGAAACTGGGGTGTGATATGGTTGTCTGTGGCTCTGAGTCATACTGTACTGGAAGCAGCCATGCCCTGGCATTTCCAGTGACATGAGCCAATAAATCCCCATTTATATTTAATCCAGTTTGAGTGACGTTTGTCACTTAAAAGTGAAAGAGCCTAAACAGACATCCCCTAAGAACACTGCAGAGGGCTGTATGCAGCGGACCTCGTTCTGGACTCCAGACTCTGAGGAAAGAATCTGGGACTATGCCTTTCACTCTTCCCTAGAACACAAGCCTCCCTCCGAACTCCCTTCTAACTCCCTAACACTCATATCTGGGGCTGACTTGTAAATCCCTCTGAGCCCCGTTACCTGCCTGCAGCCCTGTCCTGTGGTAGCACTGACCAGCACCTACCCGCTATGCAGCTGCTTGGGCATCTGTCTGTCTCCTCCAAGAGAATGTGAGTCCCGGCGGAGCTGGAGCCCAGTCTGGCCCTCCCTCCCCTGCAGGCTCTGGCATCCTGCCTGCCACTTGCCAGGTGCTCAGTGAACCGAATGGAAAAAGGAAAGCAGCCCAACAGGAGACCAATCACCTGGAAATCTGGACACGGGCAGGCGTGGGACAAGGAAAAAGCCCTGGACCGGGAGTCCAAAAATAAAGGAAGGCATGATGGCACTGCAGTTATTCAGTGATTTGCTTAGGCCTCTTTGAGCGCCAGCTGCCTCTACCCACGGCAGGAAGATCAATGAGCTGGGCCCTGGAGTGTCAGTGAAAGCAACTCCTGAGGCCAGCAGGTGGGGCTAAAACAGGCCCCTGTTCACTGGGCTACATACTGTACGTGTGCAATCTCACTTAATCCGCTCTGCTACTAGATGGGGAAGGCAGCGTTATTAGCCCCATTTTACAAATGAGGAAACGGAGGCACAGTGAGGTGAAGGCACTTGCCCAGTACCTCACAGCTGGTCAGTGGAGAAGGCTGCACTAGAGCCCAGATCTGCTGACCCCAGAGCCCTTGGTCTTAGCTTTTAAGCTCTGTGTATCTGAGAATGCAGAGGCAACTGAGAACCTGTGCCAGGCTCCAGACCTCCCTGAGATGAAGGCCCTCCATCCTCATGTCTCGTTGGAATCTGGTCCTGGGTGGTGTGCAAGGCCAGGCCATTTCCAGTTTTGAAGCTTCCATATGTTAAAAAGCGAAGAAGCATTAAGACAAATTTCTACCATTGTTGTATACTTAACATGAAGATACAACAAACAAATGCTCCCAATGCACACCCAACAGTGAAATTTAACTATGGCAGGGTGATTAGCATTTTACTTTTTCAAATTTAATTTATAGGTCACTGAAGGCAGCCTGGCCTGGTAACGGGACACAAGTTTCAAGATGGGGAATGTCACTCCTTTCCGTCCTGTTCCTGTGACCCTTGCATAATGCCATTTGCAGGGAAGGTCAAAGGCATGCACTTGAGGCCCTTGTTGTGGAAGGGAGGCTGGGCCCACCTCAGTCGGGGCTTGGGAGGGGCACCCAGGAGGCCATGCCAAGGCGGGTTCAGCCTGGCACCTTCACCCCCATCGTCTGCGCTGGAGTTTCTGCCAGCCGGTGTCTTCCTGAGAATTTCCAGCTACCAGAAGGGGGCAGACTGTGACCTGTGAAGCCGGGACACAATGGTTCTGTGAGGAGGAAGGCGGGAGGGGTCGGAGGTGCTGGACAGCCACCTCGGGACAAGCTGGGCCTCATAGGCTGGGTCTGGCTCCAAGCACCCCAGCCCAACCTGGCATCAGGTCGCTGAGCAGGGGCAGCCAGGACAGTCTGGCTGGGATTTGGGGCTGGGGGCTTGTCTTGCAGCTGAAAAACAGACACACCATCTTTACCTGATTGTGTATTTACTTGGGGTGGCTGGAGGGAGATTTGGGGTGGGTTTAAGCCACCCCTAGGCCTGACCGCTGCTCACGGAAACCCTTCAGGCCTCAGAAACCTCCAGACCCCCACACTGCCCTGTGTGGAAGGCACGGAGGCAAACCTCCGAAAGGCCCTGTGTATCGTGGCTCCAGCGGGCAGTGCTGGGCAATGGGGGGGCCCCGGGCCCCCCCCACTCCCTGACACCCGGCCCGCTGCTCCACAGTCGCCGCCACTAGTGCTGGTGGTCAGCAGGATGCCGAGGGCCGGTGGTGTGCTAGGTTTCCCTCGTGGGCCGGCCTTCGGTGGTGGGTTCTCCTTGGGCCCGGCGGCCAGCTTCCCGAACCTCAGTCCCTGCCCAGGTTGGGTCCTTTGTGGATTCTCTGAGCCCAGCAGCCCTGGCTCTCACGTGGCTCAAGCAAAGAGAATTTTAAAGTGACACAAGCCGCGAGATTGTGTCTGCCCAGATTAAGGCGAACTCCAGCTTGGGCCTTTGAAGGGCACTTGATTTCCTGGGGTGAAGATGGATTTTCACAGCAGAATTAAGAAAAACCTCACCACGCAGAGTCACCCGCTGGGACAGGCCTCACTTTGTTGCTGGAGCTGTGAGGGAGTGTGGGCACGCGCTGCCCCAGGCGGTGGCACAGACGTCGGAGTCCTGGACCTGTTTCTGCACCGAGTGTCCCGACTCCACCTTGCCCTCCCTCTGCAGAATTGCCTCCTCCCAGCACAAGTCCCACCAAATCCTCCTGCTTTAAGTCTTTGCGTGACCCCGCTGCCTCAGGACAGAGTCCAGGTCTTTACCTGCCGCGGGGAAGCCCCGCCCACCTTTCCTGCCTACTGGTCACCTGCTTCCCCGGTCTTCCCTGCCACGCGCTGCCAGCCGCAGGGACTGCTTCCAGTCTCTTGAACCCTTGGCTTACCTTTGGACCATCATGCTTTGCTCTGCCTCTGCCTGGACCCTCCTCTATTGTGTGTGGTCAACTCCTCTCCATCCTTCAAGCGTCAGCTTCAATGTGTGTCTTCTTCCGTGAGGCCTTCCCTGACCACCAGAACCATCAGTCCCGTCCCCTGGCTCTGTGCTGTCGTAAATCGTATCATTAGTTTGTGTCACTACTGGTCACGGGCTACCTTCTGAGCCCCGCAGCCCAACTCAGTGCCAGGCATACAGTAGGTGCTCAGAAAAGGCAGGCAGGAAGGAATGGGGGTGCAGCTATGAGCCCACGGCATCTGCTCCCTCAAGGAGAGACATGCTGAAGGTGGGGCTTGGCTCTAAAGCCAAGGGCGTGCAGACGGGCATCTGAACTGTACCTGAGGCCTCCCACCTGCCCGTGACTTGCTCCTTTCCCTCCCTGGAAATGAACCTTCCTCATTTATCACAGATCTAGGGCCTCCTGCCGGAACTGAGCTGATCTGGCTGCCTGCAAATTCCCAGGCAGGGAGCAGCCATGGTCAACAGTCCAGAGCCTGCCTGAATGACGGGGCTCTGCTTCTCAGACTCCACCCTCCTCAACCCCCGTCCCTGTGCCCACCTGCCTGGGAAGGCAGAGGCCCCGGCCCCACCATGCCCCTGAACCCGCATCTCTAGCCTCTTGCCGGAAGCCCACTGGCCAGAGGGAAATGTGTCCCTTCAGGACAAGGCCCGGGTCCCTCTGTGAGGCCTTGGGACTTGGCGTGCAGCATTTGGTCCATGACTCAGTCACCACAGTGAGCCACACACAGTGCTCACGCTTGGGGGACACCAAGAGGAATAATCATAGTCCTGCTTCCCAAACCCATGCTTATCCCTGGAGTTCTCATCCTTTCTGCTCAGGAGAATCTTCTGAAAAAATAAACGTTAGTGGCTCATGGGAAGGACTCAGAGCAACTCTAAGGCAGCGAGAATGACGTGTCACCAGCAGAGGTGGGAGAGCAGAGCCCCTGGGAGCCCACCCTTCTGCTGTCTGCTCAGGGAGTCCTTTGGGGGCAGGGCACCCTTGGACTGGCTGCCAGAGCTAACGGGGAGCAGTTGCAGGCAACAGCAGCAAGGCAGTGCCCCTGGACTTAGGAGGCCCTGCCTGGCTCCCACCAGCCCCTCTGTGACCCTGGACGAACCGTTAGATCAGTGTTGCAATCAAATGGCCACAGGGGCCAGGCAGCAGCATAAATGAGTCCCCTTGCGTGGAGTAGGGAGAGCCCCACCTGAAGGGTTGGTTACTCCAGCCCACTGGTACCTGGCAGAAAAACGAGGTGCCAGAGTTTTCAGATCTGATGATCGTTTTCAAGAAGATTTTTTAAAATCTGAGTTGTTATAGAAGATTTCCTATTTTAAGAATTGGCTCAATTAAAACAACACACTAACAAGTCAAACAAACGTTTCTGTGGGCCATATTCAACAGGGCAGTCTGGGATTTAAGCCCTTGGAGGGTTCTTACTGTAAAATAAAGTTGCTATTTCTTGGCTGGGATGCGGGGGTGGGCCCACAGCCCCTCCCAATGAATCAGCTCCACCCAGAGGCCACATGACCCCTGGACACTGCTGACTGGACCAGGGGTGGGCGCCTGACCCAGGGCAGCCAATCCCAGGATGGCAACAATTTTTGCTGTGACTTGGGGCCAATACTGCCTTGGGTCACCCCATGCCCACTCTTCATACCCCTGGTCCTTCCAGATCCGGCCCCTTTGTCCTTCAGATCTGATGGTACCTCCTTGCTGAAGTCTCCTTTGATCACTTTGTTTAAAGTGCCCAGTGCCTCAGGGCAGATTTTGGTTTTTTTTCTCCATTTTGTTCTCTGTTGTATCCACGGCACCCAGAGTGGTGTCGACGCATCACAGACTCCCACAAAATATTTGTTGAAGAAGCCAGTGAGTTCCCACGAGAGTCCATCTCCCTTATCTCCCTTGTCACTTCACGATGTCCCGCCCCTCCCCCCCACTATCCCCCTCAACCACCACGTGACTTGTCCCCGTTTCAGGGAGACACATTCTGGTAATCAAAAGAAATACATTGGGGCTTCCCTGGTGGCGCAGTGGTTGAGAGTCCGCCTGCCAATGCAGGGGACACGGGTTCGGGTCCGGGAAGATCCCACATGCCGCGGAGCGGCTGGGCCCGTGAGCCATGGCCACTGAGCCTGCGCGTCCGGAGCCTGTGCTCCTCAACGGGAGAGGCCACAACAGTGAGAGGCCCGCGTACCGAAAAAAAAAAAAAAAATAATAATAATAATAATAATAATACATTAAAGCCTGACCTCACCGGCTGTTAACGCAAAGTAAAGGAGGTGACACAGTGACAACACCAAGTGTAGACCCCAGCTTGCAGCTGCTCAGCATGTGTTCGGATTTGTTTTCTCCTAGGGCTTTGCATTGCCTGTCTTGCATGAATGTTTCAACGTTCCAGCAGCTGCTGTGAGCATTAGAAAACCCTCTGGGCGGCTCCCAGCCCCACACTCTCACCAGGTTTGGAGGCTTCCTGGAACCCTGCGTCCGGGCCTGCTCCCGGTGTCCACACGTGGGTGATGCGTCATGCTGGAATCTGTGGTTGATAAGGAGATCGTCGAGCAGCCGGCTCATACTGTGTGTCATCCAAAAAGAAAATCAATTTTAAACATTAGATAAAATATGACAGGCGTTTTAAGAACGTAGTTTACAAGCAATGCACTGCGCTGGGAACAGGGTTGGCGGAAAGGATGAGGCCTCCTGACTGCTGAGCCCCGTCAGTAAGCGCTGATGTGGAGCCTCCTAGGGGCTCCACTGTCTCCGGCTCAGCATCACAGCCCCGGATGCCCGGACTGGAGGGCGCCTGCAGGCCAGGCTGCTCTGGCAGCCAGAGAGGGTCTCACCCTCGAGGTAACTGCCATGCTGACCCTGGAATCCCTTCCGGATCGACAGCGAGGAGGCTGGTGCTGGTCCAGGCCTGGTTGGAATCTTCCAGGGACCATGGCCCAGTCCCTCTGCCTCTCTGGGACTCAGCCTTCTTTGAAGTGGGGGTAACTACACCTACCCACAGGGAGGGTTAAATGAGATCGGGGAAGGGGTAGTTAAAACACTTTTAAACAGGGAAAAACTTCACAGGACAAAAACTTTCAAACAATACAAAAAGCTCTAAGATACAGTGTAAGTTTCCTTCCTGCCCTTGGGCCCCTGCTCTTCCTTTCCTCTCCCCAGAGGCAGCCACTCAGCTGCTTGAGCGTGTCCTTCCAGAGGCGGTCCTTGCACGCACATGCATGCGCGTACGCGCTGTTCTGGGCTTGGCTTTTTTTTCCTGTTAGTCCTACACCTTGGAGCTTTTCAGTGTCCGTTCCTAGAGAGTGGTTTCCTCCTTTTTGGTGCGTGACCCCAAACACGCTTCGCCACCACCCCACAAAACTACACCGTGAGCTTCCTGCCCTTCGAAGGTGCCAAGGCGGGGCTAGTGGGAGGTATGGTAAAGGTGTGATCTGGGGGCTGAAAGGAAGGGGCAAGGTGGATCGAAGGGGACGAAGAAACAGACAAATCCTTGAGAGTTGGGAGGAGAGGAAGGAGAACCTTACTCTATACTGTGAATAATAATAATAGCAGCAGCTATTACTTACTGAAAAAAAATCCATTGTGTGGATGCTCCATGCTCTGTGAGGCCGTCCCCACCCGCGGATACCTGAGAGTGGCGAACAGTGTCGGTCCGTGTGTGCAAGTGCTTGGAGAGTGGGAAGCACCAGGTGAACTCAGGTGTTAGGTCAGGGACCTGCAAAACAGCCCTCTTAGCCTGAAAAGTATACGCTTTTGTCCCTGACTTACACCACAGTGAAGGGGAGGTTGGGGCCAGGGGCTGGGGAGACCGGGACCTGTAACAGTGGTTTCGGGATTTGGCTTTGCTGACTTTATTCGCGAATCTTCTTCCATAACCCAAACTTTATTTTGCACCAGTCTGAGGTGTGAGCTGAACCACATACAAAGATGAGTTTTACAGACATCCAGCCTTTAGCCTAGAGGAACATCTATGAGGACTCTCTGCCAGCACCCTGAGTGAAGAAACTTCTAGATTCCCAAGAGTCCACACTGGAGGGAGAGTGGGTCAGGACTGCTAGACCCTAAAGAGCCTGTTGTGCCCTGAGATTCCCTCTCCTTTGGAACCTCTTGATGTCATAGATAGCCGAGGAGAGTGCTTGGTTCATAAGGGCTCCCCCAGGGGCTCGCCCCACCACAGCCCCCTCTTCGGGAACAGGCACTACCCCCCTTCCCCCAGCTATGGCCCTGTCCCAACCAGCCAAGGCCAGGCTGTTCCTGGTGCCTCCCTGGGCCCTGCCTCTTCTGCGGATGATTGACAGCAAGGTGGGTCTGGTCAGAGGAGAACTGCCTGGCTAGCGGGGGTGTGGCCTTACCCCATGGGTCCTGCTGAACAAACTGCAACAGACCCCAGCTCAACCAGATGGTCACCAGACAAGAGCCCTCACCACTGGGTACTGGGGGAGAGCTGGGGAGAGAGTCTATTACGGTTTCTAGTCCCCATTAGGATCCAGTGGAGGCCTCTTTCAGGGGATATGACTAAAATTTGATAGACGTATAGGCTATTGTATTACAGTCACACAATCGTAATACCTGCTATGTTGTTTTCTGTACTTTCTCATTTCACTGGGGGAAGTGGATAGAATCGTTTCCACTTGACAGAGGGGGGAGCTGAGTGTGGGAGATGGTTGGTTGCCTGCCCCACAGCCATGTCCACCCATCACACACCATACCCTCCTTAACCCCCATTTTTCTTTTCTTTTTTTTTTTTTTGGCCACGTCATGCGGGTCTTGCAGGATCTTAGTTCCCCGACCAGAGATCAAACCTGTGCCCCCTTCAGTGGAAGCGCAGAGTCCTAACCGCTGGACCGCCAGGGAATTCCCCACCCTTATTTTTCTTGTCCTTTTCCTTCCAGGAGAAGTGGGTCATTCCACAGCACAGGGGGTGATTTTTGACTGACCAAACCATATTGATCTCCTCCTCTTACTGGGGACGTGTGGGCATGAAATGCACTGCTGGCTGAGAAGTCTGCTGGGGGCTGGTGGGGAGGTTGTCCTTACTTGGTAAAAGGACCCAAGTTAGAGATACTCCCTTTTACGTTTTTGCATCTGGTCATTGTTGGCTACATGTAATTTCTAGAACTGGTAGCTGTTGGAGCCATGAAGAGAATCAGTCTAAGAGTCAGTGTGCTGAAGACGTGTATCAGTTATCTTTGGCCACAACAACAACAACAAAAAAACCCTCAGAACTTTAAAGGCATTCAGCAAGAAGCATTTATTGCTCATTTGACTGGAGTCGGATCATCTAGTCTGGCTCAGATCTGCCCCATCATCCTCTGGCAGGTTCTCAGGTGATGGCAGAAGTGCAAAGGACAAGCCCCGGGTGCGTGCCCATTATAAGCCTCGACCTGCATCCTTGGGTTAACATCACATAAATCAAAGCAAACCACATGGGGCTTCCCTGGTGGCACGATGGTTAAGAATCTGCCTGCCAATGCAGGGGACACGGGTTCGATCCCTGGTCTCGGAAGATGCCACATGCTGCGGAGCAGCTAAGCCAGTGCGCCACAACTACTGAGCCTGCGCTCTAGAGCCTGTGCTCTGCAACAAGAGAAGCCACCAGAATGAGAAGCCTACGCACTGCAACAAAGAGTAGCCCCCGCTCTCCACAACTAGAGAAAGCCCGCGCACCGCAATGAAGACCCCATGCCAAAAATAAATAAATTAATTAAAAAACAAAAAACAAAGAAAAACACATGGCTGAGCCCAGGGTCAAAGGGGACAGAGCCTGTGAATCCTCTGGGGGTGTGGGCACTGCAAAGTCACAGGGCAGAGGGAATGGATGATGGGGTAAAGAATGGGGCCACTGGGCTTCCCTGGTGGCACAGTGGTTGGGAGTCTGCCCGCCGATGCAGGGGACACGGGTTCGTGCCCCGGTCTGGGAAGATCCCACATGCCGCGGAGCGGCTGGGCCCGTGAGCCATGGCCGCTGAGCCTGCGCGTCCAGAGCCTGTGCTCCGCAACGGGAGAGGCCACAGCAGTGAGAGGCCCGCGTACCGCAAAAAAAAAAAAAAAAAAGAATGGGGCCACTGTTCCAGTCTATTGCAGATAGCAGGGCAGAAAGATGAAAGAAATCTCCTCCTTTATGATGTGGTTGAGTGGCTGAAATAACCAAGCCTGGAACTGCCCTACCTTTTGGTTATTCAAGGAAAAAAAAGTTCTCATCATGTAAGCCATTTTGGATTGCGTCTTCTGTTACTTGCAGCCAAAATCACTAACAAGCCCAAGATCACTCAGCTAGAAAGTGGTGGAGCTGAGACCTGGGCAGGACCCTCAGACTCTGGGTCTGAGCCTCTTTGCAATGCCTTTGTGGGCCTTTGCTATATTTCAGAGCATGTGATTTTTTTTTTTTTTTTTTTTTTTTTTTTTTTTTTTTTTTTTTTTTTGCGGTATGCGGGCCTCTCACTGCCGTGGCCTCTCCCGTTGCGGAGCACAGGCTCCGGACGCGCAGGCCCAGCGGCCACGGCTCACGGGCCCAGCCGCTCCGCGGCATATGGGATCCTCCCAGACCGGGGCACGAACCCGTATCCCCTGCATCGGCAGGCGGACTCCCAACCACTGCGCCACCAGGGAGGCCCCCAGAGCATGTGATTGAAGCCTCCTGCTCTCCAGTCCCAGGCCACTGGGAGCTTTATCATGCACAGAGCCCAGCAGGGAATGGAGAGAGAAACACAGGCTCTGTGCTGCATCTTGGGGCAGTTCTTCTGAAGCACTGCCCACAGCCCTGGGTGTGTCTGGGGGAAGGGTCAGACTCTGGAAAACTGGCCCAGTTTCCTCTGGGGACACTGATTATCCCATTGGGGAAAGGGATCCATGCAATGGCTTCTGTCCTAGGCCTTGGGGGAATACCACATATGAAGACAGTCTCCTTCAACAGCTGTCCTTCCTTTGTATCAAATCTGGACCATCCAGAGCCATTTGGTGCATCCCCCTTCCCCCATGTAGGTACATATGTAAATCACACCAGGCTGATCAATAGTCAGTCAAGGTCACCCTAGCATTCCCACCAAAGACAGTGGCTTCCCTGGGCCTCCTGTGAACAAAGAACCCAGAAGGTTCCCGGACAAACAGTCCTTAGTCTCCTTCCCTTCAGCCCATTCAATGGATTTACTTGAAAAGGGTAAGTCTAATGAATCTCCCCTTCTTTCCCCACGTGGGGAATGGTAAACAGGGTACTGAACAGTCATGCCTTGGAAGAGGGTACATAAGCTAGCATTAGGTTCAGCTGTATATAATAGAAAACCTCAAAATAATAGTGGCTTAAGGAAGATAAAGCTTATTTCTGTCTTATAAAACAAGTCCAGATGTAGATAGCCCAGGGTGGTAAGCAGCTCTGTCACCATCACTGATCCAAGTTCCTTCTCTTTCGTGTCCCACCAACCTCAGCATTGGCTTCTATCCTCAAGAACAATGCATGGCCCAGGATGGCTGCCAGAGCTCCAACCATCATGACCAGGATCACAGGAAGGCAGAAATGCAGAAGAGCAAAAAAGGGCTGCTCTCAGCTTTGTCAGTTCCCTTTAAACCTCCTTCCCAGAAGTCCCACTCAACAGTTACTCACTTCTCATTGGAACATAGTCCCTGGCTGCAAGGGAAGCTGAGAATTGCATCTTTTATGCCAGGGAACAATATGATCAGCCAAAAATCAAGGTTTGATAACTTCAAAGAGGAAAGGAAGAGTGGATGTTGGAGATAGTAAAGGGCAGCTTCTGCCACAAGGAGTTCAATATACATCTTAAGTCAACACTTATTCTTTTCTCTTTCTAACATCTTTATTGGAGTATAATTCCTTTACAATGTTGTGTTAGTTTCTGCTGTATAACAAAATGAATCAGCTGTACATATACATATATCCCCATATGCCCTCCCTCTTGAGTCTCCCTCCCACCCTCCCTATCCCATCCCTCTAGGTGGTCACAAAGCACCAAGCTGATCTCCCTGTGCTATGCGGCTGCTTCCCACTAGCTATTTTACATTTGGTAGTGTATATATGTCAATGCAACTCTCTCACTTCGTCCCAGCTTACTCTTTGCCCTCTCCACGTCCTCAAGTCCATTCTCTACATCTGTGTCTTTATTCCTGTCCTGCCCCTATGTTCATCAGAACCATTTTTTTTTAGATTCCATATATATGTGTTAGCATATGATACTTGTTTTTTTCTTTCTGACTTACTTCACTCTGTATGACAGACTTTAGGTCCATCCACCTCACTACAAATAACTCAATTTCATTTCTTTTTATGGCTGAGTAATATTCCATTGTATATGGGGCAGATAGAGTACGCCAGGCACAGGGCTGGGTTGTGCCGTAAAGAGATAAATAAGACATGGTCCTTACCGCTCAGGAGCCAACAGTCTAGAGTGGATGGTGGACCACAGCTGAAATGGCTCTCTTAGTTATTAGTTGTTTTGGCAACAGAGTATTTAAAAAGAAAAAAAATGCCATTGTTGAAACTTAGGAGAATTCACATACGGTCTGGAATTTTGGAGTCTCTTGAAGCATTTGAAGCTCTGGCAACACCAGACCTGCTTCAGATCGTTGTGGCAGCAGTTGGTTAGAGAAGCAGCCCTCCCTCTAGAAAGAACCTTCTCCTGTTTGCCACAGTCCCCACCAAGCCCTCTTGCCTCACACCACCCACGATATCTGCATGGCCACGGCGGGCGTTTGAGTTAACAACCTGTGCTTAGAGAGGAGGACCCAGGTGGGTCGCTGGACAGGTTTCAGATGTCTGTGTGTGGACAGCAAACGGACACTGCAGAAACCACCCTGGTAGAGGTGAACTCACTTGAACTTGTGCCTCTCAGGGAGGAAAGTGGCTCTGAAATAAAAAAGCAAACTATACCCGCATGCCTTCCAGAAATCCTGGGCTCTAAAGGAGAGATGGGAGATGTGAAAATACCCTTTTTCAACTTCTTCTTTGTTTGAGACGACATCTCCAGCATGTGGAGGCAGCGGGGCGCTGACAGAGACAGGCGTGTCTCTCTCCCCAGCAGACGACCCCTGTGTCAGGCCAAAGGTGGTCCTACCTCTCCCAGGCAAGAGCAGCTGCTGGAAGCTCCTCCCCGTTCCGCCGGGCCCTGGGCCCCCTCTGCTCACCTCGGAGCATGAGGCCCCTCTTTAGTGTTCAGAGCCGGCCCTGCAGGCTGCCCCCAGGAGCCTTTCTTCCGAGCCCAAGGCTGGGCTGAGATCTTGATGGAACCACCTTCCGTCTCGCTTGAGCGCCTGCCTGGAGGTGCCCTGGCTGCTGTGTGAGCCGCCCGGAGTGCTGCGGCCTATTCTGGGTGGTCTCCCTCCTGCCCCGCCCAAGGGCGTCTTGCAGCTATAAATTGAGTAAATTGAAAATGTTACTGAGGGTTGGAGATAAAAGAGAGAGCTGGGTGTCTCCATGAATAAAACATGGGAGGGAGGCCATTTCTTGGAAAAATAGAGAGAATAAATTGTGGCGGATCAATTTTATCTAATTTCTTGGCCGAGCTTCTGACATGCAAATGAAGGCACTCATAATTTATGAGTGAGCTATGGAGATTACCAGAGGGAAGGGGTGCCTGAATTTCCAGTGGGGGAAGGAGGGGCATGGCTAAGGATTTAGCAGAAGTCTATGAGGCTGTTTCTCCTAAAACCTAAAGATTTAGGAACCCTCCCAGGGAAGGCAAAAGCTCGGCAGAGTACATTCTGGATTCCTGGGCCTATCTTTGGAGCCAGTTCTGGGCTCTCAGTCACTGTCCCAGCCACACCGATGGCCAGCTGGCTAGCCCTGGCCACAAAAGTCACGGTCTGGCCACCAGGCCTTTGCTCAGCTGGTTCCCATCTCCCAGCACCCCATCTCACCAGCTATATTCTCTGCCTTGACCCTTGGTTTCCAGCCTGAGTCTTCCCCAGGAGGCCCCAGGGAACCCACCTTTCTGTGCTCTGGAACAGTATGTCTGCCCCACTTGCTTAGGGTGGCATGCTGGCCCAATCCTGCCTACAAATGTGTTTTCTTTGGCCTGAGCGATAACTGTAAAACGTCTGAACTGGCTGCCAACATTAAGAAATCAGGAGATTTCCCATGCATTCAGGACATCTTCTATTGGAAGATCAGACCATCTTGTTACACGACCTTGCACTTTTGTTGGCATCAATTGGCTGGAATCAAGAAGTAGCAGCTGGCCTTTCAAGATAGAGGCGCATACCCCAATTTGCTGCAGACCCTACTATTCCCTGTTGCCTCTCTGGCCTGGAAGCCAACTGTTAGTTGCCATTTATAATTGGGTTTGCACTGTCATTTTGCTTAGAATGGAGTTAGTGGGAAAGTGAAATATCTCTTCTTGTGACTAATGAAATAAGAAAGCTAGAGGGACAGAGAGCAGATTTCAAGAGGGAAAGGGCACGCTTTTTTTTTGTGGTAGGAGTACCTCTTTGTAAAGAGGGCAGTGGTGGGAAGGGGTGTAGCGGGCTGCGTCATCACCCAGTTCCCTGCAAAGACCTGCAGAGCCATGAGTTTGCAGCCTCTGTCTTAAAGCCCCAACTCCTTTGTCTTACCATTCTGCTTCTCTGCTCTGAAACTGCAGTGACTCAGAGCTGGGGGAGCTTGGAGAAGGAGCATAAGCAGCCCAAGCCAGTCTCTGGAGGCCACTCAACCCTCCCCGCGAGGCGCATACTTTCAGTGAGAGCCTATGGTGCGGGCTCTGCTCCTACTTTACAGATGAGCAAACTGAGGCACAGAGAGTTTGGTAACTTGTGCCACTTGGCTTGTTGGTAGAGAGAGACTGGATTTGAACCCATGTCTAGCTGGCTCCAAAACCCAACTTCACCAGTGCCCTTTGGACCTCTCTGATTGCCCCTTCCTTGGTCTGCCCAGATGATGAGTTTTGTAGTGAAACAACCTAAAACCTTGGATAAACAATGGCTGCATACAAGGCATCACGTGATCTGCACTCTCTCCCCTTCCCACGTCACACTCCTTTCTATCCCTCTACCACATCAAAAGCAGGAGCTACAAGCTCAAACCCCTGTAAGTCCTCCCAGAAGCTCAGTGACCCTGCCCCAGGGCCTTTGCTCTGCTGCTTCTGCCCCAGGTCTTCATAGTTCTCCTTCCTTCTTATTCTCCAGCTCTTAGTCACCTCCTCCAAGTAGCCTCCCTGCTCACTTGTGACCCTGTTTTCATAGCACTCATGTCCCTCTAGAATCAACTTGTTTACTTTTCTGCTTTTGTGTATATTACCCCTAGCAGTTAAGCTCCATGAGGGAAGAGACCTAACCTGTTCACTGCTGTACCCTCATAGTCTGCACTTAGTAGGTGCTCAATAATTATTTAAAGAATGAGTGAAAAGTGACATATCCAGGTGACTGACCCAGAGGAGACTTTTGAGAGGAAGGGTGCTGGGAAGGAGGTTCTCTGAGAGGGAGGCACGGCAGAAGGGGAGGGGGCGCTGGCACAGCTGCCCGCTGAAACGTCAGATGGGGGTGAGGCCTGGCTGCTTGTTCTGAGGCTGCGGAAATGTCTGCTGGTTACAGGGTGGCCCAAAGCATCCATATGTAGAATGATGTGCAAGCCCACCAGTGCAGGGACAGCACTGGTAAGACCCTGTGAGGAGAGGCCACTGGGCAGGGGGTATCATCGGCTGGGTGGGCTGCAGGTGAGGCCTGGGGTGTCCCTTTTCATCACCCCCATAGCATCCTCATGGCAGCAGCAAGAATCTGAGCATGTCAGAGCTGAGATCGGGAAACTGAGACTCAGAGTGGGGCCTGGGCCACAGCAAGTGTCTATGGAAGGAGTCAGCCCAGGCTCAGACTCTGCACCTGGGTCCTCCGCAAGTCTGAAGACATGCAGACACTGTTGTTTTTGAGTCTCCAGATAGATGAAAGCAAGTAGAGAAATGCCCAAGTAGGCTTTTTAAAATTGTGGTGTATTTAAAAGTTTTGCACTGAACAAACTAATGCTTTTAACACATTCTAAAAATAGCACACAGTGCAAATTGTGCTCTTCAGAAGGTGATCGGCGTTTAGCAGCAATGTTTAATTCCTGTGTCCTGCAGGGGTGGTCTTTCTTTATTCCTGCCAGTTGGTCTCTGTGACTCTGCAGGCCCATTAGGAGACACTTCGTCCTCTGCAGTTGTGTTGTTGTGGGTGGGAGGCAAAGGCTGCACAGCCTCCCTGTGGCAGGCCCAGGTCAGAGTCCCTCTGAGCCTCAGTTTGCTGATCTAAAATATGGGTACCCTCTTTTGTACGCCAGAGGCCTGAGCTGAGGATGACCGTGAGCAGTGCTCAGCCGTGTGGGCTGCTGCTTCATCCACAGAGCCAGGATCCTACCCCAAGGCTCCTGTTCTTTCTACACCACCCCTCTGTCCCCATAAGCTCATCTCTTGGGAGGGTTGCAGAGCTCTGCTAATAGGACCTATCCCTTGAAAGCAGAAATGGGATTTTTCTTCCCCAGTCCGTTCCTTGGGGGAAGTCTTCAAAGAGGATTCTTGTAATTTCCTGTTATAAAATTTTATGTGCAATTACAAACAATGAGCTGTGAGCATTAATTGAGCAGACTGGGAGATTTTCTGTTTTTAAATCACAGGCTATTTTAAAACCTCCCAGACCACGAGAAAATGGCCTGAGGAAATAAACTTCCAGAGGGTGGCCCAGGCAGCAACCCACCCCTGTGGCCCCTCTGGTTGCATCTGGGGTCCTCCAGGAAAGGTGGCCACTGTGCCCAGCAGAGCTGGAGGGCCTGCTGCAGCAAGAGGAAGCAAGAGGCTGACCAGTTCGCCCTGGTTGCAGGGCTATGCGAATAATGGCTTTCCACCCACTCCAGCTGCCTGGTATGTAGCTGATCTGTATCCATCCATCCATCCATCCATCTAACCAAACACTATTAGTTGAGTACCTACTGAGTGTCTGTGGACCCAGGAGTCTGCTCAGGCTCAGACTCTGCACCTGAGTCCTCCGCGAGTCTCAAGAGATGCAGACACTGTTGTTTTTGAGCCTCCAGATAGATGAAAGCAAGTAGAGAAATGCCCGAGTAGGCTTTTTTAAATTGTGGTGTATTTAAAAGTTTTGCACTGAACTAGCTAATGCTTTTAACACATTCTAAAAATAGCACACAGTGCAAATTGTGCTCTTCAGAAGGTGATCGGTGTTTAGAAACAGTGTTTAATTCCTGTGTCCTGCAGGACCCGGCTTTCTTTATTCCAGTCAGGCTGCCACACTCTGTGCACATAGAGCTGTGAGCGAAACAGACAAAAAGCCCTTCCTTCCTCGGGCTGACATTTACAAGGGAGACAGAGATAATGAACGCGATAAATAAGAACACCATGCAGTATATTAGAAGGCAGTAAGTGCTTTGGAGAAAAACTAATTTGGGATGCGAGATGAGACAGGAAGGAGAGGGTGGGGGCAGGCCTCCTTGAGAACGTGGCAGGTGAGCAAAGATTTGAAGGAGGCCGGGAAGCAAGCCATGAAGCTGTGTGGGTGGAAGTGTTCCAAGCAGAAGAAAAAGTGAGTGCAAGGGCCCTGGGGGAGGTCGTGGAGGAAGGGGCGTTGTGCAGGCCTGCTCACCCTTCCAAGGACTTTGAAGTGACTCTGCGACTTGGGTGCTGCCATGGGCCTGCCAGCAGAGGAGTGGTGCGCACTGGCCTACTTTTTAAAGGACTGCTCTGACTGCTGTGTTGAGAATAGAGCTGCTGTCCACCGGTGAAGCCACTGGCCACGTGTGGTCGAGTGCTTAAAATGTGGCCAGTCTGATTCGAGATGTGGTGCAGGTGTACGTACACACCAGACGGTGAAGACTTACTATGAAAGAGAGAAACTGTCTCATTAACTATTTTAAAACACTGATTACAAATTGAAATGATAATACTTTGGATATATGTGTTTAAAATATCTATTATTACAATTTAATCCATTTCTTTTTAGTTTTTAAAATGTGGCTACAAGAAAAGGTAAAACTCCATGCATGGCTTATATTCTATTTCTGTTGGACAGCACTGTTCTAGACGGTACAGGTCAAGGGCAGAAACTGGGAGACACTTGGGAGGCCATGGCCATAACCCAGGTGAGAGGGGATGGCAGCTGAGCCAGGGGACAGAGTTGGGGTAAGTGGTGGAATTCTAGGTGGATTGTGAAGCTGCGTTTGCGGCTGGACTGCGGGGCGTTGCTCCACAGATGTGGGTGGGGGGGATGAGTGATTGGCACAGGTTCTGCCCAGCACACTGTGGTGGGGAGGCGTGTGGAAAGGGAGGTGGGATCCAAAGAGTCAGGGTCCTCTCGTGGAACCAGAGTCTGGAACAACACCCAGGGAGGGACTGTGGGTGGTCGAGGCCAGAGGAGAAGTGGACGTCCACGTGGGGGCAGTGCAAGCCCAGGTCTCTTCTGACAGGTGATTGTGTGACTCCTGGCCTTTACTTCCCCATCTGTAAAATGGAGGCAGTGGGGCCCAACATCTCAGAGCTGTGAAAGTTAAGTGGGTGGCGTAGACCGCGTGTGCAGTCGGTGGGGTGCTGCTGTTATTACAGATGCAGCAGTTGACGGGGTGCTACCAATTGCGGATGCAGGGGCCGTGAGCTGGAAGGAGCTGGAAGGACTGGGTGTGCCTGCTGCCCTCTGATGGGTCGCTCTACTCTACCAGAGATTCCACAAGAGCTACTGTACTTGTTTTATTAAGAGTGCTCAGCGGTCCAGTGGTCAAGACTCCGTGTTTCCACTGCAGGGGGCACGGGTTTAATTCCCTGGTCAGGGAACTAAGATCCCGCATGCCGCGGGGCGCGAGCAAAAAAACAAAAAAAAACAAAAAAAAATACACAGGCCAAGATGTTGTCCCTGGTCTGCCCAAGAGGAAGGAGGCCCGCAGCCCCTCCCAGGCCAAGAGGGTAGACGGAGGCCTGGTGGCCGTGGAGGAAGCAGTGTGTCCTGCAGCATCCCTGCTGGGCTGGAGGCAGATGGACCGTGAACTGCTGACTGGAGGGACTTCTGGAGGAGGTGGTGGTGGTGGTTTGGGGGAGCGCTATGGTGCAACAGAGGCGGAAGCTCAGCCGCAAAATGAGAAAGCTGCAGGCAGAGGAGAGGCTAGGAATCATAGGCGCCCTGGACCTGGGGCTCCGCTGCTTTGGTTTCTGCTAGCAGGCTGGGTGCAAGGGGCCTCTGCTACTTCCTTTCGGCTCAGTGTAATGCTGAGCCTTGCACACAGTAGGTCCCGAATAAATAATGATCGCATGGAATAAGCAAGGCAGTATTGAAATGCACTAGGATAATGTTTGTTGAATGTACAACAGGAAGAGCACTGGATGGAAATATTGATCACCCTGCTGTTGATCGAGTTATGTGCAGCCTCCATTAGTCCACTTCTGTCCACCCGCCACCTCCCAGACTCAAGCCTCCAGTGCCTTTGTCCTGCACACCCACAGTGGCCTCCTCACTGGTTTCCTTCCTTTCACTCTTGCCTCCTCAGTCTTTTCTCCACACAGCAGCAGGGGGTAAGATTTACATTAAAAAATGATCAGTAGCTGATTCACTTTGTTATAAAGCAGAAACTCACACACCATTGTAAAGCAATTATACTCCAATAAAGATGTTTAAAAAAAAATGTAGGGCTTCCCTGGTGGCGCAGTGGTTGAGAATCCGCCTGCCGATGCAGGGGACACGGGTTCGTGCCCTGGTCCGGGAGGATCCCACATGCCGCGGAGCGGCTGGGCCCATGAGCCATGACCGCTGAGCCTGCGTGTCCAGAGCCTGTGCTCTGCAATGGGAGAGGCCACAACAATGAGAGGCCCGCGTACCGCAACAACAACAAAAAAATGTAGATCAGATTATGCTATATCTCTGGTTAAAACCTTCTACAGGCTTCCCTTGCCACCAGAATATAATTCTGCAAGGCCCTACACGATCTGACTCGATGTTCCTGGCCAACTTCATATCCTAACATTTTTGCTTTCTATACCATCTTTCCTTTCCTAGGACTCAAGCCAGTTCCTGTCTCAGGGCCTTTGCACTTGCTGCTACTCCACCTAGAATGCCGTTTCCTCCCATTTCCCCCTTGGTAACGTCCCATCCTGTCTCAGCGCAAGTGCCTCCCCCTCAGAGAGGACTTCCTTGAGCCCCTCCATCTATGAAACCCTAAATTACTTCTTATGTTAATATCTGCTTATACTATTTCACCATCCACAGCTTTCTTGTGTATGTATTGTGTCTCCTCCACCAGAGTGTAAGCTTCCTGAAGCTTTTCCCTCCTTGTCCCCTCCCATACCCAGCCCAGTGCCTGGAACATAGTAAGTACACAGTGAATATCTGTCAGATGAGCGAATGTGAGTATCTGTACTAATCTTCAGCACTCTGTGAGTATTATCTCATCTAACCTGTGTAAGCTCCTCTGTCATCAGGGAGACAACTAAACTGTCTGAGGACTGAAATCTCATGTCTGATTCTGCAGCTCATGCTGTTGAACCCTGCGTGACACCATCCCTCAGACCCTTGTTCCACGCTGGCTCTGCCAGTAACCAACTCTGTGACTTTGGATATGTCCTGCTTGGAGCTCCTTCTGACCCCAGGGGCAGTTGGTTGAGTGTTTCAAGTCCCTGGAGCTCTGACAATCTAGGGCGTAGTTCTCCAGGACCTAAGTGTCCCCTTGGGAAGGTTTATGTCTGGGATATTCCTACAGGAACATTTGCATCCTGCACCACTCTACTTGGCTGTTTTACTATAAATACATATGCTTATGCTATACTTTATTTTTCACCTAAATTTAGGTTAGCGCTTACCTGTGGATTTAATTTTAGGGGAGTAAAAGGTGTGTTACAAAATACATATTATAGGTAGTTCCTTGGTGGTCTAATGGTTAGGATTTGGTGCTTTCACTGCTGTGGCCAGGGTTCAATCCCTGGTCGGGAAACTGAGATCCTGCAAGCCGCACAGCGCGGCCAAAAAAAAAGGGAAAACAAACAACAAAAAAAACCCAAAATACATGTTATAGAAGGCTTTCATCACAGGTGGTGACAGAAATCAGAACCAGGAACTTAGGCTGGAGTCACAGACCAGGAGTAGCATGAGGGGCCTGCTGGGTGCTGGAGGTGTCCTATGTCTACACCTGGGAGGTTGTTACATGGGTGTAAACGTGTGTAAAATTCACTGAGCTGTACAACAAAGATAGGGTCATGTGACCATAAGCCATACCAGTTTAAAAAATTAAGTAAGATAATACATCATGAAATAAATAAATGACATAAAAAAGTGGGCTTTGGGACAGAAGCCACTAGGGTCCTGGAGCCTAGGGCCCCTCCCTGACCTAGTGAGGTTCTCTTTGATCCCCAGACTCAGCTCCACACCTCCTCCTCCCTGACCCCACCTCACTAGGCTCCTGCAGGCAGCCCCCTCCCCTCGCCAGTACTCCCTTCTTAGCGTTACTCATACCATGACCTGGTGACTTGCTGGTGGCCCCCTTGGCTGTGAGCCACTTGCCAGTGGGCATGGCTCCCAGCCTTGGCACCTTGGACACAGGCTGCCTGCAGTGGTGTTTGTTGAATGAATAAGCACCCACCACGTGGGGGAGGAGGAGAGAGGGCTGACGCTCATTCTCGCCCCAGGCTCCACACCTTCCAATCTAACAGGGCAGAATATGCACATTCAGGGTCTGCAAGTCTAGAGGAGGAGACCGCGGGAGGCTTGTCCCCAGCACACTCTGCAGGATGTGCTAATGGTGACGGCAATGGCAGCTGGCACTAGGCTCAATGTTCATGCCTCGTCTCCGGTAATCCTAGCCTTGAGGTGGGTACCTAGACTCCACCTGCATTAGAGGTGTGGGCCACTAGGTTCAGAGAGCTCTTGCCCCTTCCGGAAGTCACAGGGCAAGGAGCAGAGTGGGACTGGTACCCATATGTATTTGACTTTGGAGCCCAAGCTCTTGGGCCTCACATTTCCTGCCCAGTCTTGCTCAAGTAGAAAGATGAGAAAGGAAGAAGACAGCTCCTTCCTAGTCTCCTGATACTTCCTTTCCTCCAAATGCTGGGTCTTCAAATGTCTGGTCTTTATGATCCTTCCTTTAGATGCCGCGTTCTCGGAATATGCTTTTACGTGAAAGCAGGAGAGAGAGCAGTCAGACTTAAGAAAGCACTTCTTGACTATAGATGATAAAACACCGTTCTGGGCAGGTTAGATGTGGTCACGCTGGAAAGCAGGGCCTGGAACCGGTGAGATCTGAGGTCTCTTGGGCCCAGAGTCTGACTCTCCATGAGCTCCTGGCTCTGGGGACCCACCTGGGAAAGAGTGAGGCCAGCCAGGCATTAGGCCTCCTGGAACCCATGTCCCCGTGTTCCCCAGAGCAGCAGGGGGCCCAGAGCACACCTAGGGGAGAGCGAGAGCCCTGGCAAACTTTTCCAAGCAACTTTCCAGTGGCAGGAGGCTTCCTCGGAGGACTTGGCTGGCTGCTCCTCTGGGCTCTGTCTCCCATGGGTGCAGGCCTGGGGAGGGGGCTGTGGGTGATTGGAGCTTGGCAACTCCCAAGCAAACCACACGCCCCTCAGGGCCCTTTCCCAGGAGAGCCCCTGACCCCGGAGCCTCTCTTTCCAGTCCTTTCACTCAGGGACGTGTTCCCTCCCAGGCCAGGGCCCAGGTTGCTGAGCAGAGGCCACCAAAGGCTCTGGGGACCGAGAGAAGCCTGGAGAAAACCCCGAGGATTTGGTGCTCCTGGACCCAGTTGCCAGGCCCCCGCTTTCCCCGCACTCTTGGAGGGTGGGGCCTCCCCTGGGCCCTGAGAGGCCTGGGTGGAAAAGGAAATATGCAGGTAGCTACAGATGGCAGAAGGACCCTCCGGGAATACCTTACGGCGCCTCCTAAACACACGTGTGGTTATTTGAATTTCCAAGCGGAAGAAGGGAGCCTCCGCCCCCCACCGTGGCTCTTTCCTGTGCTTCTCCCACCTCCGCTTGGTGGTCTCACCACATGGAGTCCAGTCACGGGGTCATTCACTCAGTACAGGTTTACTGAGCACCTCCTGGGCCAGGCAGGTGCCAGGAGCCAGGGGTACAGTGCTGAATAAGGGGACAGGGTCCCTGATCTCAAGGAGCCGACAGCCAGTGAGCAGGTGAATAACAGACAAATGAAACGTCTTCCGAAAGTGATAAGGGCTGTGGTGACAGTGAATCAGAATGATTTGACAGCAAGTGATGAGGTGCGGGAATATGAAACGGCGTGCGTACACTGGGGTCCCACGCAAGGGCAAAGTCCCCAAGGCAGGAAGTGGCGGAGGAGTTCCAGGAGCAGGTGGGTGGCCGGAGGGTCAGAGGGCAGCTGCAAGCCGAGGTCAGCAGGGCCCTGTCATGCTGGGCCAGGCTGCCTGTGGGTGCAAGTTGACTTTTATTCTAAGCATCAGAGGAGCCACTGGAAAGGTTTAATGGGGGACTGATGTGATCAGCTCTGCATTTGGAGAGCATTGTTCTGGAGGCTACAAGGAGAACAGTTTGGGGGGGGCAAGAGGTTTGGGGGAGACCTGTTAGGGTGGAGGATGGGTTGGGGGGCTCCCTGGGAACCTTGAGTTTCTCTAGGTGCTCGGAGCAAGGCTTGGGTTTCCACTTCAGTCTTTAAGGTAACAAAAGTGTCACCTGTGGAATTGTTTGCAACTGGGGTTCACCGTGCATTTTCTCTTTTTTTTTTGCGGTACGCGGGCCTCTCACTGTTGTGGCCTCTCCCGTTGCGGAGCACAGGCTCCGGACGCGCAGGCTCAGCGGCCATGGCTCACGGGCCCAGCCGCTCCGCGGCACGTGGGATCCTCCCGGACCGGGGCACGAACCCGTGTCCCCTGCATCGGCAGGCGGACTCTCAACCACTGCGCCACCAGGGAAGCCCCACCATGCACTGAAATTTACTATTTGTGGCCATTGTAGGGTTAGAAGAGGGGCCAAGGCAATTACTGAAAAAAAGGTTCCAGAATGTGAGGAACAAGAAGGAACAAGAGTTCACCTCTGGCTGGAGAAGGTCAGGCCAAGGTCTGGCAGCTGGTCAGTGGGCGCATGATGGGCCCCATACCCGGGGCAAGGCAGTGAAGGCAGCATATAGGCTGATCTCCCCACGGCCCCCCAGAGTGGAAAGGGGGCACTTAGCTGGGCCAGCACCCAGTGAGATGGAAGCTTGCTGCTGCGATCTTTATTCTCACCACTAATAATCCTCTCTGAGGGGGACTTGCCTGGTGGCGCAGTGGTTAAGAATCTACCTGCCAATTCAGGGGACACGGGTTCGATCCCTGGTCCGGGAAGATCTCACATGCCGCAGAGGAACTAAGCCCATGGACCACAACTACTGAGCCTGCACTCTAGAGCCCATGAGCCACAACTACTGAAGCCCATGTGCCTAGAGCCCGGGCTCTGCAACAAGAGAAGCCACTGCAATGAGAAGCACGCGTACCGCAATGAAGAGTAGCCCCCGCTCACTGCAACTAGAGAAAGCCCGTGCACAGCAACGAAGACCCAACGCAGCCAAAAATAAATAAATAAAATGAATAAATTTATAAAAAAAATAATCCTCTCTGAGGGATGCACTTGGGGCAACAGCTCTTCCCAGACTCCAGACCATCACCAGGATGGTCCCATCTCTCTTCAGTTATGGGTTGCGAATTCCAAAGGGGAAATCTCAGATTAGATCTGGTGAGAGGCAGAGAAATAGCTGGAGAGGGAGAAGGTTGGAAAAGGTGAGGGATAGGCCAAGCCTTCGTTTTTCCAAAGGCTCTGGGAAAATAGGGATAGAGTAACAAAGAGCCCCTTTACATTTGCTTAAAACTCTGGCTTCTGCATTCACGAGGCTGGTTGGAGATGTCAGCCAGCCCTGCAAGCTTCTGGCTGGAGAAACCTGAGGGTCATTAATGGACTCAGGGCAGCATCGAGGTGGGAAGTGTGTATGCTGAGCAGGGCAGTCC
Source organism: Mesoplodon mirus (assembly GCF_964341445.2). Classification (NCBI taxonomy): domain Eukaryota; kingdom Metazoa; phylum Chordata; class Mammalia; order Artiodactyla; family Ziphiidae; genus Mesoplodon; species Mesoplodon mirus. The sequence goes on from NC_138995.1 coordinate 34,306,163, forward strand.
TGTGTTTGAATCTGACACTGAAGAGCTGCTCAGTCAGAAGCAGACTCAGAGACAAGGGCTGGAGTGCAAATGCTTACTTAGCGAGCACAGGAGGGGAGGGGGGAGATGAGGCAGGGAAGGAGAAGAAGCCAATAAAGAGGGCTTTTGAGCAACTCGCGCTCATCCCCTCTGAGGCACCCTGGGAATCAGTGTACAGCGTGTGCCCGAGAGGGGTGGAGCTGGGGTATTTATACACCGACTCTCATCACCATTGGTCGAGGGCGGCTCCTAGGGACACTAACTCTGCAGCACTCAGGTCCACCTTGTGCCTGGGCAGAGTCAGTGTAGGTGACCTCAGGCAAAGAGATGGAGGTGCTGGCCGTTGGAAGTCGAACCTTCAGGCACTGAAGTTATGCGGCGAGATGTGGGTGGGATACCCAAGTGTCTGCTGCAGCAAGCTACTTAGCCCAAGCCTCAGTTGCTTCATCTGTAAAATTGGGATAATAATAGCAATCCTGTTGGAAAAAAATAAGTAAGAAGCCCTGTCTCCTAGGATGATTGTGAGATTGAATGAGAGAATTCTCAGAAAGCACCTGTTTCAGTGCTGGGCACCCAGTGCGTGCCTTGTATGTGGGTGCTTCATTCATTTATTTGATGGATGTTTACTGAGTGCCTCAGGGTGCCAGGCCAGCAGGTAGGAATACGATGGTCGCACTCCCGGCAGCAGTGCGCGGCCAGCCTCCTGGACTCTCAGGTAGAAGGACCAGCATTCCAGCTGCCTCCCAGGGGCCCCAGCGGGTGCCCCCAGTGGTCACTGCCACAATAACGCATCCTTTAGAGGCCGCTGTCTCTTCCCTGCCTCACTTCCCCACTCGTTTAAGTGCTTCTTGGCATTGCCTCCTAAATAATCTCCCTGCCCTGGAATCCTCATCTTGGAATCTCCTTGGGGGCGTGGGAGCGGGACCCAGGCTAAAACAGCTCATGACCAGGAGGTGCAGGGGCTAGCTTAGCTTTGCGTCCTCAAGTCTCACCTGGTTCGCCTCACTGCCTGCCACACCCCTCCCACCTGCAATGTCTTTCCTCCCTTCCTCCCCTTGGCAAACTTCCTGGCTCTGCTTCCAGGCCCGGCAGCCTGTCTCTTTTCCCCTGAACACACCTGCCAGTTTCTCAATCTCCCCCTGTCACCAGTGGATTCAGGGTGTGCCATTACTTCCATATTTTAATTTAAATCAACGTTTTAATCAGCTCAGTTTTTATAAACTGCAGTAAAATATATGTAACAAAATTTACTATCTTAAGCCACTTTAAGTGTGCAATTCAGTGGCATTCAGTTGTGCAAACATCACCACCATCCACTTCCAGAACGTTTCCATCATCCCAAACTGAAATTCTGTGCCCATTAAGCAGTAATTCCCAGTGCCCCTCTCCCCCTGCCCCTGGTAACTTCTATTCTGCTTTCTGTCTCTGTGAACTTCCCTATTCTAGGTACCTCGTATAAGTGGCATCATATAATATTTGTTCTGTGTCTGGCTTGTTTCACTTAGTATGTTTTCAGGGTTCATCCATATTGTAGCATGTGTCATAATTTAACTTTTTTATGACTAACTACTACTCCATTGTATGTATATACGACATTTGCTTACCCATTTATCTGCTGATGGACATTTGGGTTGGCTTACTTTTTAAATTCGACTACGTCCTAAGCAATAATATCCATGAAAGCAAGAGTTGGATGGTAAACTTTGCTTTGAATACCTATGAAATAAATCTATAACTAACAAAAGAAGAAAATAAAAGTGGGGACTTCCCTGGTGGTCCAGTGGCTAAGACTCCATGCTCCCAACGCAGGGGGCGCAGGTTCGATCCCTGGTCGGGGAACTAAGATCCCACATGCCACGGGGCAACTAAGCCCGCGTGCCGCAACTACTGAGCCCGCACGCTCTGGAGCCGGCACGCCACAACTAGAGAGAAGCCCGCGTGCTGCAACGAAGAGCCCACATGCCGCAACGAAGATCCTGTGTGCTGCAACTAAGACCCAACACAGCCAAAGAAATAATAAAATAAATAAATTTAAAAAAAGAAAAGAAAAGTGTGTCTGGGACCACCTGAAGTGATGCTGCCTGCCACCAGGGGTTCACAAGCTACTCTGGGCAACATTGTGAGCATTTACAGCACAAAACCAGGCTTCATCCATTGCTGAGTCTCCAGGTCTAGCCACTGCCTGGTGCCTTAGAGATGCTCAAAATTGTTTGCTGGTTGCTATAGGTCTGGGGGCCAGGGGAAGCCAGAGCTGTGCTCCCTCAACAACCCGCACAGTCCTGGAACTCACATTCCCACCAACTTGTGCTGAGACTTGGGGTCCCTCCTGAGCCCCTGGAGCCTGCTTATATCATCACCGCCTGCCCCCGCCCATGTTCCCTCACCCTTACCCCTTCAGTGTGTTCTCAGCCTGACCTCCAGCTGCCAGCCCCTGCATTCCTTTGCCTGCTGGCTTCCTCTGGGCACTTGAGCCCATTTTGCCACCCACACTGCAGACTGGAAGTGCCAGAAAAGTAATAGCCCCTGGAAATAGCTTTTACCCAATGACTGACAGAGTTGGTAGATAAATGCCCCATCCCCCTCGGCCCTCGGGTAGGATAATTCTGAGGGGGTGCATGGTCCACACTGGCTTCCAGGGCTCCCCAGCAAGACTGAGCCTCAGTTGCCCTCAGTGGTAACAGGCTTGATAAACACACCCTTTGCTAGCTGCTGTCCCCTCCCCATCTACACCTCCTCTTCCTCGGGTACTTCCTGAGACCCCCTCCCAAGTAAACAACTTACACCAGAACCCTTGTCTCAGCCTCTGCGTCTGGAGGAACACAACCTAAGACACTGGAAAACATTAGATTTCAGCTAATCTTCCATGCCTGGGAAACCCATTTTTCCTTTTTGATTGCTTTCAATACAGCAATTGGGATGGGGGTCGGTTAGGGAGAGGACCAGAAATTGCCTCGATTTCCAGCGGTCTGTTTTCCACAGGGGTTACCCCAAATGGATAGAGCTTCTCAAAGAAATGGAAACATTGTAATTAACATACAAAATCCTTACTTCTGATGTTATTAAATTTGTTACGCTTATACAGTGCAGAGCATATTGAAAAGGCAAATTAAAATGTTATGTGTTAATAAGCTTGGATTAAATTGGGCTTTGAGAACCTGGGGAAGCGGAGTGAGTCCCACGTGGACGCTGTGTAGGGTGTTTAAGGAGCCTTTTCCTCGCCTTGAAGCTGCTGCCACTGAAATTACGTGAGAAGACACAGGATCTTAAGAGGAACCTCCCCAGCCTGAAAGTACAGACTTGTGAGTGTGTTTCCGTCAAGTGTATGCACTTTGGTCTCCTGACAGGAGAGTGGAGGAAGAAGGGGGAAACTAAGTATTCAAAAGGAACGAAAGGGCTTCCCTGGTGGCGCAGTGGTTGAGAGTCCGCCTGCCGATGCAGGGGACACGGGTTCGTGCCCCGGTCTGGGAAGATCCCACATGCCGCGGAGCGGCTGGGCCCGTGAGCCATGGCCGCTGGGCCTGCGCGTCCGGAGCCTGTGCTCCGCAACGGGAGAGGCCACAACAGTGAGAGGCCCGCGTACCGCAAAAAAAAGGAACGAAGAAAAAGCCACCTGCTCTCAGCAGAGTAAGGCCTAGGAGCTGGACCGCAGACATGAGGGTCCCCCTCCCACCAGCTCTTGGTGACTGGTCTCTCAAGCTTGGAGGACTTGAGTGAACAAGCTTGGTCAGGATGGGGCTGCGCTGTTCCCAACCTTTGCAGGAATGTGGAAACCCTCAGCTGGAGGGACTCAGGACTGAAGCCAGAAAACCTCTCCCTCCTGGCAAGGTTGCCGAGGGCACCTAGCCACGCCAAGGGGCTCCATCACAGTCCTAATCCGGTTTCCTGTGGCCTTGGAAAGCTCTCCCTCTTTCTTGGCCTTCCAAACGCTGCTTTCTCCCCTGGTCTCCTCCCACCTCTCTGATGGCTCCTCCTCAGACTCCCCACTCGGCACCCCCCTCCCATGGTGGTCTTCCCCTTGGAGCCAACCTAGCTCTCTACCATTTTCACTCTTCACACTCTTCTTGGGTCATCTTCCCACTCCTGAAGTTTCTTCTTTCACTTCCTCCTCTGCTGATGATTCTAGATCTCTCTCCTCTATCTAGATCTTCCTCCCAAAACTTTTTGCCTGGTGCACCTGGGCTACCTCCACCCAGGACCCCCAAGCTCAACATCTCCCAAATGGAGAGTACCCTCTTCCCCTGTGACAGCTCCCTAGCTTGTGTCTCATCTCTTCTAATATCCAAGCTGGAATCCAGGGAACCGTCCTAATGCTGTATTAGTTATCTAGTGCTGTGTAACAAATCACCCTAAAATTTAGCACCATTAACACAATAAACATTTACCATCTCACACATATTTTGGGGTTGCAATCAAGATGCTGGACAGGACTGCAGTCACCTGAAGGTTTGACTGGAGCTGGAGGGTTTGCTTCCAAGGTGCTCACACACATGGCTTTTGGCAGGAGGCCTCAGTTCCTCACTTGTGGATCTTTCCAGAAGTCTGCTTGAGTGTCTGCATGACATGACAACTGGGTTCCTCCAGAGCCAGTGTTCCAAGACAGAGCAAGGAGACAGCTGTGACGCCTTTTATGACCTAGACATACACCATCCCTTTTACCATATTCGATTCATTGGAAGCAAGCCACTAAGGACAACCTGCCCTCAAAGGGACGGAGTTAGCCTCCACCTTTTGGAGGGAGGAATGTCAAAGGGCTAATGGACATATTTTAAAATCGCTGCAGATACTTTCTTGCCACATCTGTCCTTTTGACATCTGACTAGCCTCAAATCCCATTGGTTAACATGTTGTTTTTTTTTTTTAATTATAAAAGTTAATACAGGTTTACTGCAAACAATTAAGAAAATATAGAAAAGTAGAAAGAAGGGAAAACACCTCCAATCCTACCACCAAAATAATCTTACAATTTGGGGCATTTCCATGAAGGCTTTTCTCTGTGTACAGCTGTATTATCAGGTGGGGGAAGGAGTGGTGTTGCCAGGACCCACCAAGTGCTGGAGCAGTGGGAGGAGGGCTGCCAGGGACTGTGGCCTTCAACTGAGCCACTGCCAGAACCATAGAGAGACAGGGAGGGAGCCAGAGAAATAAACACCCTGGCCTCTTCTCCCACCCTCTGACTTCCCCTGGTGCCCCGCCATTGACTGAACCACAGGAAATCAGCGGGTGGGAAGCTGTGGTGAGGCAGGCTGTAGTTGTCAGACCCAGGATTTGGAGGGAGGAGAAGGGTGAAGAGTGTACGTAGAGGGGGGCACACGGAGGGTCAACGGCACAGTAGACAGGTACCCGTAAAACAGCCTGAGGTCACATTCTTACATGATTCTGAAGTCTCTCTGTTTTACACTAAACTTAAAACTGCTTAGTGTAAGAATGTTTCCAAGTGGCTTCACAGTCTTCAAAATCATGGCATTGAATGGCTGTGGAACATCCCAAGGACTGACACTTCTTGACTTCTCCTTGCAACCATTCCCTGTTCTCCCCACACAGCCTTCGACTGACCCCTTGTACCAACTTGCTGATTCATCTCCCATCTGTGGCTTTACCTCCTCCAATCCATCCTCTGTCAGTCTCTGGAGGGACCATTCTGTGACATAGATCTCGTCATGTTATTTTCCTCCTTAAGACCCTTCAATAGTTCCCCACTATTCCCGGGATGAACCCCAGACTCTTCTATGGGTCTGGCAAAGGCCTGCAAGCTCTGGCACCTCTTCTTCTCCAGATGCAGCTCCAGCCTCTCCCTACAGGCATCACAGGTCCAGCCACACTGTTTCTGCTGATGGGAGGCAGTGTACGTAGTGGTTAGTGCTTGAGCACTATAGCCAGTCTGCCTGCGTTCACAGCACAGCTCTCCTACTTGTCAACTCTCTGACTTTGCACAAGTTTCTCCACCTGGAAAACATGGGTAATGATATGCCTTGGGGTGGGGGGACTCTGAGTTAATGCATGAAGAGAATTTGGAATGGTCCTTGGAGCATCATGACTGCTCAATATGTCTCTGTCTCAATATGTCTATATGTCTATCATCATCATCATTATTATTACTCCCCGAACACACCAGAGCAGTTTTTTTTTTTAATTAATTTTTTTTGGCTGCATTGGGTCTTCGTTGCTGTGCGCGGGCTCTCTCTAGTTGTGGCGAGCAGGGGCTACCCTTTGTTGCTGTGCGTGGGCTTCTCATTGCGATGGCTTCTCTTGTAGAGCATGGGCTCTGGGCGCAGGGGCTCAGCAATTGTGGCGCATAGGCTCAGTTGCTCCGCGGCATGTGGGATCCTCCTGGGCCATGGATCGAACCCATGTCCCCTGCACTGGCAGGCGGATTCTTAACGACTGCGCTACCAGGGAAGCCCCACCGGAGCAGTTTTAAAACATGCCTTCCCATCAAGACCCAGGGTCCACGGCTCCTCCCCTTGAATCTGGGTCAACTTAAGATTGTTTCAACCAGTAGAATGAAGTGGGAGTGATGGTTTGTGACTCCTGAGGCCGGGTTATACAAGGTGGTGCAGCTTCTGTCTTTTCCAAAAGAATACTCATTATTAGAGCCCTGATCTTCGAGTCTGACTACCCCGAGGTGGCCATGATGTGAGGAAGCCCAAACTGTGTAGACAGGCCACGTGCAGGCACTCTGGCTGGCAGCCCTAGTCTGTGAGTCATCCTGGTCCAGTGCCAGACATGTGAATAAATGAGGCTTCAGACAATTTCCACCCCCCACTCTGAGTTGCTCCAGCCTCAAGTTTTCCAGCTGAGGCCCCAGACACTGAGGTGCAGAGACGCTCTGCCCTGTCTGAATCCCCAACCTACTGGCTATGAACATAATAAAATGGTTGTTTTAAGCTGCTACATTTTGGCATAACTTATTACACAGCAATAGATAACCAATACACACATAATGCTCTTCTTTTCCCCTTGGCAAACTCCTGCACATTCTTCAGGACCCTGAAAAAAAATGTCATCTTCTCTGTGAAGGCTCCTCTGATTCCTCCCCGCCCTTTCCTCACTGTGTGAATCTGTTTTCTCATCCATCTCTATCATTAGACCAGGCATCCTGGAGGGCAAGAACTTAGGTCCACATTTATCTCCCCAGCATCTGGTCAGGGCTGTACAATGTAGTGGGTTACATTTGCTGAATGAATGAATGAATGAGGCCAGAGCTTTTTCTCCACAGGAGTTGACCTGCATGGCAGAACTATCTGGAAGATATTGGCATAATTTCCACATTGTGGGACTACATAAATATTGGTATAGTGAAGAAAAATCCTGACTTATTCAAATCTTATATAATCACCTGGGGAGCTTGAAAAATGTTCAGCCACAGGTCCCACCCCAGGTCAACTGAATCATACTCTGTGCAGGGGAGGCCCAGGTATTGGTGCTTTAAAAATATTTTCCAGGTGATTCTAACAGGCAGCCAGGGTGGAAAAGCACTGCTGTTTAACCATGACAACAACATTAGTGATGTTGCTGGGTAAGGCTTTTTTTTTTTTATGTATGCATATCATTTTTTTTTCATTTATTTATTTTTGGCTGTGTTGGGTCCTTGTTGCTGCGTGTGGGCTTCCTCTACTTGCAGTGAGCGGGGGCTACTCTTCGTTGCGGTGCGCAGGCTTCTCATTGCAGTGGCTTCTCTTGTTGCAGAGCATGGGCTCTAGGCACGTGTGTTTCAGTAGTTGTGGCACGCAGGCTCAGTAGTTGTGGCTCATGGGCTTAGTTGCTCCGCGGCACGTGGGATCTTCCTGGACCAGGGCTCGAACCTGTGTCCCCTGCATTGGCAGGCTGATTCTTAATCACTGCGTCACCAGGAAAGCCCTGGCTAAGGCTTTTTGAGTACTTACTCTGTGCCAGGGGTTGTCCTATGGTTTTTCGTGATTAATTCATTTACTCGACCTGACCACACTGTGGGGAGAGACTATAATCATCTCCCACTTTAACAGCTTTATTGAGGTATAATTGACATACAATAAATTATACCTTTTAAAGTATATAATTTGATATTTTGACACACACACATACATCAACACAAACAAGACAGGGAACATAGTCATCTCTCCCAAATGTGTCCTTGTGCCCCCTTGTAATTCCTCCCTCCTGCCCTTCCCCAGGTCCCTCTGTCCACAAGTAGCCACTGATCTGCTTTCTGTCACTACATTAGTTTGCATTTTCTTTTTTTTAAAATTAATTAATTAATTAATTTTTATTTGGCTGCATCAGGTCTTAGTTGCCACACATGGGATCTTTCGTTGCAGTGTGTGAGCTTCTCTCTAGTTGTGGTGCCAGAGCACATGGGCTCAGTAGTTGCAGCGCTCAGGCTCTCTAGTTGTGGTGGGTGGGCTCTAGAGTGTGCGGGCTGAGTTGCCCTGAGGCATGTGGGATCTTAGTTCCCCAACCAGAGATCAAACCCACAACCCCTGTATTGGAAGGCAGATTCTTAACCACTGGACCACTAGGGAAGTCCTGACATGCGAACTCTTAGTTGCGGCATGTGGGATCTAGTTCCCTGACCAGGGATCGAACCCAGGCCCCCTGCTTTGGGAGCATGGAGTCTTAGCTACTGGACCACCAGGGAAGCCCCTGCGTTTTCTTGAATGTTATACAAAATCATACAGTATGTACTTTTTTGGTCTGGTTTCATTCACTTGTAATAATTTTGCTATTCATCCACCTTGCTGTGTGTTATTGATAGTCCATTCCTTTTCGTTGATGGGTAGTACCCCACTGTGTAGACATATCACATCATCCCCCATTTGGATGAGGAGACTCAGGTTCAGAAAAGTGAAGTGACTTGCCCAAGGTCACTTGGCTGGTAAGCGGTGAGCTTGAACCCTGGTGGTTGCCTCCAGGGCCAGCTTGCTGAACTGCCACCTCTGCATTTTCTCTCATTGGGCCATGATGCCCTTCCCTGTGGTAGGCAGAATAATGCACTCTCCCCAACTCCCCCCACCAAAAAAACAAAAAAACTGTTCATGTAGAATACCTGGAATCTGTGAAGATGGTACATAAGATGGCAGGGGGGAATTAAGTTTGCAGATGGAATTAAGATTTCTATCAGCTGACCTTAAAATAAAGAGATTATCCTTGGTTATCAGGGTGGGCCCAATACAATCACAAGGGTCCCTGAAAGTGGAAGAGGGAGGCAGAAGAAGTGGGTGTAGAAGATGTTATGTTGCTGGATCTGAAGATGGAAGAAGGGGCCACAGCCAAGGAATGCAGGTAAAAGACAAGAAACAGGTTCTTCCTTAGAGCTTTCAGAGGCACAGCCCTGTTAACACCTTGATTTTACCCCAATGATTTTACCCCATTTCAGACTCTGACCTCCAAGTCTGTAAGATAATACATGTTTGTTGTTTTAAACCACGAAGTTTGTGGTGATTTGTTATAGCAACTGTAGGAAACTGATACAGGTGACCTTGACCCAAGCCCATTTGGAAGGTATGTCTGAGGCCAGCGAGGCTGTAGGGTGTCCAGGGGCAGCTGGGGCAGACTGAGTCAGAGCAGGTGGAACCCTGGCAGAGTGTCCACTCCCCTGTCCCCTGCCCCAGGCTCAGCCACCAGGCTCTGGCTGAAATATTCCCAAGGTCACAGGGGCAGCTGGGAGACGGGAGGTCCTGGAGCTCAGAGATATCCGGGCAGAACAAATTATTCCCTAGTTCTTTGCAGTCCTAAGGTGAATGCAAGAGGCAGGCATTCTCCACCACCTGAGCCACACGGACCCCAGCCCTAGCTGCAGAGGATGCTAGGAGTGTGGGCGTGCCGGGCCAGAGTTGGCCATGCAGCGGGACCTCAGAAAACAGAGAAGTTCAAAGCCCTTGGAGAAGGCAGGGCTCGTGGGAGCCCGAGGGGGCTGACAGCGAGTGAGGGCATGCTTAGCACCCAGCATTCTAGGCAGAGAAGCGCAAGGGCAAAGGCCTGGCGGGGAGAAGGAAGCCAGGGTCAACATCCGGTCAGGAAGGAGCTGGACTTTCCTAACTGCATTTAAGTTGATTATCATCAGATTTATGTACGAGAAGGCAGCTCTGGCTGTTTTGTGGCTCGTGGATTGGCGGGGAACAAAGCAGGAGACCACCTAGGAGGGGAACTAGCTGTTCAGGTGAGAGACGTGGTGGCCGGCACTAGAGTGGTGACAATGAGCTGGAGAGGAGGGGGACATCTTTGGGAGAAGAGGGGGCAGCTGACAGCCGGTGGGAAGCCCCCTCACCCAGAATGAACCCAGACCTGGCTGTGGTTGTGGCTTCAGGATTTGCCTCCCAAAGGCATTAAGGCTGACACCTGGGGCTGCACTCAGCCCACTGTCCAGGCCTGGCCTGACCCAGCCAAGTGCAAGGCCAAATAATGCTGAAAAGTCCTGAATCCTGGAGTGAGGTTAAGGGATCTGTTTTCGTTGTCATTTTTTATTGCAGGCATGATTCCCAAGGAAGTTTAAGAAAGCCTTCCTGAGGAAAAGCGAGAGCTGGAAGTAGCTTCCTGGCCTGTGAGCATGTTGTTGGACTGCGGTGCATCTGGGCAGGAAGAGGGAGGATTGGTGAGCTGTCCAGGTGGTAATTGGGGCCCAGATGTCCTTTCTGGCCCTGGAGATGATGCCCTCATCAGGGCAGGGTCTGTAGAGTGCCATCCGCAGTGCTGGGGCACCAACTTCCATGTGAGGGGCTGTGTGTGTGAAGCCTGAGGGAGGGGACCCTACCCTGTAGGCTCCATCCTCAAGGAGGGACCCCTGATACTGTGTCCAGGGCCCAAGCCTTCCCTGGCCCTCCTACCACTGACCAGGGCTCTGGGGAGCTGACAGCCAGACTGACAGGGCCAGGGGCCATCTGGGCAGCCACCATCTCTCCTCCAGCCTGTTCCTTCTCTGCCGCTGCCATGGTGATAGGCTACCATATGTCCTACTGGGATGGGCTGAATTGGGTCCCCTCAAATTTCATATGTTGAAGTCCTAACCCCCAGGACCTCAAAAAGTGACTGTACTTGGAGATGGGGTCTTAGAGAGGTAATTAAGTTAAAAAGATGTCATAATAGAAAAAGAAATTTGGACACAGACACATGCAGAGGGAAGATGAGGTGAAGATACATGAAGAAGACAGCCATCTACAATCCAAGGAGACATCTCAGAAGCAACCAACCCTGCCGACACCTTGATCTTAGATTTCTAGCCTCCGGAACTGTGAGAAAATAAATTTCTGTTGTTTAAACCACGCAGTCTATGGTACTTTGTTACGGCAGCCCTAGCAAACTCATGTACCTACCATCACAGCATTCACGGCAATGAACACACACTGTGGTGAGCTTACGGTGTGCCGGGCACGGCGTCAGCCTGACCCGTGTGTCGTCACTCTTATTCCTCACTAACCCTGGTAGGTAGAGATCAGGGACCTTGTTGGAGCAGCCTGGCTCTGCCACTTACCAGCTGTGTGATCTCACGTGACTTGCTTTGCCTCTCTGGGCTTTAGTTTCCTTGTCTGTCCACTGGTGCTGGAATAGTACCTACATCCAACGGTGGTTTGTTTGTTTTGTTTTGTTTTGTTTTGTTGTGGTACGTGGGCCTCTCACCGCTGTGGACTCTCCCGTTGCGGAGCACAGGCTCCAGATGCGCAGGCCCAGCGGCCATGGCTCACGGGCCCAGCCGCTCCGCAGCACGCGGGATCCTCCCAGACCGGGGCCCGCACCCGTGTCCCCTGCATCGGCAGGTGGACTCTCAACCACTGCGCCACCAGGGAAGCCCCCCAAGGGTGGTTTTAAGGAATGATTTAGACCAGTTCCAGGAACATAGTTGCGGCTCACAAAATGTTGGCCATTATTGTTCTTCTCATTTTACAGATGTGAAAATGGAGGTTCTGAGAGGTGAAGTAACCTGCCCAAGGTTGCACAGCCAGCAAGTGGTGGGGCAAAGATTCGAATCCAGACGAAGCGGACCCTGAGTGAACTCTACTACCCCCTGCAGCCCAGAGAGCACAACGCCCACGTCTGCGACTCAGTCGGCCACACCACCGGAAGTTAGTCTTGCCACACTACGAAAACCATCTGTTTGGGGTTTACCTCCCCTGCCACACTGAGTCTGTCTTTGGGGCTGGGCCTTATCTCGTGTGCTGGAGCATCCCAGCTCTGAACACAGGCCTCTGTGGATATTTGGGAACCAGACTCAAGTGGCACGCAGCCTAAGGCCTCAGTCTCCGGGCTCCTGGTCCTCACTGCAGCCCTGTGCAGTGGGCAGGGCAGGGGACGTGACAACCCCAGAGGAGAGCAACTTGCCCAAGGACACACAGCGGGGAAGCAGAAGGGCTGGGAGGAGAGCCCTGCTCTTCCTACAGCCCCACATCCCAGCCCTGGTTCACCGTACCAGCCACCCCCACAAGGAGATGAGACTGTGTCTGGGGTCCCGGGAGGGGACAAAGCCTCTTGACCCTGAGTGGTCTGCTGTCCTGGGCATTGGCCTGTACCAGCACCCCGAAATGCCTGTACCAGCCACGGGTATCACAGGCCTGTGAGCTCAGAGACCCGCAGGACGAGGAGGGCTTCAAGGGACCTCTCAGGGGATCTGCGGCCCTCGCTGGAGAGACTTGTGTCCAGAAACTCAAGGGGTGAACTTGATCTATCTCTTCACCTGGTAAGGGGCGGTCCAGACCACATTTCCTGCATCGTTTTGCAGGGCCTAACTGTAACCTCTGCTCTGAGTTCAGCGGTTTATGGTAGAGATGAGAAAATTCAGCAAATCTAGCCTGCTTGGAGGGCCCAAAGCCAGCCTTCCACCCACTAAGGACTGCAAGGTGGGGACAGGTTTCCCCAGACCACAGACTGAAACGGGCCTGAGTGTTCCTCGTGTGCTTCCTGCCTCCTTTCCCACATTGGTCTTGGGCATCCTGAGTGCTGTGTCTTTATTTTTCCTTGAAAGAGAGCTGGGGACCAAGAAAGGGTTAAGCAGCTCCCAGGCTGACCTGCAAAGACGGAAGACATCACTCCCAGACGACCCACAGATCTCTAATCTGGCCTGTGCTGTGGTGAGGGGGCGTCTCTGGGTCTCCTTGCCCACCCTGCCCTTGCCTTAGCGGTGTCCTCTTCGGCCTGAAGAGCTGGGACAGCCTCTTCACGGGTCTTGGCCTTTCTGGAAGCCTGTGTGAGAGAGCTCTCTGGCCTCAGTTGGTCATTTCCCTCTAAAATCCTTTAAAGGGGTTTGATGAATGGAAGCTTCTTAACTGGCCCCATGGCATGTGTAACCTGGTCCCCAACAGCTAATGCATGCTACTCTCTACGGGCCCTGCAGGTCTTGGCATATCCTGTTAGCTTAAAATACTTCTATCATCTCCCTGCCCCTTTCCCCATACCCAGCCAGGGGCAGACAGACCCATAGATCTTGGCCCTCTTTCCTGCTGGGCCCACGTGGAGACCCCATGCCCTGGGGACCAGTACCAATCAATCACAGATGGCACGTGAGACGAAACTCATCTGCTGCCCGTGAATGTGTTCAGGTCCCAAGGTGTCTCCCAGCTCTCACCTGCTGCTTTCTAAGTCAGTTCCAGCCTCAGTTTGCCCTTCTGTAGGATGGGAGAGGAGACCTCTGCCTACTCCCTCATTCTAAGCGGCTGAGAATGTGAATCAGACTGTCCGTCTTCACCTAGGCCTCTGTTTCCTCCAGGTCTGACCCAGCTCGCACCCTAGAACATTACCTTCCACTTACGGATTTCCACTCGGACCCCTGACAGCTCCCAGCAGGTAGCTGAATCCAGCTCATATGCACCCACCTGTAATTATCAGAATATTTAAATTATCTATGTAGATGTGGACTCATTTGCTGGAGCCTCTGAGTTACACAGTCCTGCAAGCTTCTGGGTCACGAAATGGGCACCCGGCAGCAGAGGCTGAGGGGTTGGCTGGGAGCTGGGCCTTCCCAGGCTGATGTACAGATGCATGTCTCCTGCTTCCCAGGGGTTAAGGGGTGTCTTCCACACACACAGTGACCTCCTCTTAAAATGACTCCAAGACAGTTGTGTAGGGTCAGAGATGAGCACAGGACTGAAAGCTGGGAGAACTGGTTTCTGCCCAGTCCCAGTTCTATCCCTTGAACCTGACCTGTGGGTATCTGGACAATCCTCTGCCCCTCTGACATCAGTTTCCCCATTTGTGCAACGAGTGAAATCAGAGAGGGAACATAGCCGGTGTGGTGGAGTGGATGGGGCCCTGATGAACTGGTGGCTTGTGCCAGCCCTAAGGCAGCTCCACACTGTCTCTCTGCTCCAGTCAACTGTAGGTGGCTACCTTGTGTAAATACATCTATGTGGTCTGATTTTCCAACTATTGAAGGAGTAAAAAAATCTGGATTTTGGTGTGAAATTTCCTGATTTTTACCTGCTAGCAAAGAATTCAAAATTTTATAAAACACTTGTAGGGCCAAAGAAAACATGCCAGGGATCCTTGCTTGCTAGCTTTGGACTGGAGAATTTCCTGACATTTAGTGCTGTGGTTCTCATCTGGGTTACACACTAAAATCACCTGCGGATTAGGAAGAAGCTCAGGCCCACACCGCCCTGCCCCGCCCCGCCACCACTCCTTCTAGAGATTCTTTTTTTTTTTTTTAAAGATATTTTTTTTGATGTGAACCATTTTTAAAGTCTTTATTGAATTTGTTGCAATATTGCTTCTGTTTTTTTTATATATTTTATTTTTTTTATTAGTTTCTGCTTTATAATATTGCTTCTGTTTTATGTTTTGGTTTTTTGGCCGCAAGGCATGTGGGATCTTAGCTCCCTGACCAGGGATCGAACCTGCAACCCCCCACATTAGAAGGCGAGGTCTTAACCGCTGGACCAGACGGGAAGTCCCAAGAGATTCTGATTTAAGGTCTGGGGTGGGGGCACCCTGGTGAACACAAGGCACCAGGTGAAGGACTGAATCCTGTCTGTGCCGTGGATGGGCTGGGTGACTTGGGTAAGTTACATCACATCACCACTGAGCCTCCTCTTACAGATCCGACCAATGGGACTTGTGGACAATGCAGGAAGGATTCATTCATAGAAAGGTCTTGGCACATAAACGGTGTGCAGTGAATTAAGGCGAAAAAGCAATTGGTAGCTGCTTTTGACTTAGTAGCTTGAATCTGGCCTTGGAAAACAAGTCCATCTGCTTTCAAAACTGAGACAATGGAAAACTGCCTAGGGTTGGAGGTTGTGGGACAAGGGTCCCAGCTCCACCTGTGGCCAGCTGTGGAGTCTGGGGAGAGGTTCCCGGAGCTCGGCATTACCTACTTTCTTTTATTTATTATTTTTAAAAATTTATTTATTTATTTTTGGCTGCGTTGGATCTTTGTTGTTGCACGCGGGCTTTCTCTAGTTGCGGCAAGACGGGGCTACTCTTCGCACAATTGCGAGCCGTGCGCGGGCTTCTCACTGCGGTGGCTTCTCTAGGCGCGCGGGCTTCAGTAGTTGTGGCACGCAGGCTCAGTAGTTGTGGCTCGTGGGCTCTAGAGCGCAGATTCAGTAGCTGTGATGCACGGGCGTAGTTGCTCCGCTGCATGTGAGATCTTCCCGGACCAGGGCTCGAACCCGTGTCCCCCACATTGGCAGGCGGATTCTTAACCACTGCGCCACCGGGGAAGCCCCACCTATTTTCTTGAGCAATGTGTTGGCCAAGGCTCTCTTTTCATTGCAAATGCCAAAGATTCACTCCAAACTGATTTGGGGGTGGGGCATGGACTGACACAAATCAAAACTTCCATGTGTGTGGAGGGCAGGCACTGCCCTAGGGAATCCTCAGGCTGTTTTAGAGAGTAGGTATAATCGGCCCATTTGACTGGTGAGGGAACTGAAGGTCAGGTAGTATGACTCCCTCAGAGAGACACAGGCTGGGAGGCGCAGAGCTAGTTTGGAACCCAGGACCTAAGCGCATCTGACTCCCAAGATTAGGGTGGGAGATGCCGGCAGGGGCTGGACTGATAGGCAAGCAACAGAGAGAAGGGCTACGTTTATAGTCAGGGTGTGCCAGGAGTTGACAAAGATTCTCTCCAAGACCAAACTCTAATCAGGCTTTTCCGAGCTCTTTTTTAACTAGGGCTCGACTTTCGCACTTCTTTGCTCCCCTAAACTAAAGGGACCAGACTCCCAGACTCACATTAAAACAAACAAAAAACCGTACACAAGTCTCCTGGCTAGTGAGGCCCGGGGCTGACGAGCCTCGTAGCCCCAGCGAACCTGGCCAGCGTGCTCTCGACTGGTTGGTTTCTCCGACCCCAGGAAAAGAGAAAGGAACCCAAGGGTCTGCGGAGTCACCGCCCAGGGCCTGGCGGCGTCGGGGGACTCCGACCAGCGCACTGACTATTGGTCCTCGCTCCCCGCATCTCCAGCCGCCTGCCCTAAGGCACAAAATCGGGTCTCCGGGCCCCTCGTCCCAACGACCCTCGCGGGCCAGGCCGCACCCAGGCCTCTCCCCTCCCCCCGCTCAGCCCCTCCCGCCCCCGACCACCTCCCGCCCGCTGCGCCGGCCCCTCGACCCTGGGATCTGGCCCCGGCCTCCCGCCGCCAGGTCCTCCCTCCCCCACCCCGCCAGCTGGGCGGCCCCTCAGTGGGGGGTCGGGGCCTCGCTCTCCCGCCCCTCCCCCGCGACCTCTACCCACCCCGGCCCCCTAGCCCCGGGCCCTGCTCTCCCAGCTCAGGGGCGCCCGCCCTGTCCCCGCCTCCACCCCTACTGCGGCAGCTTCCTCCTCCTCCCACCACCCGTGGCTCTGGAATTCCTGGTGGAACCTACTCCCCCGGCCGGCCCTGCCCCCGGCGCGCAAAAGCCCGCCAAGTGTGCTGCGCGGGCGCTGTGGCGCCGAGGGGCAAGTGGCTCGTGGCGGTCGTGGCCGTGTCTAGACCTAGCTGGGGTGTTTTCACGTGCACACGTGTTTCTGCATCCCACTGTGTTTATACACCGGTGTATAATTTTTTGTGCACACACCCTCAGTGACACTTGGGGAAACTTTTCTGAAAACCCTGGGCTGGTAGTTTAAATATAAAAAGGCTTTGTTTAATGCCAGAAGCATCTCCCCTACGCTCTGGGAGTCACGGAATACTCACCTGCTTCCCTCTCCTCCTTAAAGACCTGGTGGCAGAGGCTCTTTCTGTTGGGAAGGGACGTAGACTGAGGTTTCCTTGCATTGAGGAGAAGGTTCTTTCTGAGGTCCACCCCCCCCCAGCCCTTCATATCCCTCCCCCCAAAAGGCTTTCTTGGGACCCCAAGCTCCTCAGTCTGTCTCTCTCCTGTGGCTGTTTAACTCTGAATCTTACCCCCTCAAGTATATGGGAAATGATGCCAGCGTCACTCTGGCTGCGGAATTCAAGTTGCAATGTGGCCAGTGTGTGGGGAAGGCTGAGGAGCCGTGCCCTTGGAGGGTGTCTGGAGGGGAAGATGGGCAAAGGGAAGAAGCTGATAGCAAAGGGAGCAGAGTGAGGGCCCTCAAGGCAAGCACACCCCCTCCAAGTGGGGATGCTAACACCCGTCTCATAAAGTTTGGAGTTTAAAATTCCTTTATGGTACATTTAGTGGCTACACCTTTCTTTGTATGCATAGTAGGTACAAAGACAACTGTATATTTGTTGGGGGTTTGCAGGCGGAGGTATAGAATAGTGTAGAAGGGCATACACTTTGGATTCTGGATTCAAATCCTGACCCCGCAGTTGTTCAACTTACCCGCTTCCGTGTGCCTCTTTCTTTCTCTGTAAAGTGGAGCCAGTGGCAGTGACATATCTTCCAGGGTTATCACGAGGATGAAATGAGTTAATTTACATAAGCACTAGAACACTCCTGCCACATATATGGGCTGTGTGAGTTTCAGTTTTTATTATCTAGAACAGGGGATGGCACCACCTGTTTTTACATGGCCCTCCCTCGAGTTCAGAATGGTTGGTACATTTTTAAATGGTGGTGGTCGTGAGGGGGGACAAAAGAAGACTAATATCTCAGGATGCTTGAAAATTATACGGGACACAAATTTCAGTGTCCATAAATAGTTTTCTTGGAACACAGCCACGCCCATTCATTTTCATATTGTCTAGGGCTGCTTTCACACGACAAAGTAGTTAAGCAGTTGTGACAATGTCGGCGCCACAGGTACAGGGATTTTTACCTGTTTGATCATTAGTGTTTCCCTAGTGATTGGAACATAATAGGTGCCTTATACGTTACATGAATGAGTATGGCCCTAGGCAATGGTGGGGTAGGGTGCCCACATTCCTAAACTTGACATGGGGGTCCGGAGTAATTTGAGCAGATGTTCCTTTGGAGATCAGAAGGGGCAGTTGTCCCCTCCACCACCGTGCTTCTCAGGGGGGAACCAAGGAATCAGACTGGCTGCTGGGAAAAAAACCTGCTGCCCACGTAAGCCTTACTTTAGGTAAGGCACTCACATACCTGGTTCAAGTGAGCTCTTTTTATGCAGCCAAACCACGTGAGCAGGCCCCCGCCCCCCGCCCCCCCGCGAAAGGCAACTTGGGGTCATCTCTGGGGGGGGGGTCCCCGTACCTTCCCTCCTCCTCTGACCCACTCACTCACAGCGGGCAGGAGTGTGAGAATGGCTTCCTGCAGGAGAAGAACTTGACACTCCTGGGCCACATGCTCCAGGAGTTGTGTGGGGGGGGATGGACCTTCGTCCCCTGGGGGAAGGAGGAGAAAGGAGGCAGCCAAGGCCCTCTGCTCTTCCGAGCGTTTAGGATGTGATTCCACTTGGCTTTGCCAAGGAGCTCTTCAAAAGTCCAGGTGAGGGACTTCCCTGGTGGTCCAGTGGTTAAGAATCCGCCTTCCCATGCAGGGGACAGGGGGGTTCAATCCCTGGTCGGGGAACTAAGATCCCACATGCCGCGGGACAGCTAAGACCGCGCACCGCAACTGAGCCCGCACGCTGCATCTAGAGAGAAGCCCGCACTCCACAGCTGAGACCCGATGCAGGAAAAAAAAAATTCCAGGTGAAGAGTTCCCGTGACAGTGAGCTGAGAGAAATAAACAAATAGCCCAGTGTGAGAAGCTGCACAGGTCCTCCTGTCAGGAGGACACACCAGGCTGCCCAGGTGACTGGGCCTGAGGGCTGCATAATGCAGTCTCCCAGGGCTGGTAGGGACTGCTTCCTTCACTCAGTGTTTTCTGAAGCCCTACTGTGTGCTAGGTGCTGGTGATGTTGCCAAGAATAAGATACAGGCCTTCCCCGGTGGAGCTCACAGCATTCTGGAACATAAATAATTATGATGCACTGAGATAAGTGCATGATCACAGGGCCCCTCGAAAAGGGTAAGGATACAGCCAGACATGTCACAGAAGAGGAAACCGAAACAGCCAAAAACACATATAAAGAAGTTTGTATCCAGTCTAGAAAGAGAAATTTGACTCCTGGTCTAGAAAAATGCAAATGAGAGCCACATGAAATGCCTTTTT
Organism: Mesoplodon mirus; assembly: GCF_964341445.2. Lineage (NCBI taxonomy): Eukaryota > Metazoa > Chordata > Mammalia > Artiodactyla > Ziphiidae > Mesoplodon > Mesoplodon mirus. The sequence goes on from NC_138995.1 coordinate 34,325,609, forward strand.
TATGACCATCAGATGAGCAAAATTAAAAACGGGTGGGGACTTCCCTGGTGGTCCAGTGGCTAAGACTCCATGCTCCCAGTGGAGGGGGCTCAGATTTGATCCCTGGTCAGGGAACTAGATGCCACATGCTGCAACTAAAGATCCTGCAAGCAGCGACTAGGACCCAGCGCAGCCAAACAAATAAATAAATAAATATATTTTTTTAATGGGTGATGTCACTTTGTTTTGGTTGATAAAGTGTTGGAGAGGGGAGGCAGGCGCCTACGTAGTTGGTGGAAATGTGAGTTGTTACAGTTTTGAGGGAAAAGAAATTTGGCAATATATATTAAAATGTAAACAAAACAAAACAGAAAACATAGCCTCTGTCCAGCAACCACACTCCTGAGATTCCATCCTGGGACCTGAGGATAAATATACAAGGATACTTACGGAAATGTTTTTTGAAGTGATAAAAACCTGGAAACATTTACCTCCAAGAGGAAAGGTCAAATTGTGATACGTCTACACATATGATAGTATGTGACCATGAAAAAGGCTTTATTCTAAGTGCCCTGGAGTGCTTCCATGATATATGGTCAAGTAAGGAGAGCCAGAGGTGCACAAATGTCCAATATCTATAATGTGATGCACCTTTTTTTTTTTTTTGCGGTACGCGGGCCTCTCACTGTTGTGGTCCCTCCCGTTGCGGAGCACAGGCTCCGGACGCGCAGGCTCATTGGCCATGGCTCACGGGCCCAGCCGCTCCGCAGCATGTGGGATCCTCCCGGACCGGGGCACGAACCCGTGTCCCCTGCATCGGCAGGCGGACTCTCAACCACTGCGCCACCAGGGAAGCCCCATGATGCACCTTTGAACACTAATACCAGCCCTGCTCCTTCCTGTTTAAGTACTTTTTGCTTGTATATGACCTGTGAACATGGAGAATCCTCTGGAAGGCTACGCACCAGCCATCTTTGGAAGTGGGGACTGGGAAAGAGATAGATAAGAAAGAGAAGTTAACTTGGTTAACAGCAAAACAAGGAGGGTATGCACTGCATAATGCTGACGGAAAATATGTGACCTAATGTTTATGTGGGGTACTACTGTAAATCTGTGAGATCAAATTTGTACATGGACAATGAGAAGCTAATGTCACGGGCAAAGGAAAACATTGCTTTAATCTTGGGTGGGTCTGTGGGTAACTTTCTTTCTGCACTCCTGTAGTTTCAATTATAGCGCTTCTTATTCAGTCTTTCAAAAATAGAGAAAGATCATGTAATAGCAACATTATCCCCAGCTGCATACTGGGCAGCTCATTCTGTCTGGGGGATGGGAAGTTCAGGGGTTTGAACAGAGCTTCAGAAGAGAGATAAGATGGGACATCCTTCATTGTTGGGAAACTGGCTAAAAACTGAGCTGGTCAGGGAGTGAGAACAACTGTCTACCCGCCCCACACATCCATTCCTACTTCTGGGAGGGTAAAATTGCATTCTTTCCAAAAAGTAATTATTTTAGCGGCTAGGCTGTTCTAGGCTTGCCTTAGGCATTGGGGACAGGCAGCTAATGAGATACAAAAGTTCCCTGTCCTCACGGAGCTTCTAATCTAGTGGAAAAGACAGACATTAAACAAAACCAAATACACTGTTGTTCTTATTATCTCACTGCTTCTACTCTGTGACTTTGCTGAAAGCCCAAGTGAGGCCAAGGACCTGCCCAAGAAGAGACACAGCATTTCTGGCTTTAGATTTCCCCAAACCCTGGGATTAGCTTGACAGATACATTTGCATGAGGAAGGTCCCCAAAAGGTGTGTGTTTTTCTGTGCATGTTTCTGGATGTTGAAAGACACCTAAGTACAAGAGCCAGCGTCTACCACCTGACCTGGTGGACGGTCCTCCATGACAGGTGAGCCCTGCATCATGCCTGGAGATACAAACCTGCCTGATTTGATGCCTGTCATCCCCAAGGTGACCTAAGATCCCTGCCTTTCAACTTCCAGATGCCCTACTGGCTGTCTCTGCTCACTCTCTGCAGGGGCCCAACAAGCACCCTGTGGCCCCTGTGGAGCAGGCAAGGTAGCTGACCACCCAGGGCCCTGCAGCCCTCACTCTGGGAGGTGGGCACAGCCTGGCTCCTTCCCTCTTACCAAGAGCTTTGGCTTTGCAGCCCCTCCCTCTGAAGGCACCCCTTCCTTTCTGCACCCACTCTTCCAAGGAAAGCAGCACGTAAACAGAGAGGCAGGGCCAGGGAGGGGCAAGAGGGGGCAGAACTTTGGCCTTGAGCTTCAGATGGCATTCCTGTAAAATGCAACCCTTGGGGCTTCCCTGGTGGCGCAGTGGTTGAGAGTCCGCCTGCCAATGCAGGGGACGCAGGTTTGTGCCCCAGTCTGGGAAGATCCCACATGCTGCAGAGCGGCTAGGCCCGTGAGCCATGGTCGCTGAGCCTGCGCGTCCAGAGCCTCTGCTCCACAACAGGAGAGGCCACAACAGTAAGAGGCCCGCGTACCCAAAAAAGAAAAAAAAGCAACCCTTGCCACCTCCACTGCCTGTTCACGGGGCCCTTCCCCCAGGGTCAAATGGTGATTGAAGTGTTCAAGATACAATATTTCAGTTAAAGCCCCTGGAGCTTCCCTCCTGAAGTGGAAATACCTATATATTGGAAGCTTGTCCAGCCCTGCTGGTTACCCAGGGAGCCCCCTTGACCATGTAGCAGCATTTTTAAATAGGAGGGGCTTGGGTCTAGTTGGAGAGGGTAGAGGGTACCTAGGACATTTGACTTGAAGCTACATTTGAGTAAGATTGAAAAAACATCACTTGTCCCTATCAAAGACAGCCCCCCTCAAATGTGGTAAATTTTTAGCAAGTATTGGGGGCCTATGGGGATCTGCTATATTATTTTCTGCTTGTTTGAAATATTCCCTAGTTAAAAATTAAAAATTAAAACAAAAGAATTTGGGAGTTGATGGAGATTTGGGGGAAGGATATCCCTCTCCACAAACTTGACACCTGATACAATTGTCTGTGGTTCCCAAATACCATCTTTGTCTCTATATCTGCCTATCTATGTCTTTTTAAACCATCAATCTAAAATCAGTACATCAACACTGTGCTTCAGGCAAGGTGTAGAAACTGAAATTAACTGATTGGGCGGGGGAAATTTTCCAGCTTTGGAGGGACATCCACCTTAATTTCCATCCTGGCTCCATCCCTTAAGGTCCGTGTGACCTTGGACCAGTGAGTGACACAGCCTCTGGGAGCCTCTGTTCTCACCTGTAAAATGGAGATAATCACAGCACGTGGGCATCAGCTTAGGCGCTGTAGGAAGAGCTCTCTGCAGGATGTCGGGCTGGGCCTTGGGGATGGGGCACTGGGGAGAAAGGTGCGGAAGAGGGGGAGCTTATTCCTGCCTCAGGCTGAGGGGAGCGTAGTTCTGCGCCCCCCCACCCCCACTCCTTCAACCTGAGGCTGAGTTTCTGGGAAATCCTTGGGGTTTGGAGGGCAAAGGACAGTTTGTTTGCAGGTCTGTTGGATTTTTGAAGGTGGGTTGGTGCTCCAACCCGTCCCGGGAGGCAGGTTACGCACGGGCCATGGCGAGGAGAGGGGGAGTTGAGCCCTGCGGCGGGCTCCAGGGCCCCACCCCGGGATGGAGCATGAGCTAAGGGTACGGGACCAGGGCTCCCTCTTGCTTGTGCACCACCTCTGCCTCCGTGGTACCCCAGGCAGGCAGCAGGGGGCCCGGGCTCTTCTGAGGATGAACCAGACCCACCAGGCTGGGGAGGTCGCTAACTATCCACCTGGAGCTCAATCCCACTTAAAAACATAATTAGAATACTTAAAACTCATTTTCAACATTAGGGCACAAAAAGCTGCGTGGTAGCTTCTCACCTCTTTGCAAGGGTGTTCTCCTTGGAGCCCCCTTGGGTTCTCCAGTCTCCTGGCCTCATCTGCTTGGTCAGTTTTGCTCTGGAGACAACGGTTTGTGACATCTGCTACATGCCCACCGGGAGAACTGAGGAACTGGGGTGTGCTGCATCAGGCACTGGGCTAGACAGCCCACAATGATCAGTCTTCTTAACTCCCCTTGACTGGAAGTTCCAGTAGGCCAGAGACCTGTCTGCCTTGCCCAGCTGGATCCCCAGCATCTGGTCCAGAGCCTGTCACAGAGTAGACCCCAGAGGTTGCAAATACGTTTTTGTTGAGTGGGTGAAGAAAACAAATCTTTACATTTACAGGTAATCAGATAACTTTTCTGAGTACTCTCCGAAGTGCTTTACATATTGGCTCATTTAATTCTCACAGCAGCCCTACAAGGTAGGTACCAGCATCACTCCATTTTTTCACAGATGAGGAAACAGAGGCACAGAGAAATGAAATAAGTTGCTGGGCGGCAGGGGAGTGGAGAGTCCAAAGCAGGTTGTCTGTTTTTGGGTTGTCCCAGGTCAGTCTGACTTATTACTAAAAGAAAGGACATCCCCACCCCATCTGGTAACCTCAGGATATTAAGGTCCCTCTCCTGACACCCCCCCCCCACCCCTGCACCCCTGGAACATTTCTTTGCTACCTAATATTGGAATTGAGAGCCATGGCTTCAAGAGTCAGCTCTGCCATTAGTTGGCAATGTGACCTTGGGTAAGTCCCCCCAGACATCAGTTTCCCCATCTTGCCAGCCAGGTGGTTGGACTAGATCATCTCATAGGGCCCTTCCAGGTGTAAAGCCCTGAATCCTGTGGCCATTATATTATTTCATTTTCTGCCCTAACAAACAGGCTCTTCAGAAGTCCTTGGCTTGGCTGGATGGCAGCTCTGATCCCCGGGGCAGAAGGTTTGGAGCGCTGGCAGAAACTTCCCGAATCCTCCCCTTGCTCCTGCTGTGGCCTTGGCTCTGGACAGGGGCTCCAGGGCCTCTCCCAGTGGGTGCCGGAGGTTGGAGCCGCCTTTGTCTGCCGCAGGAGGCCAGCCAGGCGGCTGTGGCTGCAACCGGCCCCTGTCCAGGCCTGGGAGATGGTTTTTTTTCCCTGTGTGTTGCAGCTGGGACCGTTTATAATAGGAAAAAAAGAGAATGACCAGGCCAGCCGGCTGGAAAATAGACTTAAAAAGAAAAGGGCTAGGCTGTTCTTCTCCTGTGGAGGCTTTGGTTAAGCAGAAAGTTTTAGTTCCTTTCTGAAAGGCATTTGGGCTTTTGAAGTCCCCTGCGGGAGCTCCCTCTGGCCCCTGGGAAGCCAGGCCCTGGCATGTCCCAATGTGCATGACCAGGATGGGGCCAGGGGGCACTCAGAGGAGGCCGCAGCAGGCTCTGGGACATACTACCCCAGGCTTGGTCCACTGGGGTCCGAGCCCGGCCTCCCCCTGCTCCCAGCCTGAGACCCACCACCTCTTGTTGGTGCCCTTTCACCTGAATTTCCTCTTCTCCCTCTGGCTTTGATGGCTGGCCGGGTGCTGGTGGGGCCAGAGGATGGGAGTAAACCCAGATCTGCTTCTTCATTTAGTCAGAGAACCAGAGAGGTTTCACAAATGGGGAGACTGAGGCAGAGAGAGGGTTCGTCTGAGGCCACCCAGAGAACCTAAACTTATCGAGTGGCTGTTGTGTGTGTGCTTTGCCTATGAATATTAACAATAGCTGACGTTTATTAAGCACGTACAGTATGGAAGGACCTGGTAATGAATCCAGGGAACTGGCAGATAAAAGAGAGCCCCTCTCAGGGAAGCTGCCTGATCAGCTCTCTTTTGTTGCCTTCGCTGGGCCTTGCCAATGAGCTCTCCCCACCGTCAGCCCACCCCTCAGCAGGACCACTCACTGAAGGAACACAATCAAAACATAACATTTATCAAGCATCTACTGTGTCCCAAGTGCTGTGTGTCAGGCGTGTGGCAGCATTGCTCATTTCATGCCCTACACACATGACTGAGGCAAGTCAACGGCGAGATTACCCTATGGCTCCCAAGCGCCTATGCCATTGGCATTATTCTCCTCATTTTATAAATGAGGTTGCTTTGCCCTGGGATTCACATCAAGGCCTGTCTGGCTTGAGAGGCTGAGCCCTATTCCTTGAGACCGGCCTCTGTGTTCTGCAGTAGCCCAGTCTGTCTAGAGTCTGCCTCTGGCTTCTTGGGTCAGCTTGCTTCTCCAGTCACCACCATTCACTGGGCATGAAGTGGGCACTGTGGTGTGAAAGGGATACTTGTCAAAACCTGGGGCTTTGCCCTGAAATAGCTTTCGACCTAGCTGGGTAGGCAAAGGTTTTTACCAGTTGGCCTCTGCTGTCCACCATATGAACCATGTGAAAATGGCTGATTGCACAGAGGTGTAGTGGGGACCTCCTCTGTATGCGGCACAGATTGACAGTTTTTCTCCCGATGTCCTAAGTTCTGAGCATCTGCAGGGCACCAGAGATGTAATGGGGAGCAGGGCAGGCTTAGCCCAGATGATCTCACTTCCCGCCTACCTGCCTGTGGGCACTGGGTCCTCGACTGTATGTGCCAGCACAGGGACCCCACATGCCATAATCTTCTGAAATCTTCATGGCGTTTCTCTTAGGCCTTGTAGGTTCTGTTCATGATGGTGGGGGAATGGGAGGGGAAAGGATATGTGCACAGGTAACAACCTAATATCACTTTTTTGGGCAAAATTATCTTAGTGAGTTTGGTCCTGCACACTCTTAGATCTTTTTGGTAAATAATTGTGGTCACAAAAGAGGTTGGAGGTGGGTAAGCATTTGCTATTGCTGCCTAACCTCTCTACCAGGTGATGGTGAAGGCAAGTCTCTGGCCAAATTCTGCCTCACACCGAGAAAGCTGTGAAAGCAGGATCACCCCAAGGACAAAACAGGTCCTACAACCAGTTTTGTCAGGTCAACGAAGCCCGGCATTCTGTCCTTTAAGGGTATCTGACCACCTCCCATGTGAGAGATACACTCCAGACAAGCCCCATCACACTGCCAGGCAGGATTCTGTGTCCTCTGCTGGGCACCATGCAGTCAGAAATCATACCTGATGGCTGGACACAGGACCCTGAAGGGAAAGAGCCTGGGGGTGGTGGTGGGAAGGGGCTTGCCCTAAGGGGACAGGTTACCCCAGCCTCACCAGATTTACACTCCCTGTGCAGGCAAGGTGGGGAGTGTCTCTAGATCATTTTGCTCAACTCTACCTTAAATGCCTTTAATTCCACCAGTGAGTGCCCATTTCTAAGTCTATCACTTTTTTTGGATACCCTGTTTGCTAATTAGCAAAACATTGGTGGCCAGGCCTTGTGACCAGTTCTGAAATGTGCCCCTGCCTGATATGACCATTCCTAGTTCAAGCTTAGAAAACTGGGCATCTATCACATTCATTATACACTGGCTTGTTTTTTTCTTTCAAAGTGAATCACAAACATTGTAAAAGAAGCATTTTAAGAGGGACCCCAGGTCTGTGTGTGCCGCACCCTGGGGCACCCGGAGGTGGTCTGGGTGGAGGTCTCAGGGCCAGGTCAGGAGTTTCAAGCTTTCTGAGGGTGTGAGTCCACCGGGACCCTCCTGCCAAGTTGGTTTCTTTGCTGCCTTGTGGGTGTTCCCTGCAAAGACTGCTGATGCTTGAAGAATTAAATAATTATAATAATGATGATAAAATAGAAATGGCTTTCCCAGCTGAACAGAAACTGGAGAAGACAAGGAGGTTCCCACACCCGACTTATTGTTTTTGGCACTGTACTCCCACAGCTCCAGGGACGCAGATGTCTGGGCCTGCCGCTGGCCTCTTTGAGTTGCGGTCATGGGACCCTTGGGGAATTGCAGGAGCATCTGTAGGGATTTCCCTCCCCAAAACACCAGGCTGAGAACTAAGAGCAGAGAAAGGGACTCTCTCCTATCTTGACTTACCCTGTTCTGAAGTCTCAGAAGTTTCAAGACCAAGCCATATGAAAGGAATCCTCAATGCTGCAAAGACCTCTGTGGAGGCGGGAAGACCTGGATGGTGGGTGGTGGCCAGTTATCTCCTGACAGGTTCAACCACAGGGCACAGCCATTGCTTCCTGAGTACCCCCAGGACAGGAGTGCCCAGGAAAACCTGGATTCCACTACTAGATGGATCATTACAATAAAACAAAAATGCAAAAGAGCAAAAGGAAAAATCAAGTCCTCTCGAACACAGAGCCTTCTCAATAGACCTAAAGGGGCTAGAAAACTTCTAGAAAGCAGCAGCCCAGGGAAGGAGGGACTTGTCAGTGCAAGGAGGGAATTTGCAATTGTGTGATTGGCATCTCCCTCTAGAGATACTTTTGACCTTGAAGGGTGGTGAAAGGGAGAGACAGGAAGGAAGGAAGTGAAGGTCTGATAATGGCTGTCAGGCCTCGTGGCCTTGCTCCGGGCCAGACCGGCAGCACTTAACTAACATGAAATCCTCAGGACAACCCCGTGAGATGCATGTTCTCTGCATTCCCATTTTGCAGATGAGAAATTGGACTCACAGAGTCCCTTCTCGAGGTTCTCCAGTGAGGCAATGAGGGAGGCTGGGCTGGAAGATGGATCAGATTGGCTTCTAAGCCTGGTGACCTCCTTGGGCCCTTTGTTCGGAACTGTGACAACTTCCCCTCGTAATCACCCAGCTCCTTTCCACCTCAGGCCCTTTCCACACACTGTTCACCTCACCAGGAACTCTGTTCTTTGTCCTCTTCCCCGATTCTTTCCTCCTGCTTCAGGCTCTCAGCCAGACCACCACTGTGACCCTCTGTTTTTTGGCCTCATTTACACTATACTTTTCCTTCTCAGGATTGTTCAAAACGGTAATTAAATAATTATTTATGTGGCCATTTATTAAAAGTCAGCCTCCCCACCAGAGAACAAGCCCCAGCAGGGAGGGACTGTGGTCCTTCTTGTTCATTGTCTTTCCCTCAGTTTGGGCACACAGTAGGCACACAATGAATAAATGAAGGTTGAATAAACAAATAACAAAGGAATGAACTTATTTCCTGGGGGGAAATTGGGAGTTCATCTTCCCTCCTTGAAATGACTGTTTCTTATAGGCTGATGCAAATTTCCCCAGTGGAGAGTGTGACTCTCAAGTTATTAAAACGGTAAACAAAGATCACAAATTCCAAATTGTATATATTCAAGTGTCATTTAAAGTAAGTGTGTGTGTGCACGTGCCGGGGGAGAAGATGGTCATTTGGTCACTTCCTGAAAAGCACCTCTTGAACAACTCTCGAGACTTTCTGGGGATACTAGTTTAGAGGTCACAAAAGGAACCCTATGTCACTTTACTTCATTGTCCTACCTTGTCAGCTGCCACCTACAGCCCCTTCTTCGTTCACCGGACTGCTCTGGATGACGCCTGCTTCTTTTTGAAACTCAGAGGAACCTCACTTGCTGTGTGTCTGGGGATATACATCATTAGAAGCAAGCAGAATTGGATGGGAAAAGGCAACACCTTAGGTGAGAGGTGCCCTGTTCTCCAGTGAAGTTGTGACTCGAAAGGAAGATGCCCATTTATGTGAGCAAGGTCTTATTTGCTTTCAAAAATTACATTAACTTGTAATTTCTCTTGCATTTATGATGGTGGCTCCCTACAGTTTACAAAGGGTTTTTCCCAGCCTCTCCTCTGGGTAGGGGAGGAGCAGCTGTCCCCTTTGCAGATGAGGAAGAAGAGGCCACCGGGGGACTTTCTCATAGTGGGAGGGACCCAGACTCTTGGATCCCCTGCCGGAAGTAGGCAGGTGGGATACAAAGCGTCACCTGAAAATGTCCTTTTTCTGGTCTCAGGTCGCCAGGCTGGTGAGAAGCAAAGCCCACGCGGCAGGCAGCTAGCCCTGCCCTCACCCAGTGCCCCTTGAGACCCTTTCAGTAGGAGCTACCGGATTTTTGCTGCTCTGGAATTTTCCTTAAAACAGCATATTTCTGGAAGGAGTTAAAAATGAAACAAGCTTCTGAGAAAGCTGGCCGGGCCGAGGCAGGGACGAGGTCGAGCTCCCTCCGCACCCTGACTGCCACAGAACTGGGAGACGGCAGCCAGGTCTTTCGAGGGGGGGGGGGGCGTCGGGACGCGAACGTGTACGACGGCGACACTCGGGACGGGGTCCAAAAAACTTTGTGCCCTTCTCCAGGAACCCCAGCCCTTGTGGATTAGTTCCCTTGTGGATGGACTATCGCCTGCCCCCCATCCTGTTACCCCCCTCCTCTGGCCTCTGGGCCTTCCGTAGTTCCCAAGGGTGGAAAAGGGGCAGCGCTGCGGGTCTCCAACCAGCCCTCCGGCCCGGCGACCCCTCCTATCCTCCAGCAACCCCTTCCCCACCGTGCTCCTTTTGTCCGCCCCCTCTCTCTCCCGGCTCCCGGCTGGGCCCGATCCGCAGTCTCCAGCCCCCCAGAGAGCCTGGGAGGGCGAGCCGGGGGCTGTTCTCCGCCCCCTCCCCCTAGGAGAGGCAGCCCGCGGCGGGGGCACCCCGGAGCCGAGGCCAATCGCCCCCCTCCCCCAGCGTGTGCCATCTGCCGCCTGTCAGCCTCTCTCCGCGGGCCGCGATCCCAGGCGCCGGCGGGGGTGGGGAGCTGCTGATTCGGCCCCTCCTTCCTGGCTCCTTCCCAGGTGCCTTGCGGCCTCTGCCCTCGCTTTGGCCCTTGGCACCCCTTCTCATCCTTACCCCGGCTATCCCTGAGCTGCGGGAGGCGGCTCCCATTTCCCTCCGGGAAGGCCGAGACGTTGGATCCTCTCGGACGCGGGAGCTGGGGAGGGCGGTGACCCGGGGGGTGGCAGCCCTAATGGGGGGAGGAGGCGGCTCTCAGGGCCTGAGTCCCAGTTAGAGGACGTCTCTGTCCTAGTCCTGGCTCCTCTAGGGATCCTCGCTCTTGGTCTCCAGGTGGCAGGGTGTGTGCTTCGGCGGCGTCGCGTTTCGCTGGTCGCCCGACTCTACTTCGGAGACGGCCTTGAGAGCGCTAGCTTGGTCTTCTCCCTGGACCCTGCCTCAAGGCCTATCCCTGCTCCCCAGCCGCGGCGGCGGGGGGCGGGGGGGGGGCCGGGGGCGGAGATGGCATCTACCTCTGCTATCAGCCCAGCACGGGGTCGGAACTTGGAGGCCCAGAGAGGCGAACAGGGCCGAGTGGGACCGCGAAGCTAGCCGAGGGGGGCGCGGGCCGGGCTGGGAAACGGCGGGGCGCAGGCGTCCTGCTTGGGGCGGGCGCCGTTGCCCGGCCGGCCCCGGCGCGGCTCTCGGCGGGCAGCAGGTTTCTCCGTGAAAGGTTGCCCTGGGTAACTCGTCTCCGAGGGGACACAGCCCTCCCCTCTCCAAGTGGCAACTTATCGATCCGTGAGATTGATAACCCTCAGCGCCGCGCCGCGCACCCGCTCCGCTCTCCCAGCTCTGGGGCTAGCCGGCCCAAGGTGGCGCCACTTGCCCAGGGAAGGGCGGGGTGGGCGGGCGATGTCGGGTCCCTTTCCCCACTCTGGGCCTGGCCTCCTGCAGCTGGTGGGGGATGGGGAGGCAAAGGAACTGTTTAGGGGAGCCGCCTGGGGAAGAGTTTTCCTAAGTCTGAGCCCTTCGCCTGCCGGCTCCGAGACCCAAGCCTCAACTGGTTCAAGCGCTGCAAGGACCCGAGGCGCCCCCTGGTGGCTGGGGCAAAACTTTGTGTCAAGTAGGAGCTGGTCTATATGTCAGTCGTGGGGGGGAGGCGGTGCTACTGCAATATTTGGGGGCTAGGGTGTTTCTTTTATAGTCTTAGCTAAGAAGCGTGCAACCAGACGCGGGAACCCCACAGATTCAGGTGTTGGGGGCGAACAGATTTAGCCCAGCCGTGGAAGAGTTTCTGGATGTGGGGCAGGAATGGTCTTCAAACACGGACTGCTGGGCAGAATCCGAGAGGGAAAACCCAGGTTCAGGGATATGCATATGTGTGGGGCATAATTTGCGGAGGTGGCAGTGCCCGGGCAATTCACCGCAGTTTGTCCCCCTCCCCCCAATCCCCTCACTTTTTGCAGTTTGTGATGCAAATGTACCTTGGCGAGTTTGACAGTACGCGTGGGCCCTGTGTCTATTCCCTCCTCCCGTCCCCGGGGCCGTCAGCGCCGGAATCGGGGCTCCGCGTGCGGGTGCGGTGCCCGCGCCCGCGCCGTGCCTGCCGCCGCGGTCCGGGTTTTGCGGGCGGCCGGAGCTGTATTTCCAGCGCTGTCCATCGCTCGGTGCTGTTGGCCCTCTCTCCGTCTGATCCGAGCCGGAGCAGTGCGGGGCGCCCCACGGGATCAGAGCGCTCCCCCGCCGGGACTCCGCTCCTCACATCCTCCTGCTGGGACCCGGCTACATTTCCAGCCAAGCCTGGCTTTATTATGTGTCTCTGCAGTGCAGCCCCAGCAGCCGGATCGGGAGGAGGAGAGCCAGCGACCACAAAGAAGACAGGAGCGCAAGGGAGGCTGGCGGGCGGGCCGGCGCCGGCTGGAGCGCGGAGGAGCCGGGGCGCAGCCGCCGCCGCCGCTGCCCGGGAGGACGGGAGCCCGGCCGCCGCCTGCTCGTCCTCCTCCTCCGCCGCCGCGGCCGCTGCCTCCCCCCTCTCCGAGCCCCTGGCCCATGGAGGCAGCTAGCGGGGCCGGCGAATTGGCACCGGCCTGGGGATCCGCTGAGCGCTGCGCGCTGAGCACCGTAGCCCGAGGGCAGGCAGCGGCGGCCCGGCGCACGGGCTGAGCGATGCCCGGGGCACGGGCGCGCCTGCCCGCCGCCGCCTGAGCGCCTCCGCGCGCCCCTTCCTCCTCCGGGGGGCCGGCGCCGGACCGAGCCGAGAGCCAGAGAAGGGGGCGTGAGCCAGGGGCCCCGAGCTGCGGCTTCCGAGCAGCTGCGGCCGTTTCGAGCCCCCCAAGTAGGCTGAGTTGAGGGATACCCTTCCCCATCCATCATAATTTCCAAACCAAGCGTTTGGGCATTTAAAAACCATTAATATTTATTATTATTTTTTGTGCGGCAGGGGGTAATTTGAAGGCTTTTTTTTTTTCCGAGGGGTGCTGAGCTTCCGCGCTCCCGACCGCCTCCCGGTCTCCTCCCCCCCGAGACCCCCTCGACTCCAGCCCCGTCCCCCCTCCTCAGATGGGTTCATTGTGAGCTCCGCACCGGGTTGCGTAGCCGGACGCCTGCAAACTTTGCACAAAAATCCGGCAAGGGGCGGAGGAGGAGAAGGAGGAGGAGGGTGAGGGTGGCGGTGGGGTGGGGGAGGGAGGGAGGGAGGGGGCCGCAGGGGCCGGGGGCCGGCGGGGGGTGGGGAGGAGGAGGGGGGCGGCTTTTTTTTTTTTTTTTTTTTTTTTTGCATAACTCGGCTCGGCCGAGTGGCCTCCGGACTCCCCGCGCCGCTGGGACCGCTGCTGGGACCGAGAGCCCCCGGCTGCCGCATTGCAACAGGCAGGGCCCCGGCGCGCCCCCCGGGCCTCCCCCCGCCCCGGAGCGGCCTCGGCCGGCCCGGGCCGCCCCCCCCAGGGAGGCCGCCCCGGACCTGCGATCCGCTCCCCACAGCTGCCGACCCGGCTGCAAAAAAAAAAGTTTCCGAGAGGCAGGAGGAGGAGAAGGGGGAGAAGGGTAGCCCGGAGCGGCGGGGGGCGGCGGGGGGAGCCGGCCGCGGAGGGCGACGGAGCGCCGGGAGCCCCGGACATGTCCAGGCGGAAGCAGGCGAAGCCGCGCTCGGTGAAAGGTGAGCGAGCGAGGCCCGGCGGAGGCGCGAGCGAGCGAGGAGGGAGGGAGCGAGGGAGGAGGGACCGGCGAGCGGGCGGGCGGCCTGGGACCCGAGCGAGCGAGCGGAGAGGAGGAGGAGGAGGCGGAGGAGGCGGAGGCGGAGGAGGAGGAAGAGGAGGGGGAGGAGGAAGCCGCGAGCCGGAGGCGGAGGCAGTGGATGTGGAGGGGGGCATACCACGGACACCCTACCCGCCCGGACCCTCTCCGGGCCCGGCGCCGCCGCCCGTGGGGGACCCGGGCCTGGGGGCGCCGCTGAGGGGCCCTCGCTGCTCCCTCTTTGCGGGCCCCGGGCCCACGTGGCCAATCAAGGGGTGCGGGCCCGACTTGGCGGGGATTGCGAATCTCGGCGGCGGCGGCGGGCGGGCGGCGGGAGGAAGGAAGAGGCGGTGAGGATGGGCGCCCAGGAGGCCGGTAGCTCCGAGGCCGCTCTCGCTGGGCCCCGGGCCTTGCGCCTTTCCTCGGTCCACGCCTTGTCGCCCCGGGAAGCCGAGGGCGGCGGGCGTTGCTTGCGCGCGCCCCGGGCCCCGGCCCTGGCCGCCGGGCGCCCCCTCCCCGCCCCCTGCCCAGGCCGCTCTCCCGGCACGGGCCCCCACACTTCCTGCCTCCTCCACCGAGGCCAACCGGGCCGGGAGCCTCCGTCAGGAGTTCATTGTCTGCGCAGCGCCGGCGGGACGCCGGTCCCCGGGGGAGCGCAGCGGCTGCCTTGCGCGCCCCTCCGCGGAGAGCTCCCGCGACCCGACCCCGGGCACCCACACCGTCGTCACCTAGGCCGGCTTCCCGTTTTGGGTCTCCGGAGTGCACACGTTTGTGAGGACACACAGCCCCACATCCCCCTCTTCTTGTCCTTGTCTCGCATTCTATTTCTACCGAGCGCCCGCGGGCCGAGCGGGCCCCTGGAGAGCAGAGGCCCCGGGGAGATGCCGCATGAAGGCAACTGAGCCCCTCCCCTGTCCTCTCCCCACCCGCTGCCCTCTCCTGGCTTCGTTTGCTGCTTTGTCCCCATTCCAGTCTCCCCCGGGTGGGTGCCCGGCCTCCCCCGTCCCCCATGCTGGGAGGTGACAGAGGAGGGACAGGATGAGAGCCGCTACGTCTCTGGAGCCAAAAGTCCCGAGGCCCTTGTCCTCTCCCAATTCCCTTGATGACCTCTGGCCCGAGCCCAGTTCTGCTCTGAAAAGTTCATTTCCTGGAGGCCTGCGCGGGAAGGCGCAGGGGCCCCTGCTCCCTTCCTGCCAGCCTTGCTCCTGGCTGGAATGGCTGGGACTGCATCTGGCAAGGAGGGTCTTGAGACACCCGCCATTGCTTTCCTTCCAAAGTCCCAGGAGATCGCGGGCACTCGGCTCAACAGAGATTCTCCCTGTCATCTTAGAAGCGGACCAACTCAGTCCAAACTCAGCAGCCCGCTTGCTCCCTTTCCTCTTTTTCCTTGAGATAAGTTGGTCTTGTTCCCCTCACCCTGGCAGGCATCCCGGTCCTGGATAGCCTGACCTATTCCACAGAACTGGAGGGTCTAGAGGGTGTTCTGGTTGAAACCAAAATGGAGACCTCAATAAAGGGACAGGAAAACGCTAGATGTTTGTCCTTTTGCTGAATAGAAGGGTTCTCGGTTTGAAATAATATTTGATTTCTTTTCTCTTTCCCTGGCTCACTGCTCACTCCTTCAAGAGCCACTTAAGGTGGCCCAGAGGAAAATGTACAATTGGAGTCTCTGGTTGGAAAAACAGTTTTATCTAACTTGGGCAGTTGATTTTGAGTTAAATCTACATATAGAAGCAGATTTTTCATAGAGGAAGTTGCAGAGCTTACCTACCTCTAACCTGAACCCATGCCTCCATACCTCTTTATTTTAGAAGGTGAGGCACAGAAAGCAAAGGTAGAGCAATTTGCCGGGAACAGATGGGTGGGTGTTTCAGAGTTGCTGGAACCTAGTTCTAAAACCACTCTGTGTATCTCTGAGAAAGACTCAAGGATCAGTCTTCAACCTTTCATGGAATGAGCTTGGACATGATTTCTAATGAATGTCTCTCTCAATGTGTATATGTACATGTATAGCAGGGAATTCAAGCTAATTGATGGGGGGAAGACAGCAAAGTGGGAACAAGACTAGTGTAGGCATTTTGAGAAGCGTTGTAGATATCAACCACACAGCGCCTTTCGGCCCTTGGAGTGTGATATCCTCTGTTTCTTCTCGCTATTCTTTGCATTTTCCAAAAGCAGCTCCAGACCTTGTTTCTCACCATTTTGCCATTTATTCAGTTTACTGGGGTGAACAGGGTGGAGATGCCGCCACTTATGGGGGAGGAATTAAGGGAGAAGATAATTTGAATAGATAAGAGTTACAGCAGGTGATGGATTTATTGCTTTTCAAGAACTGCCTCCCTCCCCCGCCCCTTCTCAAGCAATATTCAAAAGTGTGTGCTTGAGTGTGGACAGCTCCGTATCAAGTGTTTAAAATGACAAGGTCTTCACCTTTAAAGATGCTTCTTAAGGAACAGTGGTGCCTTTTAAATTTTATTTTATTTTATTTTGCCTCCACTGCTGTGTGTCAGGGCTAACGTAGAGGCATTGTGGACTTCCCCAGTCCACACATTATATGCTGTGAAAGTTGCTTGGCTGTATAGTTCATAATTGATCTAGCATACGTGAAAGCCCATCGCAGGAAGGAAAGACAGAAATGTAACAATTTCTAATGGGTGCTCAGAAAGTGTGATTTGCAAGCAGGGCATGACAGGTCTTACTGGGGGCGTCTCACTTCCCACTCACAGACACAACCTCCCTTGTGGAGTGGGGTCACTTGTCCCCTCTGGATGTTTGTCTTTCTTTGGAAAACCCAGCTCCCAGGGAGGACACCCAACAAATAGAGAAGGGTGCTAGGCAGTAGGGCAGCGGGGAGAATAGCCTCGTTGGTTGTCAGAAGCCTTGTGATTTTTTAAAAAAAGGACCACACACACCAAAAAAAAATCAGTGTTATAAAAGTCACATTTTCTGACCAATTTCTCCCTCCCGACGCCCTCCTCTCCCTTTCTGTTTCCTGGTGGCGTGGTGTGGCTGTTGTGAGATGATTTGTTCCCTTTGATAATCTCAGCCTCATTCTCCAGGGTTGTTCCCATCACGTCTCACTGATGTTATTTTGGCCGATGATATCAGGTGGTTTGTTAACCTACTCGCTTTACCCACACTGCCTCCTCAGATCCACAAAACAGCCTCTCCATTTTTATGGAAAATTAATACATCTTTTTTCCCAGGCTCAGCTTAAAACTTTTGAATAATTGGTAATACTGTTGTATTCCTCTATCTAGCAACTGCCTGTTAATTACACTTCTTAATGTTAATTAGCACTCAGGCTCTGTGCATGGACCCGCCAACCACAACATCCCAAAACTACTCCCAGTGCCTTCTCTGTGCTCCCCTCCCCTTCTCTGTCTTCCTCTCCTGCCAGCCCATAGCTCCTCCAAAGTCCATCTTATAAATTTGTTGGTCTAGGGACTTGGAAACTGTGTAGTTTGCCACTGCTTGTGTTTCCATGGAAATAATTGAGTTGTAATAAAAAGAGGCATTCTGAGGTTACAGGTTTCTTGATTCAGCTGAGACCACATACAGGTGTAAATTGTCCAGATTTGTTTGGCTAAATGTACATGATCTTGTAGGAAGGGCAAAACAAATCCTTTATAGGTTCTTTAGCTTTCTATGTGGATTGGGGCAGCTAACATTTAATCCCCCCTTCCTCAGTTAAGTCACCAACTCCCAGCTTTGGGCGGACCTGTCTCACTCTAGAAAACATCCTTTATGTCTAGTAATGACTGTTTAGATTCTTCCACTTGTTTTCTTGCAAAAACTTAATAAGCAATAAGATAACTATGTGTCTTGGACAGGAGGACCCTGCTAAACGTTTAACCATAAGGTGCTGAGTGTGCATCGCACGAAAGGTGCAAAATGCTGGTGACTTTCCAGTCATGAAGTAATTGCGTAGAACCATCCTGGCACTGTTGTGGCCTGCTACAGTATGGTAACAGAGGAGGGGGAGGGGGACGGGGAGGGGGAGGGGGAGGGGGACGGGGAGGGGGAGGGGGAGGAGGAAAGTGGAGTGCGGCATCTGATACAGCGTTCCTAGCTGGAGACTAAAACTGCGGGTCTGGTTCAGTCTAATAGAAAGTTGCAATAATTGCTATATCGGTGGCCAACTCTTAAGCTGGTGGCTGTGGAATTCTTCCCCTGATGTAGGATTTAATAGTCTGGCAATTAGATGCATTGATTTCTCTTAACTGTTCATTTGGATGTGTAAACGAAAGAAGCCTGCCACCGATGGAGACGGGCCGCCTGGCTCTTGGAACAAGGCTGATTTAGGAGGTGGTGGTAGGAGAATGGATATTTCAAGGCAGTGCTGGGGCCAGTTCCCTCTTCTTTTAAAATTTCAGCCCATTTTGCAGTAAAGTGAACAGCACCGGTTTTTCAGATACTGTTTAAAAATAAACAACGGTGCCCAGTTCTGTCTGAAAAGTAAAAACATCCTCTTCTGCAGATGTGTATAGAGTAACATTTCTGTCTTTGAGTGACGGGACTCAACTTGCGTATTTTCGGCAGATGGTCTGTTAGGTACCAGAGGGAAAAGTCACACAACACCTTGGCTCCGAGTTCCAGAGGGACCTCTTGCCAGAAATGGAGTTAGTTCTCTCTCCCCCTCCTAGAGGCCTGGGGTCACCTAGACCACAGTGGCTCTGTCAAGCCCTGAAGAGGTGTGGGGACATGGTATCTTGGACCCCTTGGCAGTGGCTTGGAGAGTGGGTAGGTCGCAAACGTTAGCACCTCTTAACTCGCTGCTCCTGGACCTGCAGGTTTCTGTAAGCGTCACTAACTTCTGACATGCAGGCATCTAAAACTGTCTTGATGGTGAGCAAGCAGAGGAAGGCTAGCTTTCCTCTTGGCCCTATCTTTTTTTTTTTTTTTTAATTGGAGGTGGATGGGTGGGTTTAATTAACTCTTTGTTTGCCCGAGGTTAAAATGGACTTACCTTTCCTGGACCTTGTCCATGGTACACTGGTATTTGCAAAGAATATTATCTTCACGTCTCGAAAATGTTTGCAATAGATATCAGGGTTCCTTTCTGATCTGAGGGTCCAGGGTAATGACAACAGAATGCCTTGAAAACTGTTAGTGGGCTCCCCGTTACTGTGGGTAGCTGGGGAAAACCTTGATACACCTTGGTTGGTGGATTTGACAGTTTCTGCAAATTCCTGCATGTTAGTCGGTAATCAGAGTAGTTTTGCACCCAAAATGGACTAATTAAGCCTGGATTGGTTATATCCCGATTGAAGTTTTTGGCGCCGTCAGCTCCCTCTGACTGTGGGACAGGGTAGGGTGGAGTGGAGCGGGGGAAATGCTGGTGGAAACTTCTGATACATCGCTTACCTGCCGGGGATCGGTGGCACCAACGATTGGGGTTGTACACTCAGTAAATAAAAATACTTTACCTCTTTCAAGGAGCGCCAATTAGCTGATTGCTCCGTGTGGCTGTCTTTAAGGAGAACGCTGTTTTACCTATCTTCTTTTACAAAGGTTTGATTTTTAATGTCTTGTGAAAAGGATTCTCTTTGTCTTGATTGCTGTCAGGAATAAAAGCATGATGGTAATATCCCTTTGAAAGCTATTGTATTGTCAGCCCTGGCTGACAGCGGGAGGGCCTCCCAGTGTTTTAGATTAGTGCTGTGAAAACACTGACATTTTCTTTGTTACGTTGCTGTTGTTCTACTTGCAAAGTCAATTACACAATGTCAGAGCTCAGTTACCAGTTGACTTTGGAACTAGCAATGTCTTTTCATTCTCTTCTTAAAGATATAATTTCCTTTGTTGTTGTTGTGTTTTGTTTTCTTTTTCTCTCTCTTTTTGACCTGCTTCCCTCTGGTGACCACCCCCTCTGCCCCCTAAGAGTCAGGACGTGTTAGCTAGGCAAACACACTCTGGTTGCAATGGTGGCAAGTCAGATTCAAAGACTGCTACGTCATTATCTCTGAATTCTTCTGCTCATTCACATTTCAGTGGCTTCTTATTGATATAGTGACTACAGCAGCCAAGATACATAAAAAACCCATCAAATGAGATTACGGTGTTGATAATCTCTTATCAAGTGGGTTGCTCTGGATTTGGGGTCCTTAACGTTGGCAGATTCCAGGTTTTCTTCCTTTTTTTTCCTGACCAGGGCTGAACCAAGTTCCTGGGTTGATGGTACCCCCAGCAAATAGTTCTTTGCTGCAGAAGATTTATAAGCATTCTAATCTCAGAGCCCAGGCCTGGTGAGTTTTAGACTTAGAATCCTGGATGACATCATGGTAGGGATGGAAGGGTCTCTTAAGAGGACCTTGTAGCCCATCCTTCTCCCACTGCAGACGGCCAATGCGAAATTATAAGGCTCTGCAAGGTACCTATACTGGGTGCCCTTGAACTCAGGAGTGATTTTCATTCCCGTCTTAAGTGTGTGAAATCCTGCTGCCGAAGGCGAGGCAAGCTTGAAATGTCCAAAGCTGAAAATGGTCAGGGTGGATGTTTTTATTTATGTCCCTCCCCCTCCCTCCCTGCCTTCTCCAGGAAGAGAAAACCAGAAATTCCTTAGTTCTCTGAACCTGGCTGCCAAAGAGGCAGCCACCTGAGAGCGGACAGAACTCGGGGCAAGGAGACTTCTGCCACTGACTCCAGATAACAAGGACGCTTCAGGAAACTCCGGCCGAGGACACTAATTGTGGGCCCCCAAAGTTGTTATTATAAACTGCCAGACAAGAGCCCGTGTTCGCCAGCAATTTGTCAGGACTAATTTTGTTTTTCTCCAATAATTGAAAATTAATGTCTTGAAGTGAAAGCAGATGTTCATGTCATCTTCTCAATTGGGATATAAAATGGGGCTCTGTAGATGGGCTCACTAATTTAACAGTAATTTCCCTCTCGCAGCTAATGGGGGTGTTGGGCTGACGCTACCTGAGGCCGGGGTTGGGAGATGAGAGCGTCGGCTGTACCAACTGTGCTGTCTGAGGTGGGGGAGCATTCGTTTTGGGGAGAGAGCAGGGCACATAAAAATATTTCCTGGGGCTATGAAACCTGCA
The DNA here is from genome assembly GCF_964341445.2 of Mesoplodon mirus. Taxonomy (NCBI): domain Eukaryota; kingdom Metazoa; phylum Chordata; class Mammalia; order Artiodactyla; family Ziphiidae; genus Mesoplodon; species Mesoplodon mirus. The sequence goes on from NC_138995.1 coordinate 34,346,333, forward strand.
GAATTCATTAATTTGAATACTCATTTGTGCAAGAGATATTTATTGAGATGATTCAAGGCTTTATGCTGGAAAAGGTGAGGGAACCTTGGTTTGGGAAGAGAGTGGATTCCTACAGGTTAGAGGATCCTTGGCGCTGGGTTCTTTACCTTCACCTGGAGTAAAGCTGGTTAAAATTGTGGATTCCTGGGTCCAGATCCTAGAGATACTCACCCAGCTGGTCTGGGGAGGGGTTCAGAACTCTTCATTTTTTTTTTCCCTTTAAAAAAATTGAGGTAAGGTATACATAATGTAAAATTTACCATCTTAACCATTTTTAAGTGTCTAGTTCAGTGGCATTAAGTACGTTCGCATAGTCGTGCAACCGTCACCACTGTGAACTTTCATTTTTAGCCAACGCCCGGGTGGTGGTGGGTTGGGTGTGGTCTTAGCCCATCATCGTTGGAGGAGGCCATCCAGTTCAAGACCTCCATTTTCCAGGGAGAGGGGAGAAACAGAGGCTCCGAAGATGAAGTGACTTGGAGAGCTGGTGATGCTTTTCCTTGCTTTGGTGAGAGAGGGGAGACTGGAGTGCCCGAAGTCCGGGCAGGGCAGATTAGGGCTCCATCAGGGCTGGTGGGCAGGGGGCTGGGCAGGAGGGGTGCTTAGGAGCTGTTGAGTCATCTGGTGACCACTCTGAGGATGAGAACATTTGTTCTCTCTCCTTTGGGGGCACCGTCCCTCTGGAGACTGAGACTGGCAGGTGTGAGGTTGCCCTTTGGCCCTCACACCTGCCTGCCAGGACCCAGATAGCCCCTCTGACTTACCCAGCCCTGCACACTTCAGGCTGGTTTGTCTGTGATGGGGAAGGGGAGGGACAGCTGTTGTGAAATGGCCAGTTCGTTGCCTTGATTTCCAGTCGCAGATTGCCCACCACCTCTGGCCCGCAGGTCTGGGTGCTGCAGATGCTTATACTGTTCTCCTTGGAGGTGCCAGGTACCTTTTTCTCCCCCGTTTTTTTTTTTTTCTGAAATTGAAATTTGCCCTTTCGTTACCTGGGCATAAATTATTTTTTGCAGCGTTGTCATTCCCTATCCTGCTGTGAGGGTTATCTCTTCTGTTGATCCTAATTAAATAAAACATACTGTCCACCTAACTCCTGTTGCACTGCATTTTACCTGCCTGAGACAGAGTGATGGCCATCTGGGCTTGGTTAGGGAGCAGGGCATGGCTGGATAAGGGAGCTGGGATGGTAGTGGCTGTCACATCCTGGCTGGGTGTACCCCGTTGGCCTGGGGGCTGCAGGACCTCATGGCCACCAGCAACATACAGCATATTTCTGGTTCCTGAACCTGAGATATTGCTTTGTCCCTAGCCCCATGGGGCTGCAGGTCTGAACTTGGGGAGAGGAAAGACAATCACCAGCTCCAGGGAGTCCCCAGGGAGAGGGTGAGGGAGGAGAGCAGGCTCCCAGGGCAGGGGGATGGAAAGAGGGGGCAGGCTCCTGTCGCCTGGGATGGAGGCTGCAGAGGGCACTGGGTTCTCTGGGGAGCCATGAGCAGAGCCTGTGTTCTCAGCGCCCAGGACACCTCTGCAGGTGCCCTGTCCCCTCAGGGAGAGAGGGACCAGCTAGGGGCCTGGCACCCATGTTGGGAAGACTCTACTGTTTTTGCCTTTGAACTTCTCAGGATCCTGAACCCATGTTGAAGAGAAACCTTGGAGGCCACTTCCTTCAGACTTCTTGGACTGTGTTTATGGCATCCTTATTCCCATCCAGCCTGGACTCACACACTTTCTGTCTCAGGGAGCTCACGACCTCTACGGCACACCTGTGCATTTTCAGTTTGAATTTCACGTGTTCTTCTTTCTGTGAAGCTGCCGTCCGCCTCCCGTAATTTAGGTGCATTTGGTTCTGGGTCTGTCTCCTGGGGCAACAGGGAGTAACTCAAATCTCCAGTCCTCAGAGCAGCCCTGTTGAGAGTTGGCAAAACTGGCCTTGCTCTGCTTGTCCAGGGGGAGGGTTTCTTTATATAGGATGCAGTCAGCCTCGTGGGCTTCCAGGACGCCACTCTCATTCGCAGATGACCTTGACTTGGGCTTCTGGGTCCTTGTGTTTAAAAAGGATTTGTTAGGTGAATGAGTAAGTGTGTAAACTGTTGAGGGAATAAATGAACGGGTGGACAAGTGAATGAGTGAATAGTGAACAAATGATGGGTTAATGACGGGATGAATTCCTAGATGAATGAGGCAATGAGTGAGTGGGTGAACTGAGAGGGAGCACAGATCATCTTCATGGGTGACGGGCTCACAGCTGACATCTCTGGTGGTCTCTCCTGCCCCCCCTTCCCCTCCCCCAGTCTCTATTCTGTTCAGGAGGTGGGACATGCTCTCTCTGGAGGACTGGGAGCCCTCATGCCCCTTGGGGTTGGGATGCTTTGCACCCATTCTCCCCCTTTATCCTCAGCCCAGATAGGGGCAGGGGTGTGTGTAGTACTCTCTGCTATGAGATTGTAGCTAGTGTATTGAAGCTGCCGTGCCAAGCATTGTGCTGGATTGTAAAACATTGTTTTCAAATGAAAAAACATACTAACTTTAAATAAAACAGAACTTTTAATTGAGTAAAGTCCCTTCCTTTCCCCCCTTCCTGCTACAATCCCGAGGGGGCTTCAAAGTGGACATATCTGACCCAGCTTGGTGCTGGCCAGGACTCTGCAGTCCAGCCTCCATTAAGCCGCCTTTAGGACCTTCTGCATCTTTCAGGGATGGTTTGCCCTTCAATAGCACTAGGAGTGAGGGATGGGTTGGGAGAAGCAAGGAGGAAGGAGAAAAATGGGGTGTTTGTGGGGAAAACTGCCAATAAAATAAAACTCGGTGTAAAAAAGAAAGACCCCCTACTCACTGAAGCCCTGAGTCAACATTGATTTATTTCTCTGGAAGGGGAGGGTTGTGGTTTGGAGGAAGCATGCTCTGTGATCTTGGGCAGGACAGCTCCCACTGTGGGCCTCGGTTTTCCTGTCTGTGAAATGGGATGGAACTGGTTGGGTTGGCTATCTGTCTTAGATGGTTTAAGATGTTAATTCCTGGAACATAGGAATGGGAAAGCACAAGATGCTTTGGCTTTAAAATAATACAGACTAGAAAGATGTTGTCAGATATTTTCAAGGTACTTTTTAAAGTGACGGGTCCACAGAGCGAGAACTCTGAAGTGGCAGATGTGGGGGATCCGCCAGCAGGGCAGCTGGATCCTCCCTGGCTCCCCCGGCCCTTTTGAGGATTGAGGGGGTACATTGGATAAGAGAAAACATGTCAAGGGCTTGAGTGTGAGGTCGGTATCTTTTCATCTGTCTGACAGTTCAGTCTGAGGTGCCCCTGGCTCTTTTGGCCCCAGGGCCTTTGCTAAGCATCCTTGGAGCAAGCCCCCTGGTGCTCCTCTAATCCAGGGGCAACGTGGGCGGAGAATGTCCAGGTCCTACATACGCCCATCCAGAGTCACCATCATGGCCGGCCCTGATTGTAGGGAGGATATGGAGGGTTAGTGACCAAGCACTCACCTATGCCAGGCCCTGCCTTCAGCTCCTCCCACCTGTCCCCCTGTCACTTCTCACAACAGCTCTCTGACTTATCTTCTGGGCCTCAGTTTCATGGATGCAGAAACTGAGGCCCAGAAGTACCTTGCCCAAAGTCACATGGCTGGAGGGGGCAGAGCTGGGATTAGCCCAGGGCTTGTCCAGCTCCAGAGCCTGAGTCGATAGCCATTCCCTTTACCTATAACAGCCCAAGGGACCCAAAAAGATAACAAGAGAAACTCATGCTCTCTCCAGGGGCTGGAGGAGTGCCTGGACTCTGGGCTGGGAGAGAGGGTCACAAGTGAAGGCACAGGAGGTCTGTCCTGCTCCCCACCCATCTGTGTTCTCCTTTTGGGCTGTCCATATCCGCATCTTAAAAAAAAACGATTTACACATCTTAAAAAATAATTTAATCTTTCCCCCTCCTCCCCCAGGGATGAGCACTGTTATCCACAGTTATTTTCCTCCCAGACCTCTTCTGTGGTGGATTTACACAAAAACATATGTACAGACACCCATGCATACATAATTTTAAACCTAGATAATATCGTATAGTGCTTGACTACACTTTCTCTTATTTGCTATTTTCACAAAACAGTGTTTCCCATCTTGGTTACACATTAGTATCATCTTAGCACTTAAAGAAATAACATTACCTGGGCCCCACCATGGACCAAATAATCCAAACTCTTTGATGATGGGGCCCTAGGTCAGTTTTTTTTTTTTAAAGCTTCCGGGGTACTTTGACTGTGCAGCCAGGGTTAAGAACCATTAGTATAGGAGACATCATCATGTTAGTGTTACAGACTACTCCACTTCAATAACCATAATGCTGTAGAATGGGTGTACCCGCATTTATACACAGTCCTCTGTTGATGGACATTTAGTTATTCACTGTTATACACAAGGATGCAGGGAGCATCCTTGTTTATAAATCTTTGTATTTCTTAGGCTAGATTCCTAGAAGTGGAGTTATTAGGTCAAAGGGTAGACACATAAAATTTGAAGGATATTTCCAAATTGCCCTGCACAAAGGGTGTACCTTCAGTAATAGTGTGTGA